>NW_011494753.1:14197321-14219692 GCF_000754665.1 Bison bison bison | reverse complement strand
AAATAAGTGAAGGGAATTAAAAGGAAAAACCTTATAGCTATAAAATAAATAAAGCATTAGGATGTAACATAAGGTACGGTGACCATAGTCAATATATATTATATTGCAAATTTGAAAGTTGCTAAGAAAATAAATCTTAAAAGTCCTCATCCACAAGAAAAAAATTTGTAACTCCGTGTGGTGACAGATGGTTAACTAGACTTATTGTGGTGATCATTTTGCAACATATACAAATGTTGAATTATGTTTTACATCAGAAACTACTATAATGTTGTATGCCAATCATACTTCAATAAAGAAAGAAAACAAATGTTTTCTAAACAGCTGACTTGCTTTTGAGAAACTCCATCTTCCAAGAAAAAAAAAAGTCATTTCTAGTATGTTATTCACTTAATATTTTGATCTTTCCACATTCTCCCCAAACCTCAAAATCTATTGAATCTGCATTAAATAATACTAACAATATCCATATAAAAGGCCAGCATAATGGTAACAGATAAAAAAGCTCAGTAACATGCAGAATATTTATATTTTCCATCTTTCCCATATAAAATTTAATGTTCAGTGTCCTCTATATTTATTTAGAGTTGTAAATAATGATTTATGTTTTCACTCTTGTTTTAACTTATATAACACTGACTTTCCCTATCTTTGGGGAGCAGAGGTTCATACATATGTTTGTGAAAAAGCAGCTACTTTAATGTTTAATTATGGGTACAAATCTGTCCTCTGAGCTAGGCAAAACACTTGTGAAAGATTAAAGATTAAAATTGTTTATCAAGTTGATTTCCTCTTTTGTTACGTATTGCTAGAAATACAGAATATGAAAAATGCTATAATTTCAAAACAGGGTGAAAATCAGAGTATTTCTTAAAAATAGAAGAGTAAAATATTTATATAAACAAATCAAAAAGTTTCCCCCAAAAAAGCTAGCCCACAGACAGAAATAATTAGATATTGAATTAATGAAAAGTGAATCATTAGAAGACAGATTTATACACGGCGGATCCAGGGACTGTCCCTTTGCCCAGAGCTTTGTTTCCTTTTCAGTGTTTTTGGCAGCTTATAGAAGAGAAATAAATTTTATGATAAAATTACTTCTAAATATCTTGGAGCAAACAGTACTCACTGTGACTTCATGTTTTCTCGTCCCTCTGTGTCCACAGACAGCAGGAAACCCTCTTGTTGACTAAGGCAGTGTTTGATAATAACCTTTCTCTCCTTGTTATATTACTTGGAGTGCTCATCATTTGAGAGAAGTAATGTGTTGGGAATCTCCTACAGTCCACTTCAATCGCCAGGCACCATACCTTCCATATTCTCTCTGCACGCCATTTTTTAAAATCCAACTTTCCAGCTGAGTAGATTGAGGCATACACTATTTTCTGAGTATCCCATGAATTTCACATATGGAATTGGCAACAAAATGTGTGCTGACCTGTCCACCCTACCCACCCCCCACCCCCGCATACAGTCATACAGAATGAGAAAAAGCTTCTTACACTTGATGTTTTCCCCCTTTATCCACAGTGCCTCCAAACACTTAGAAAATTAAATAACATATTTGAAAGAGAAAACCAAATTGAAACTAGAAGACAAAACTAAATTACATAAATTCCAGGAAGAGTAATGGATTTTTTATTCCTTCTTTTTAAACTTTAATTGCAGGATAATTACTTTACAATATTGTGATGGTTTTTGCCATACATCAACATGAATTGGCCATAGGCATACATATGTCCTCTCCCTCCTGAATCCCCTCTCACCTCACTCCCCACCCCATCCCTCCAGGCCATCACAGAGCCCTGCCTTTGGGTGGCCTGCATCATTTATCAAGCTCCTACTGACTATCTAATTTACATATGGTAATGCATATGTTTCAGTCCTATTCTCTCAAATCATCCTACCCTCTACTTCTCCCACTGACTCAAAAATCTGTTCTTTATGTCTGTGCCTGCTTTGCTGCCCTGCACTTAGGATCATCTGTACCACCTTTCTAGTTTCCATATACAAGCGTTGTAATACCATACTTGTCTTTCTCTTTCTGACTTACTTCACTCCGTATAATAGGCTCTATGTTCATCCACCTCATTAGAACT
Source organism: Bison bison bison (assembly GCF_000754665.1). Classification (NCBI taxonomy): domain Eukaryota; kingdom Metazoa; phylum Chordata; class Mammalia; order Artiodactyla; family Bovidae; genus Bison; species Bison bison. The sequence goes on along the minus strand of NW_011494753.1, from coordinate 14,217,593 downwards.
GACTCAAATATGTTCCCTTTTATAGTTTAGTACTATTCCATTGTATATATGTACCACAACTTCCTTATTCATTCATCTCCAGTGGACATCTAGGTGGCTTCCATGTCCAATTATTGTAAATAGTGCTGCAATGAACATTGAGGTACATGTGTCTTTTTCAATTCTGGTTTCCTCAGAGTATATGCCCAGTAGTGGGATTGCTGGGTTTTATGGTAGTTTGGGTGATTCCCTGATAACCCAGAATATGCTTGCAATGCAGGAGACCTGGATTTGATCCCTGGGTTGGGAAGAGCCTCTGGAGGAGGGCATGACAACCCAGTCCAGAACTATTGCCTGGAGAATTCCATGACACACAAGCCTGGTGGCCTACAGTCCATAGGGTCGCATAGTCAGACACAACTGAAGCGACTAAGCAGCAGCAACAGCAGCATGGTAGTTTTATTTCTAGTTTTTTTAAGGAATCTCAGTACTGTTCTCCATAGTGGTTGTATCAGTTTTTATTCCCAGCAACTGTGTAAGAGGGCTCCCTTTTCTCCATACCCTCTCCAAAATTTAGCATTTGTAAATTTTTTGATGATGGCCATTCTGACAAGTGTGGGATGATACTTCATTGAATATTTTGGAGCTTAATTCTTTTTTAACTGTTTTTTTGTTATTTTCTTTCATTCTGAGAATTGTCTTTTCACCTTGCTTATAGTTTCCTTCATTGTGCAAAAGCTTTTAAATTTAATTAGGTCCCTTTTGTTAATTTTTGTTTTAATTTCCATTACTTTAGGAGGTGGGTCATAGAGGATCTTGCTGTGATGTATGTCAGAGAGTGTTCTGCTATGTTTTCCTCTAAGAGTTTAATAGTTTCTCAGAGGATAAGATGGTTGGATGGCATCATTGACTCAATGACATGGGTTTGGGTGAACTCCAAGAGTTGGTGATAGACAGGGAGGCCTGACGTGCTGTGGTTCACAGGGTCGCAAAGAGTCGGACATGACTGAGTGACTGAACTGAACATCTTACATTTAGGTCTTTAATTCTTTTTCAAGGCCATCATCACCCTGATACCAAAACCAGACTAAGATGCCACAAAAAAGAAAATTGCAGGCCACTATCACTGATGAACATGGATGCAAAAATCCTCAACAGAATTCTAGCAAACAGAATCCAACAACACATTAAACAGACTATATACCATGATCAAGTGGGTTTTATTGCAGGGATGCAAGAATTCTTCAATAAATGCAAATTAATCAATGTGATACACCATATTAACAAATTAAAAGATAAAAACCATATGATCATTTCAGTAGATTCAGATAAAGCCTTTGACCCAAAATTCAACACCCATTTATGATAAAAACTCTCCAGAAAGTAAGCCTAGAAGGAAATACCTGAACATAATAAAGACCAAATATGACAAACCTACTTCAAACATTGTCATCAATGGTGAAAAACTGAAAGCATTTCCTCTAAAATCAGGAACAAGACAACCATGCTCACTCTTAACCACTATTATTCAACATAGTTCTTTTTTTTCTGCTTTTTCTTTTTTTTTTTTTTACACTTTTTAAAAATATAAATTTATTTATTTTAATTGGGGGCTAATTACTTTACAGTATTGTATTGGTTTAGCCATACATTGATATGAATCTGCCACGGGTGTACATGTTCCCCATCCTGAACCCCCCTCCCCCCTCCCTCCCCATACCATCCCTCTGGGTCATCCCAGTGCACCAGCCCCGAGCATCCTGTATCATTCATCAAACCTGGACTGGTGATTCGTTTCACATATGATAATATACATGTCTCAATGCCATTCTCCCAAATCATAGTTTTGGAAGTCCTAGCCACAGCAATCAGAGAAGAAAAAGAAATAAAAGGAATCCATATTGGAAAAGAAGTAAAACTCTCACTCTTTGCAGATGCCGTGATTCTCTACATAGAAAACTCTGAAGATATCACCAGAAAATTACTAGAGCTAATCAATGAATATAGTAAATTTGAAGTATATAAAATTAATACACAAAAATCCCTTGCATTCCTATATGCTAACAGTGACAAATCAGAAAGAGAAAATAAGGAAACAATTCCATTCACACAATTGCAAATTTACCTAAAGAGGCAAAAAACCTGTATGTATAAAACTGTAAGACACTGATGAAAGAAATCAAAGATAACATAAACAGATGGAGAGATATACCATATTCTTGAGTTAGACAAATCAGTATAGTGAAAATGACTATAGTACCCAAAGCAATCTATAGATTGAATGTAATTCCTATCAAACTACCAATGGTATTTTTCACAGAACTAGAACAAATAATGTCACAATTTGTATGGAAACACAAAAGATCCTGAATAGCCAAAGCAATCTTGAGAAAGAAGAATGGAACTGGAGGAATCATCCTTCCTGACTTCATACTATACTACAAAGTTACAGTCATCAGGACAGTATGGTACTGTCACAAAAACAGAAATATAGATCAATGGAACAAAATAGAAAGCCCAAAGATAAACCCATGCACCTATGGACACCTTATCTTTGACAAAGGAGGCAAAAATAAACAGATGAGAAAAAATAGTCTCTTCAACAAGTGGTGCTTGAGAAACTGGTCAACTACATGTAAAAGTTTGAAATTAGAACACTTTCTGACATTACACACAAAAAGCAATAGCTTTTAATAAAAGATTTTAGAGATTGGGGCTTCCCTGGTGTCTCAGCTGGTAAAGAATCTGCCTGCAATGTGGGAGACCTGGGTTCGATCCCTGGATTGGGAAGATCTCCTGGAGAAGGGAATGGCTTCCCACCCCAGTATTCTGGCACATGTAAAAGTATGAAATTAGAACATTTTCTGACACTAGACACAAAAAGAAATAGCTTTTAATAAAATATTTTAAATATTAGGAGTAAGTAAATAGAAATATGCCTTGGAGGCATTTAAACATTGGCACTAAAAGTGACAAAATTGTCTGAATAGTTCTGTGACAGTACAGTTTCCGGCCAACTGGCCAAAAGAGTAATGCTATTAAAAGAGACATATCTAGACTCTGTTAGGATAACAAAGTATAATTCTGAACTAGATTCTGAAGTCAAGATATGGCTAATATAAGGCATTCCCAAATTTTCAACACACATTTGTTCATATATCTTGTAGGAAAAAGGCAGTATTTGTTCCTGAGTTTTTACTCAATGCAAACAAACACACAAACGTGCATAAAAGACACATATACACACTCACACATATGTACATATTAACACACACACCTAGATATACACATAAATACATATGCATACATTTGACCACACTTAAATATGTACACAGTACACTCACCTATCTATACACACACACACACACACACATAAGTATACACAGACTTGCCCTCTCTCAGAAGAATGTGTGGCAAGTTAGTAGCCTGGCACTATCTTTTCATGAAACATTTATTCCTTCCCTCCATTCTTTCTAGATTTTACATAGCACAAAGATCAGGAAATGACACACCTCAGCCTATGGGTAGAATCTGATCAGCCACCTGTTATAATATGGTCTGTGAAATAAGTGGTGTGTACATTTTTAAGTTGTTTGAAAAAAAATTAACATGATATGTTAAAACTGTATGAAATCCATATTTTAGTGTCCATAAATAGTTTTCTTGGAATACTGCCATACTCATTTATCTCAGATTATCTAAGACTGTTTGGGCTACAACAGGAGATCTGAGTAGTTGCTAGAGACTACATGTGGCTCTCACTGCTTCAGACTGCTATTCAGGACACTACCAACCACAGTGATGCAGCTATAAATCCACAGTGTTTCAAGTGCCACACATATCTCCACCCTAGGACTTTTAATATTTTTTTTAATTATCAGTATATATGCATTATGTTAAAACAGAAGAGAAGTGGCCTTATGTTGTACTGTCAAGACATATTAGAGTATAGGTTATTTTGTTATTGAGTTGGATCAGTAAATAAGAAATTAATAAACAAGGCATCAATATACTGGAAGTCCTAACAAGAATAAAATGTATAAAAAGAAATAAAAGGCAAGCAAACTGGAAAGGAAGGAATAAAATGGTCCTTATTCATAGATGATATGATTGTTTACATAGAAAATCTCATAGAAGCTACAAAAATTTTCTGAAGCTAATAAATGAATTTAGCTAGTTCACAGAATAAAGATCAACATGAAAGGTCAAGTTTACTCATATGCTAGCAGGGAACAATTAGAATCTAAAATTTAAAAGCTAAAAATCACTTAAAGTAGCACCACCCAAGATACTTAGATATATATCTACTATACAGAAAACTACAAACCACTGATAAAAGAAACCATAGAATACCATAACAAATGGCGAGAGATAGAATGTGCACAGATTAGAAGGTTTAAGATGTCAGTTCTCCCAAACTTTATCTACTGATTCAAAGTAATCCCAGTCAAAATCCTAACAAACTTTTTGTTGATATCAATAAGCTGATTCCAAAATTCATACAAAAAGGCAAAGATCTAAAACAACCAAGACATTTCTGAAAAAGAACAAAATTGGAATATTCATATGAACCTGATTTCAAGACTTATTCCAAGGCTGCTGCTGCTGCTGTTTAATCTCTAAGTCATGTCCACCTCTTTGTGGCCCTTTCTACTGCAGCCTACCAGGCTTCTCTGTCCATGGGATTTTCCAGGCAAGAATACTGGAGCGGGTTGCCATTTCCTTCTCCTAGGGATATTCCCGCTTCCCAATCCAGGGGTATATTAAAGTAAGCAGTGTGGTATTGGCACAAGGATAGACACAAAAATCAACAGAACAGAATAAAGAGCCCACAAAAATATAGTCAACTGAATCTTGGCAAAGGGTAAAATGTAATTCAGTGAATACAGGATAGTTTTTCAACAAATGTTGCTGGGAAATTGGATGTGAATATGCGGAAACAATAAACATAGACACAAACTTAAAAGATGGTTCAAATTAGATCACGCTGCTGCTGCTGCTGCTAAGTAGCTTCAGTCGTGTCCGACTCTGTGTGACCCCATAGACGGCAGTCCACCAGGCTCCCCCGTCCCTGGGATTCTCCAGGCAAGAACACTGGAGTGAGTTGCCATTTCCTTCTCCAATGCATGAAAGTGAAAAGTGAAAGTGAAGTCACTCAGTCATGTCCAACTCTTTGCGACCACATGGACTGCAGCCTACCAGGCTCCTCTGCCCATGGGATTTTCCAGGCAAGAGTACTGGAGTGGGGTGCCATTGCCTTCTCCGAAAATTGATCGTAGACCTATATTAAAATAAAAAATATAAAATTTCCAGAAGTAGACATAGGAGTAAATCTCTATGACCTCGAGTTTGGCAATAGAGTTTTAGACACAATAGCCAAAGTAAAATTCATGAAAGAGAAATAATTGATTGACTTTAAAAAGTCTTGGACTTTATAAGTGAAAGACTGATAAGATAATGAAAAGACAAATCACAGACTAAGAGAAACTAATTGCAAATGATTTACTTGATAAATGACTTACATCAAGAATATATAAAGCTCTTAAATTTCAGTAATAAAACATTTTAAAATTGAACAATAAAAACTAATTTTAAAATGGCAAGTTATATGAACAGACACTTTACTGAAAAAATATATGGATGACAAATAAGCACATGAAAAGGTGCTCAATGTCATCTGTCATTCAGTTCAGTTCAGTCACTCAGTCATGTCCGACTCTTTGCTACCCCATGAATCATAGCACGCCAGGCCTCCCTGTCCATCACCAACTCCTGAAGTTCACTCAAACTCACGTCCCTAGAGTCAGTGATGTCATCCAGCCATCTCATCCTCTGTGGTCCCCTTCTCCTCCTGCCCCCAATCCCTCCCAGCATCAGAGTCTTTTCCAATGAGTCAACTCTTCGCATGAGGTGGCCAAAGTACTGGAGTTTCAGCTTTAGCATCATTCCTTCCAAAGAATACTTTAGAATGGACTTGTTGGATTTCCTTGCAGTCCAAGGGACTCTCAAGAGTCTTCTCCAACACCACAGTTCAAAAGCATCTATTCTTCGGCACTCAGCTTTCTTCACAGTCCAACTCTCACATACATACATGACCACTGGAAAAACCATAGCCTTGACTAGACAGACCTTTGTTGGCAAAGTAATGTCTCTGCTTTTGAATATGCTATCTAGGTTGGTCATAACTTTTCTTCCAAGGAGTAAGCGTCTTTTAATTCCATGGCTGCAGTCATCATCTGTAGTGATTTTGGAGCCCCCCCAAAAATAAAATCTGACACTGTTTCCACTGTTTCTCCATCTATCTCTCATGAAGTGATGGGACTAGATGCCATGATCTTAGTTTTCTGAATGTTAAGATTTAAGCCAACTGTTTCACTCTCCTCTTTCACTTTCATCAAGAGGCTTTTTAGTTCCTCTTCACTTTCGGCTGTAAGAGTGGTGTCATCTGCATATCTGAGGTTATTGATGTTTCTCTCAGCAATCTTGATTCCAGCTTGTGCTTCTTCCAGCCCAGCGTTTGTCATGATGTACTCTGCATAGAAGTTAAATAAGCAGGGTGACAATATACAGCCTTGATGTACTCCTTTTCCTATTTGGAACCAGTCTGTTGTTCCATGTCCAGTTCTAACTGTTGCTTCCTGACCTGCATACAGGTTTCTCAAGAGGCAGGTCAGGTGGTCTGGTATTCCCATCTCTTTCAGAATTTTCCACAGTTTATTGTGATCCACACAGTCAAAGGCTTTGGCATAGTCAATAAAGCAGAAATAGATGTTTTTCTGGAACTCTTTTGGTTTTTGATGATCCAGTGGATGTTGGCAATTTGATCTCTGGTTCCTATGCCTTTTCTAAAACCAGCTTGAACATCTGGAAGTTCTTGGTTCACACATCTGTCATTAGATACATACAAATCAAAATCACATTGAGATACCACTGCTGCTGTTGCTGCTAAGTCGCATCAGTTGTGTCCGACTCTGTGCAACCCCATAGATGGAAGCCCACCAGGCTCCCCCGTCCCTGGGATTCTCCAGGCAAGGACACTGGAGTGGGTTGCCATTTCCTTCTCCAGTGCATGAAAGTGAAAAGTGAAAGTGAAGTCGCTCAGTCGTGTCTGACTCTTAGCGACCCCATGGTCTGTAGCCTACAAAGCTCCTCCGTCAATGGGATTTTCCAGGCAAGAGTTCTGGAGTGGGGGAGATACCACTACACACCGATTAGAATCACTAAAATCCAAAAAATTGACAGTAACAAATGCTGACTAGGATGTGGAACAATAGAATGCCCATACATTTCTAATGAAGAAGGAAAGCAGTACAGTCACTTTAGAAAGCAATTTGGCAGTTTCTTGTAAATTAAACATAGACTTCCCACACAACCCAGAAATTGCACTCCTAAATATTTACCAGGTGTTTTGTACATTTAGTTCTGCACAAACACATCTGTGTGAACGTAATAGCTTCCATGTCTTAGCAGTGGTAAAGTTTTACTGTGATGTATATATACATATATATACATAAAATCATTTTTTGGATCAGGGTTGAAATTGTAATTTTTCTGAGTAAGAAGAACCACTCTCAACTACTATTAATGAATACTGAATTACTTTGGAATTAGCCATTGCTGAAGAGTTGGTAATGTTTATTACTGAATTCAACTTAGAATACAAAGCCAAGAGTGCTTTTACATGAGAAATATATAGTATGGTAAAATTAATTTGAGGACACATGCTTTTGGATTACAGGTAAATCAAGCTGCTTTATACACTATTTACAATATCAAAAGTTAAAACAAGGTGTGAGGTATGCATTTCCAAAAAATATTTTAGTGTTTCTATTTGATGAACTCAACTGTAGTTTCAGTAGCATTTTTGAGACCTCACTGCAAGTGCCAAAAAATTTTCTATATTTCAAAATCCATTTAACTGTACAACTGAGGAACTTCCACTTATCTTTCTATTGAAGTGGTTAATCTGCACATCAATGACACGGTAAATGGCAAACGTCAAGAGAATAATCTATCTATATTCTAGATTTCTATAGATGAATTGTAAGTGAAAAATGTGTTTAAGATCATAACTCAAGGATTGCTATCAATGTTTAGCAAAACCTAAAGGGATTCCCTTGTGGCTCAGTAGTAAAGAATCTGCCTGCCAACATAGGAGATGTGGGTTTAATCCCTGGGTTGGAAAGATCCCCTGGAGAAGGAAATGGCAACCCACTCCAGTATTCTTCCCTGGGAAATCCCACAGACAGAAGAGCCTGGTGGGCTACCGTCCATGGGGTCTCAAGAGTTGGACATGAGTTAGCAACTAAACAACAACAAAAACAATTCTGTGTGAAAGATTTTTTTAAGATGAAATATGTAAAATCTCCTCAAAGATCAGCTTTAACAGATGAATATTTACAATTGATTTTGTATGTGTTCAGTCACTCAGTTGTGTCTGACTCTGCAGCCCCATGGACTGTAGCCTGCCAGGCTCCTCTGTCCATGGGATTTTTCCAGCAGGACTGTTGGAGTGGGTTGCCATTTCCTCCTCCAGGGAATCTTCCCAACCTAGGGATCGAACCCAAGTCTCCTGCATCTCCTGCATTGCAGGCGAATTCTTTACAGCTGAACCCCTGGGGCTTCTCATACTAACTGAACTGAAAATAAAGCAAAATAATATCCTAAAATTGAATTCCATTCTTTTCATTAGTAGATGTGAATTACTTTAGTGAAAAAAATATGCAATCATTATTACTATATTTTTATTTACACTTTAATATTTGCTGATAAAAATGTGGAAGTTTGTTTTGTCTCATTTACGAGTACCTACATAGTAACCTCAATTTTGCCTCTTGGCTCACAAAGCCAAGATATTTATTGTCTGGACTTTTACATAGTTTGCCAACCTGTGCCCTAGAGTATTTGACATCATAACTAGAGTTGTTATTGCTCTCCAGGGACCAGAAGAGACTCTAATCCTGCTCTCTGAATGGGAGTTAAAGGGTATGGAATAGTTTTCTTTTCTCAGTGCCATATATTCAAACATCAAGGTTGAAAACTGGAAAACATTTTTCCATAAAATAGTTGAAATTAGTTTGTGTGAAATAGGTGTATTACTGGTGGAACCTGTTCTTCCACCCATTAAACAGTAAATGTGCTTTGGTGAGCCTGAGCACCTAAACAGCATTTTAAGTAGATTTCCCAGGAAAGTGAATACTGGGTTCCTTAAAAATAACTAGAAATCACACTTGCAGAACAGAGCTTTATTACAATTCAAAAATTACCTATAATTGTTTTATGCTTCCCTTAAATAACAGCATCAAGGATAGTTTACACTAGTGCTCACCCAGGTTCTAATTCCAGGGCAGTCTTCTAACTTCCCAGCTTATTGTCAAAAAGCACCTTTTTAAAAATCATATTAGTGACTGGGTACTTGATCAGCAAACAACTCTATTAAATGTAAATCAGTTAATGTTGATAAATACCCTAAGAATTATGAACATGATATTAGGTCATTCATATTATCTCCAAGTAGAATTGAACTGCTGGGTAAAACAATGCCACTCTTCTTTCTGGTAGCCAGATTGACTTCCAGGCAGGAAACCACCTCACTCCCTTAAGGTAGATAATTACACACTGAAAGCCACATGAGTCTCATTAATGAGCAGGCCAAGGTAATAAACAGAGCCCACAACTTCCTATTAGGCTAATATGCCTGCACTTGGGGTAAGAAATAATTCCACATTGAATAAACCTGATAATCAACAGTTGAGTTAGGCCAAAGTGTTAGGCTGGGTATATTGAAGAAAAATATAAAACAAAGGCAGGAAAATAAGCATACATGTAATAAAAATACCTATTTATTCATCTATTCATCCACAAATCTACTTATTTTGTAGAAGTTTTTATTTCCTGCAGATGCAAGTCAACATCCACTTTTAAAATTTATTTTCCATTTTATATTTATTTGTCCATTTGACAAATATTATTTTTACTAGATTCTAGGCAAGTTGTTAAGACATATGTCATCAATATGCAACGGGAAAATAGGCAATAAATGTCTAATTATCAAAATATATAAATGGATGGTAATTTCTTACATTGAAGAGCTTTTACAATTTAAGATTATTTTACCTACATTATATCATTTGTGACCCATAACAACCCTATTAAATAAGAATTATTTATTTTATACTTAAGAAAATTGATACTCTCAAGTGAAAAGATTTGTGAATTGTTCTACAATAAACTCAAATCTTATGATTCAAAGTTTAGAAGTTTTTTCACTACACCAAATCTGTCTTATTCTTTTTGATAATATTGATTTGAATTGACTGCTGTTTCTTCAACCTCAACACTTGAATAACAACTTTATCAATTTTTTCCCTTACTATTTGAAGAACCATACTTTCCTTGTTTTTAGTACCTCCACAGCATCTTTTAAATTCCTCTTCATTTGTCTTCTCCTCAAATCAAATGTAGCAAATGCTACTGCTTTTATTATGATCTTACATTCAATACCTTTTTCTCTATCCCTTTGGAGAATCACTCTTCCACATTTTCGCTTACTGAATTTACTACCATGTTAGAAGTTTCTTTCTCTATAACTCAGCCTAAAAGACTGTGGACAAAACACATTTTCCCCTGAAAATTGTGACATGTCATAGTGGAGAAAGCATTTGTCTAGGCATAAAATACTTGATCCACCGTTAAGTTGAGTTTCTCCTTTTGATAGGTCTATAACTTCTTAAGATTTGAAGTAGCGATGACTGTAGACTACCTTGGAATTGTCACTTGAATTTCTAATAATGACATTTTATGGGAGAAAATTATTAATAAAATAATAATTTCTAATATTCAATAAAGGTGTACTATGTGCTAGGCATTATGTTCATCATTTTATGTGTATTATCACTTGTAATCCTCAATAAACCTCTTTAAGGCAGATATTCTCACTCTTAAATTGCATTGGTGACCCCAAAAATAGTGTAGTCAATAACATGAGCTCCATAGCCGGACTATCAGGGGAAGAACCCTGCTTCCATCACCCTCTACTTTTCTTTTATGAAAATACTGATTTTAATCCTTTTGAACATTTGCCAGATATTCTTCTGAAAGAAGACAGGCGTATGTGTTTGTGCATGTGTGTGTATGTATCTTTATGTGTGTCATAGTGAAAGCGAAAGTCGCACAGTTGTGTCCGACTCTTTGTGACCCCATGGACTGTAGCTTCATAGGCTTCTCTGTCCATGGGGATTCTCCAGGCAAGAATACTGGAGGGGGTAGCCATTCCTTTCTCCACAGGGTCTTCTCAACCCAGGGATCAAACCTGGGTCTCCCTCATGGCAGGTGGATCCTTTACCGTCTGAGCCACCAGGGAAGCCCATGTGTATGTGCAAACATATTTGAGTGTATATGTGTATTGTGTGTATGAATGTTTGTGAGTGTTTACATGTGTATTTGTGAGTGGGTGTGTATGTTTTATATGTACACATGCATGTGTGTTTCTATGTGATTGAGTGAGCACTCAAGAGCTAATGTCACCCCTCTCCCACAAAGAATATGTACAGATCATGAGTTGTGTGCTATTAATTTGGAGATACCCATGCATGAGCTATATCTTGGCTTCAGAATCTAGTTCAAAGTACATCATACAAATGCACCATGAATTTCAAATGTGTGAGGAAAAAACCCACTAGCTTCCAGTATTTCTGCCTCTAAACTGCTAGTTTCAATGTATATTATGATATTTAACTGTTTATAAAGATTCTTTTTATTTTATAATTGTATTACCTTGGTTAATTTTTTTATTTTCTTGTATTTAGGTATATACTAATTTTATTTGCAGAAAACTTTTTCTAAATGTATATATTTTACTTTCATATATTTATATCTTATTTTCCTCTTTTAAAAGCTATGGCTCAGTATTTTCTGGCCTGTTATTAAATATGGGTTGGTACAGAATATATTCTTATTCCTATTTTTGAAAGAAATAACAATAAAGTTTTTCCACTAAGCATAATGTTAGTTCTAGATTTTAAATGTGTATTCTTGGTCATGCTTAGAAAGAAATCAGATCAGATCAGTTGCTCAGTCGTGTCCGACTCTTTGCGACCCCATGAATCACAGTACACCAGGCCTCCCTGTCCATCACCAACTCCCGGAGTTCACTCAGACTCACGTCCATCGAGTGAGTGATGCCATCCAGCCATCTCATCCTCTGTCATCCCTTTCTCCTCCTGCCCCCAATCCCTCCCAGCATCACAGTCTTTTCCAATGAGTCAACTCTTCACATGAGGTGGCCAAAGTACTGGAGTTTCAGCATCAGCATCATTCCTTCCAAAGAAATCCCAGGGCTGATCTCCTTCAGAATGGACTGGTTGGATCTCCTTGCAGTCCAAGGGACTCTCAAGAGTCTTCTCCAACACCACAGTTCAAAAGCATCAATTCTTCCACGCTCAGCCTTCTTCACAGGCCAACTCTCACATCCATACATGACCACAGGAAAAACCATAGCCTTGACTAGATGAACCTTTGTTGGCAAAGTAATGTCTCTGCTTTTGAATATGCTATCTAGGTTGGTTATAACTTTCCTTCCAAGGAGTAAGCATCTTTTAATTTAATGGCTGCATGAAATATTAGAAAGAAATACTCAAACATAATTTTTAGTGTTTTAATTAAAAATAGATGCAGAATTTTAGCATTTCCTTTTATCATCTATTGGGATAATTATATGATATTTTTATCATCTTTCCTACTAATGTGATGAATTATATTAATAATCTCTCCTGTACTATACAAGAATTTTTTGGCTGCACTAAATCCTACTTAATAATAATGGAAACATTTGGTTTAATTTAATTATTTTTAATCTTTAAATTGAGTTAAATGTTATTTTTAATTTTAATATCTCTATTTACAGATGAAGCTACCTGTCACTTTCTTTGGACTGGTCTTTTTATGTAATTTAATATTTTTATTTCTAAATGTGATCAAGATAAGATTCAGTGTTCTTAATAAATTGATTCTCCCCTGGAAAATAAAATAATAATTCTTCAGTAAATCTATTTGAGTCAGGACTGATGCAGAAGATTCTAGTGCGGTTTCTCAAATGTGGTCCTAAGGGGCACTTTGTTCAAATTCAGTTCAGAGGGTCTTAAGTATGTCCAACTCAGACTTACTGACAGGGCCACTTTATGACTTTTGTGGACTATGGGCACTTTTCCCATCATGGGCTCCTTTCTCCATAGGAAAATATTAAAAATTACACTTCACTTATGTGTTAGTATAGGTAAAAGCATATGAATACTATGTATTTTACACTTTTTGTTTGATTTGAAAGTTCATATATTTTTCTTCTGATTAAAAAAAAAATTTTTTTTTCATAGGCCCCTAAGATTGACTGGGCCCTAGAACCTGTGCCTCTTAAGACTAATTGGAACATGGGCCCTACATACTAGACCAGACTCTTCAGATGTAGGAGGCAGAAATCTGCTTTTGAACAGGCAGCTTCTGGGGGTCAAATGCACAGTGAAATAGTGGCTGAGAGAACTAGGTTCGCTGAGGACCAATCTAATCTTTGTCACTAACTGACAGCTGGTAGCAGTTATTTCTATTAGTCAATAGTAGACAAGTAAAAGGGCTAGTCTCTTAGCCTCTTTGGTGTTAATGGTTTTGTCTTTAATGACTCTATATTCCTCTTGCTACAAATTTTTATGAAGAAGTTCTCTAGTGAGAACTGATGACTTTCTCATCTCCTTATGTAATCTTTCATTCAACATCTAGATAAATAGATACATCAGAAACTGTGCCAAGCAGCGTATGAGGGACTAGGAATACTGGTCACTGAATAACATATATTTGGACCCTGACACCTTTGGGCTTACAGTATAGTGGGGGAAAAGAGGTTCAATAAATGAAAACAGTTGGGGGATGTTAAAATAAGAAAGTATGGGATGATAAGACATAATCTAGGCTAGAAAGCCAGATAATGCCATACTTGAGAATGAGTGGTACTTAGCAGGTCAGAAATGATGTTAAGGTTACAGGTGGAGAAAGCACTGTACCTGAATGCATGAAGGCAATGTAATATGATGCATTTGAAGATCTAAAAGTAAAGTAGGATGGCTGGAACATAAATGGAAAGGGAAAGAAGAACATTTTATGTGGATTGAGAAGTTCACTTTCCATTGTTTGTTTTATTTCATTCCAAACAGAATCCAAGATGACTTATTTATTCATATTGTGCCCAAACCATTTATTTAGGCAATATTTACTCAAAACTTCTCAGATTACACACACTGCTACAAAAAATGTTCTAATGGGCCTTACAACCTTTGGGTGAGACAGACGTTGAGCAACTAATTGAACTAATTATGTAATTAAGCTTATACTAATGCTACAGAAGAAAAACACAGCAAGTTATAAGAACATAAGAAAAAAACCGAGCCCACTTGAATGCTGAAAACTGGAGGGTAAATAGAAATCTGAATTTCTAGAGAAATGTGAAAATAAAAAACCTTCTAAGAAGAGAATAACGTGGTAAGAACCTGGAATCGAAAGAGCTTAGAAAACTCTGGTTGTATTTTGTAAATTTTTAACAATTTAATCTTCTCATATTAATATATAGCTAAGTCATGTACATTGTGGAAATAACATTTGATCAAAAATCACAGGAATAGTCTTAAACAATGCAAGCAGCTAGCTATTCAATTAATTAAAATCTCTTCATCAATAAACTGTATATTGGATTAGATATTTCAAAGACTAATATAAATTTTGCTGTTATAAAGCATTTCATATGTGCCAAATACCATATAAAATTATTTCATTTATCTTTTCAGTTATCTAATGAAATAGACATTCTTTTCTGTATATTTTTATAGGTATATGCTTTAATTCTTTTGAATACATGTGTACCCAGTGTGGAGTTGAGAGATCATGTGATAATTTTATTTTTTTTATATTTTGAGAAATTATCATATTGTTTTCCATTTAAGCTGTACTATGTTTTTACATTCCCACCAGCACTGCATAAGCATTCCATTTTCCCCAAACCTTGTCCACGCTGGATATTTTCTTTGTTTTAGTAATATCTTTTTGTTGGGTATAAAGTGGTACTTCATTGTGGCTTTGATTTGCATTTCTCTTATGAGTGATTAGTGGTGTCCTTTAGCAATGGAAACCTTCCTCAGAAATTATCTAGTTTATTTCCATAATGTTTTGGTTTATTTTCCATTATTTATTTTTGTTTGTTTGTTTGCTGCCCTATATAATGTTTTTACTTATATTTCAGTTCAGTTCAGTTCAGTCGCTCAGTCATGTCCGACTGTTTGCGACCCTATGAATCTCAGCACGCCAGGCCTCCCTGTCCATCATCAACTCCCGGAGTTCACTCAAACTCACGTCCATCGAGTTGGTGATGCCATCCAGCCATCTCATCCTCTGTCGTCCTCTTTTCCTCCTGCTCCCAATCCCTCCCAGCATCAGAGTCTTTACTAATGAGTCAATTCTTTGCATGAAGTGGCCAAAGTACTGGAGTTTCAGCTTTACTTATATTTATACCTACACAAACTGACATACGGCTTTTAGGTTAAAAAAATCTCAAAAATTATATTTCTTTTTCCCTCTAGTAGTTTTTTTCATTTTTCCTTTTGTTACTTTTTTTTTTTACTGTTTTTGTTACTGTTTTTGTTACTGTTGTTTTACTTTTTTGTTAGTTATTTAGAATATATAATTCAATATTGCTAGGTGTTTTATTATTTGTAACTCTATTATATGGTCAACTTGTTGATTTCTTCTAATGTTCAAAACAATGAAATCTACCATACCATATAGCATTATAGTAACTCCTTCTCACCTTTATTTTTATGGGAAAAATGCTCTTAAAATATTTTTCCCATTTGATTTTAATAGTATCCCTTAAAGGCAAAAAAGACTGGAGGTTGTTTGCAATTCAGTCAATTGCTTTTCTCTTCCAAGAGAACTGTCTCTTTATATATTGTTATTCCTCTTTATTTCATTTTTAAATAACCTACCATTTTTTATTCTTCTACTATTTATATATTTGACAGCAGTTCCAAATACTTTAGTGTTTATTTTTATTAACTTAAAAAACTTTGAACTCTATCCCCAGAAAGATAAGGAATCTAGCATCTTGACTTTATCATAGTCACCTGAAAAACCATTTTGAGCTCTTTATATTTATACAGTATTTAAAACCTAAAAAACTTAGTCTAAATTAATATTGATTTTATTTTATTGAAATGTGGGCTCCAGGTGGCACTACTGGTAAAGAACCCATCTGCCAATGCAGGAGACATAAGAGATGCAGGTTCGATCCCTGGGTCAGGAAGATCCCCTGGAGAAGGGAATGGCAACCCACTCCAGTATTCTTGCCTGGAAAATTCCATGGACAAATGAGCCTGGCAGGCTACAGTTCATAAGGTCGCAAAGAGTGGGACACAACTGAAGCAACTTAGCACGGCACAGCACGACATAACTCTATCTTGGCCGTTTTTTTTTTCTTGCACACTATGAACTTCTCGAGGGAAGGGACAGTGCCTAGAAGAGTATCTGGTACTAAGAAGAATCATAATAAATATTTCTTTCCTCTTGATTGTAACAAACACAGTTAACAAAGACCAAGTGGCTAGAATGTATCAAACACATTGAGTAATATATCAACAAAAATACTGTGAGGTTGGTACCACTACTACAAATAAGAAAAGTGGGTGCAGGTAAGAAAATGCTTAACAGCCTGTGGCATAACTCAGACGATGCTACACAGCCTTACCCTGCTTAATCACTGTCCTGGGCTTATACATTAGAACAGTTTCTCTCATAGGCCTTACCTACACAAAGTGAAAGAAAGTGGCGGTTACTCTGAATCACTTCATTAAAACCTTTTCATCCTGGAGAAGGGGAAGCATTCAAACCCTCTTGGCATATTACTATATTTAAATGTACCATACTTGAGCCCTACTTGTGTCTACAAAATAGCAATAATCAGACTGCCCTTCAGTCTTGCAAGAGTGATGGTCAGAGAGAAAAATGGGCCTTTAAGTATACTTAAGTATTAGGAAATATAATACCTGAAATCAAATCTCCTAAAAATAGCTATGTCATCAATTTGCCACACTTCTATAAGTTTAGAACAATATCCCAAAGAATACAATCAGTTTTTATAATCTCATCTTTAAGGGTCATCAGAAAAATAAAAGGTATCTGTTATTATATCAATGTAAAAAATAATTAAAAGTTCCTAGAAATTCAATTCAATTCATTTCAGTTGCTCAGTCGGGTCAGATTCTTTGTGATCCCATGCACTGCAGCATGCCAGGCTTCCCTGTCTATCACCAACTCCTGGAGCTTGCTCAAACTTATGGCTATCAAGTCAGTGATGCCATCCAACCATCTCATCCTCTGTCATCCCCTTCTCCTCCTGCCTTCCATGTTTCCCAGCATCAGGGTCTTTTAAAATGAGTCAGTTCTTTGCATCAGGTGGCCAAAGTATTGGAGTTTCAGCTTCAGCATCAGTCTTCCAATGATCAGTCCTAGATCTAATTGATGGAAAGTACTAGAAATTATCCAAACGGAAAAATAAAGATTGATTGTTTTTTTGTCAGAACAAGAGTACACTGAATTTTATTTTAATTTCTCAAATGACATAAGTGACTTTAGACATGATTCCAAATAAATTTATAATAAGTGCAATGTTCAAGTTCAGTTCAATTCAGTCACTCAGTCGTGTCCAACTCTTTGCGACCCCATGAATTGCAGCACGCCCGGCCTCCCTCCATCACCAACTCCCGGAATTCACTCAAACTCATGTCCACCGAGTCGGTGATACCATCCAGCCATCTCATCCTCTGTCGTCCCCTTCTCCTCCTGCCCCCAATCCCTCCCAGCATCAGGGTGTTTTCCAATGAATCAACTCTTCGCATGAGGTGGCCAAAGTATTGGAGTTTCAGCTTCAGCATCAGTCCTTCCAATGAACACCCAGGACTGATCTCCTTTAGAATGGACTGGTTGGATCTCCTTGCAGTGTTCAAACTTACTGGTAAATACAAAATTAAATTTATAGAAATCTCTTCTTTGTGACTTATCTAAAATTAAAATTATTTTCATCATTGATATCTAATTTACATGCAACATGTTATTAGGCATTTTCTCTCATGTAACTTTCAGAGATTTGTAAGGCTATCTTCTACAGAACATGTCACAATTATAAAAACCACCTCCACACACTTTCTTTGGAAACATGCATTTTTATCAGTATAAGGCTTTAATATTCTTACTCCAAAGATTTATTACTATATCCATTTCAACCAGAAATGCTGTATCTTTTCATTTCTTTGTGTCCTTCTTATCTCATTATTTTCTTTCAAGCCTATAACAAACTATGTGATTATTGTTCTCTATGGGAATTTTCCCATCACTTCACTGATACTGTCACCTATGATGACAACTCCAAGTTTTTTAAGCATTTATTAATTTAAAGGCATCATCCACCAAAATTTTTTAAATTAGACTTTCATCTATTATTGTACAGAACAGAGTGCGGATATAGCCCATATCTTCCCAGAACTCAGTAGGTGATAAGCAATTAGTTAAGAATGTATTGGATGATGGGGTAACACAATCAGTTAACTGCATATTTACACCCAGGATTTTGTAATGGAAAGGGCAATAGCTGTTGATGTATTTTTGACAGTATCCTCATTGCTAAGAGGGAAAAGAATGGATAAAGAATAGCAAATTTGGAGGAATATGTAGAGAGAGCGTTGAGTGGGAATGAGAGAGAAAACAAGTTCAATTTTTCTAATCTAAATGCTAAAATATTGGTGTGTGGAAAACTGAGTATTTATGTATCCTGCCTATTGATATTAAATGTCTCTATAGGAGACATTCTGAAGGAGATCAACCCTGGGATTTCTTTGGAAGGAATGATGCTAAAGCTGAAATTCCAGTACTTTGGCCACCTCATACGAAGAGTTGACTAATTGGAAAAGACTCTGATGCTGGGAGGGATTGAGGGCAGGAGGAGAAGGGGACGACAGAGGATGAGATGGCTGGATGGCATCACTGACTCCATGGACGTGAGTCTGAGTGAACTCTGGGAGTTGGTGATGGACAGGGAGGCCTGGCGTGCTGCAATTCATGGTATTGCAAAGAGTCAGACATGACTGAGTGACTAAACTGAACTGAATAGGAGATGCAAAAGCACTGTGCCATATGCTTTAGAGGGATATAAACTTGGGTAAGAAAATTCCTGTTCTAGACTCTAGGAATCACTTGTTCAGAGGCTGATCACAAATAGTTAAAATATCAATAGAATTCAGTAAGTGAAAACTGATAACCTCTATTTACTTTAAGATGTGGCCATTGAACATAGGTCACAAACATGGAAAAGCTAAGAAGATACTGAAAGTTCAGAAGAAATGGGTGTTGTATCCTGCACAGGAAGAATTCCAGGTAGGAGGCACATGCACTCACCCATGAAGAGCCAGAAGAGTTTTAAAGTGTTTCAAAAGGAGAAGATGGTATATGAGCAAACAGAAAGTAAATGACTCATTTAGAGAAAGGTGAAACTGTTACATTTGACTAAGAGCCTCAAATGCATAAAGGGGCTACTTACTGTGAAATGTAAATAGCATTCAAGTTATAGGCAAATAGGGGAAGACCTTAAAGGCTTTAATGAATTAGGGGTTTTGAGTAAATATGTCATATTGATACATTCAGCAAATAGCTAAAGAAGCACATCTAGCATTTAGACCAGGAGATAGTGATTTGGAGATTATATTCATAGGCATGATAACTATACACAGAGATAATGCAGATAGGAGGAAACAAGCATTAAAAGAAAAGAGAGGGGCTTCCCTGGTGGCTCAGTGATAAAGAACCCATCTGCCAAAGAAGGAGGCACAGGTTCAATCTCTGGTAGGGGAAGATCACAGCCAGGCAACTAAACCCATATGCCACAACTACTGAGCCCTCACTCTAGAGTCTGCAAGGCACAACTATGAAGTCTGTGCTCTGCAACAAGAGAAGCCACCTCAGTGAGAAACCTGCGCACACAGCCTGCTCGCCACATCTAGAGAAAAGCCCATGCACAGCAATGAAGACCCAGCACAGCCAAAAATAAGTAAATTAAATGTTTAAGTGCATAATTCTTTTGGATGGGGAACACATGTATACCTGTGGTGGATTCATTTTGATATTTGGCAAAACTAATACAATTATGTAAAGTTTAAAAATAAAATAAAATTAAAAAAAAAAGAAAAGAAATGATGGTTGAGGAAAAGATTTC
>NW_011494753.1:14182224-14197221 GCF_000754665.1 Bison bison bison | reverse complement strand
GACCTGCCTCTTGAGAAACCTGTATGCAGGTCAAGAAGCAACAGTTAGAACTGGACATGGAACAACAGACTGGTTCTGAATAGGAAAAGGAGTACGTCAAGGCTGTATATTGTCACCCTGCTTATTTAACCTATATATGCAGAGTACATCATGAGAAATGCCAGGCTGAATGAAGCACAAGCTGGAATCAAAATTGCCGGGAGAAATACCAATAACCTCAGATATGCAGATAACACCACCCTAATGGCAGAAAGCAAAGAGGAACTGAAGAGCCTCTTGATGAAGGTGGAAGAGGAGAGTGAAAAAGCTGGCTTAAAACTCAACATTCAAAACACAAAGATCAAGGCACCCTGTCCTATCACTTCATGGCAAATTATTGGGGAAACAATGCAAACAGTGAGAGACTTTCTTTCCTTGGTTTCCAACATCACTGCAGATGGTGACTGCAACCATGAAATTAAAAGACGCTTGCTTCTTGGAAGAAAAGTTATGACCAACCTAGACAGTATATTAAAAAATAGAGATGTTACTTTGCTGACAAAAGTCCATCAGCAAACAAAGCTATGGTTTTTTCAATAGTCATATATGGATGTGAGAGCTGGACCATAAAGAAAGCTGAGTGCCAAAGGATTGATGTTTTTGAACTGTGGTTTGGAGAAGACTCTTGAGAGTTCCTTGGACTGCAAGGAGATTGCACCAGTCAATCCTAAAGGAAATCAGTCCTAAATATTCATTGGAAGTACTGATGCTGAAGCCGAAGCTCCAATACTTTGGCCACCTGATGGGAAGAACTGACTTATCGGAAAAGACCCTAATACTGGGAAAGACTGAAGGCAGTTGGAGTAGGGAACAACTGAGGATGAGATGGTTGGATGGCATCACCGACTTGATGGACATGAGTTTGAACAAACTCCGGGAGTTAGTGATGGACAGGGAAGCTTGGTGTGCTGCAGTCCATGGTGTTGCAAAGAGCTGGACACAACCGAACGACTGAACTCAACTTCCTCCCCACAAATGCATCAAAAATACATCTGTATGTGGAACAATTCCTACAGAACACCTACCGGACCCTAGCAGCTGATCTCAGCCTTCCCAAAAGGCAAGTTAGTCTCCACATAACAAGCTAGGGCAAAAGGCAAGGATAGAAAAGGATACAAACAGGATATGTAAAAATAATTATTAATGAATGGAGGGTAGTATAGAGCAAAATATACTTTAAGTGCCTTTTATCTTAAAAAAAAGGAAATGAAATACTTTGCAATCTATGTATGATGAGCACCTGGAGAAGAGCAGGGCACCCACTCCAGTGTTCTTGCCTGGAGAATCCCATGGACAGAGGAGCCTGGCAGGCTACAGTTCGTGGAGTCACAAAGAGCTGGACACGACTGAGCAACTAAGCACATGTATGATGAGAATACATAAGCTTGGGTTTTAAAGGTTATACAAATTTCTCATTTCACTGTGGTGAAAATTCAGTGGGAAATAAAAAGCTTTCTGAAAAATAAAAATGTAATTGTTCTGATGTGGCTTAAGAAGAAATTAGCTAATATGCATTGTAGTGGACTTTATATATATGGTTAATAATATCCTTAAATATAGCTATCCACCTCAGACATAGAGTATAACACATGGAAAGTGAAAGCATTAGTCACTCAGTTGTGTTCTACTTTTGGTGACCCTATGGACTGTAACCCACCAGGCTCTTCTGTCCATGGAATTATCCAGACAAGAATACTGGAGTGGGGAGCCAGTCCCTTAGCCACAGGATCTTCCTGACCTAGGGACTGAACCTGGGTCTTCTCCAATGCAGGAAGATTCTTTACCATCTGAGCCACCATGGAAACTATAACACATGGGAGGTAGATATTATTTAAGGTAATGTTGGTAATAAAAATAGGCCTGAAGATATTAAGTAGGTAATTGATTCTATAATGCCAAAAATTTTGCTGAATAGTTGGTAATAATAAAGATTCCAGTTAAACAAAAGTAGAGCAATAGATGGTGCAAATGGGGAGGCTAAAGTTCATAACAAGGATGAGAAATTGTACAAAAGCAAGAGAAATGAAAAATCTAGAATAGCAAGTAATAAGTTAGGAAATGTAAAGGCATTTGCCTGTCCATGCATTGCCTAGGAGAGTTAATGATAAAGATTCAACATGGTGGTAAAATAATCAGTCACATTAAACTGCAAAATATAAAATCACTTAATGACTTCCAATATCCTTGGTGATAAAACTGGCTGAGGTGTAATTATTTAGAGGCTACTAGAAATCTGGAGTAACTCACCTCCTGGAAGGCACCAAGTGTGCTTAGAAAATGGTTAAGTTGTGGCTGATTTGTTTTTTGATTAAATAAGTGGAAGTTTGACTGCCAAATAGATACACTCAGGTATCGGTATCAAAAATGGAGACTAGGTAAAAATAAGGAGATTGTTCAACTTAAAATTTATTTGCAAATCAAAGCCATTTGAAAGAGTAAAAAATTGCTGTTAATGATTTCTCCCTATATCCAAAAATAGCCTATGATTTCTAGTTTAGATAGTTGCAATACCTGGGGGAGAAGAGAGAAGCAAAACTGTCCTGCAATTAAAGTGAAAAAAGTTGTTGCTTTATACATTTGAAATAATAGATATAGTCTGGGGACTGTGTGATATTGTATTGCATGGAAACATTTTGTTTTAGAGTGTTTTGAGTTCAGTTATTTTGAAAACAGTATGCATTTTTAAAGTGTGTCAAAGCAATGAAAGCTTCTTAATAACAGAAACTGGAAATTGCCTGAAAAAGTGAAATATTTTAATAATGTCAACTCTTCTGAAGCAGAATCCAGTCATTGTTAAAAAGAGACAATTTATCTTTTAATTCAATAATAATTCGAGTCAGTTTTAAGCTATATTCTTTCATAATTCTAACAATAAAAGGTAGTTTGCTGAATTAATATTACTTAAAAGAATATTTCTTTATCTTTTTTCTACTGCATTTTACAGCAAAGAACATTTAACACAGTTATCTTTCGGGAATTATACAAAATTAGTATTTTACCATTCCAGAAGTCACACACATTTTGGTCTCCATTCAAGATCCTTGAGAGCAGCATGAAATTAAATTCTTAGTAATAGAAGACTACTTCAAAATGGTGGGGAATCCAGAAAAAAAAAATAGGCTTGAGCAAATTACATGAAATAACAACTTAGAACAAATTACATAAAATAATTTAATAAACAACCAGCATGATATTTTGGTGATGTAATCTTGGAAAAAGTAACTTTGGTAGGGATAAGATGCACACAGCAAAGCTTAGGTCTAATAAACTCACTGAGAGCTTAGATTCAAAATTCCATTTATGAAAACTGAATTCTGTCTTTAACACTGAGCAAGTGAATGTATAGATATACAGACAAGATATTAAATATAAGAACTTAAAAGTTTGAAATAATTGGCTCTAAAATTTCAGGATCTATATTCATTTAACCAGGCAAGTATTTGTTTAGGTCTATTGTAGATCAGACACTATGGTTGGCCCGAAAACTACAAAATTTAGTAATCCATGAATTCTACTTTCAACATCCTCATATTTTAGTAAAGGAGAAATACAAAGAGAATATAATTTAAATTTTTGTTTAGATTCCTGATTATTTTTATTTGTTATATTTATGCTTTATATGTATATACAAAATACAGTACACTATGAAAGTAAAATGCTAACTATATATGAAATGATACAGTGTAGAAATTACACTTATAGGCTGTAACTGCTAACAGTCTGGGGTCAACTCCCAGTTCCATTGGTAATCAGTTGCAAGTTACTTTAGGTTTCTCAGCTGTAAAATAGTATAATATCTACCTCAAAGCTGTTATAATGTGGGTTAATGGAATAATGCATTCAATACACATATTAAAGTACATTTGATATTTAATAATCACTTGGTAAATGTTGGTTAAATAATGATCATTATTAAATGAGAGGCAGCATTATGTTACAGATGATGAATAGAAGCTTGTCAGACCAATTGTGGAGGAGTTACTATGCAAGAAATAGATGTAAAAAAATAATATGGCAAATGTGGTAACACCCTTAATAGCCCCTTTCTTTCTGTCAGGCTCTAAAAACTGGAGTTCCTTTTTTATTCTCCATCCTTTTTTTCTAGACCATCTCAATTATTCTCTTGGTCATAAATGCCATCAAAATGTTGATTATTTTCAAATTTATATCTCTAACACAAACGTCCCATTTAAACTCCAAGGTCAAATCTATAACCTTCCACCATCCAGTTCATAAACCAGCATCAATATCCACCCAGTAGTTCAAGCTAGAGACCTGGCACTCATTCTACTTGCTTCCTTTCCCCATTCTAAATGGCCATACATCAATAGGTCATCTTGATACCTGATTTTATCTCTACAGTGTATGTCCACTGTAACTATCCTCTCTGCTCGCCTCTTCTCCAGCAACCTTGTTTGCACAATTTCCTTCCAGTCTTTCCACACAGAAGCCTGTCCTTATCTTTGCAAACATAAACTGGGTTGTGTAATACCCCTCTTTAAAACTGTCCAGTCATTTTATTATAGCTAATAAAAAATCACCACCCACTACCAAACAACAGTCCTAGTAAGATCTGTTCCCTGCTTAATCTCTCAACTACCTGTAAAGATCCAGACACGTTGGACGTCTGAGTTTTGTGAAAGAGGCAAGACCTTTAAAAAAAAAGTATTTACTTGTTTATATATTTCTGACTGTGCTAGGTCTTTGTTGCTACACAGGCTTTTTCTCTAGTTGTAGTAGGCAGGGCTACTCTCTGCTTGCGGTGCAGGGGCTTTTCATTGCCCTGGCTTCTCTTATTGCAGAGCATGGGCTCTAGGCTTCAGTAGTTGTGGCAAATGGGCTCAGTAGTTGCTGTTCACAGGCTCTAGAGCACAGGTTCAGCAGTTGGAGTGCAAGGGCTTAGTTGCTCCAAGGTACATGGAATCTTCCTGGACCAAACCCATATCTCCTGCATTGGCAGGTGAATTCTTTACCACTGAGCCACCAGGGAAGCCCAAGACAGGTCCTTTTTCTTCCAGAGATCCTCTGCCTGGAATTCTCTGCATACAACTATCACCATAGGGGGCTTTCCTAGTAGCTCAGCTGGTAAAGAACCTGCCTGCAATTCAGGAGACCCCTGTTTGATACCTGGGTCGGGAAGTTCCCCTGGAGAAGGGATAGGCTACCCACTCCGGTATTCTTGGGCTTCCCTAGTGGCTCAGATGGTAAAGAATCCACCTGCAATGCATGAGACCTGAGTTCGATCCCTAGGTTGGGAAGACCCCCTGGAGGTGGGCATGGCAGCCCACTCCAGTACCCCCATGGTCAGAGGAGCCTAGCACTCTATGGAGTCACAAAGAGTTGGACACAACTGAGCAACTAAGCACACAGCACATCGCCATAGTAGATCCTTCAGTCTACTAGTGTCAATTTAAAATATACCTACTCAGTGTCAACTTCGTTAGCCACCTGGTTTTACACATGTCTACCACTTCCTAGTTATTCTCTCTCATAGTACTCTGTTCTATTAATTCACAGTAAGCTCTTAAGACAATTATCTGTTTTTCTTAAATTGTTGAGGTTCTATGCCACCTAATTAATATCATATCAATTCATTCAACAAATATTTATTGAAATATTCATGTGCACAGCATTTAGTTTAATATAATTTATGTTTCAGAGGGATTATTTGAGCTAATAGGTAAAGATTAATTGCAAAAGAGCAAGAGAGGAATGCGAGGATTTGCTAGTCCATAAAACACATAAGAAGTGATGATCTCTTTGACTAGGCTGATTGCAATGGAGATTCAGAAAAAGGGATGGGTTTAAACTACTTACTATGATAGAACAAATAAGAATTGAATGTGAAAGAGAAAGTAAGGAATGAAGAATTATTCCAAAGCTTTTTACTTGAGCAATTGAACTGATGATGATATGGTCAAAACAGGGAGTGAAATTGGTTTGAAAGAAAGATGTCAAGTTTTCCGTTTTTTACATGTAAGTTTTGACATGCCTTTTAGACATACGAGTGGAAGTATCAAATTGGCAATTAAAATATTTGCTGGAAATCCACATGCAGTGTTTAGAATAAATATAAATTTGGTTGTTATCAACATGGAGATAGTATTAAGTGCCAGGCACTATTGTAAGCATTTTGTTTCTATTATCTCATATATGTAAATGTATGTTAATACAATAACTCTATGAAGTAGGTACTATTTATTGCTTCCATTTTAGAGATGATAAAACTGAAACACAAAAAGAATAAAAGACTTATCCAAAGTCACACAGCTAGTAAGTGCTAAGTCTGGGATTCAAACAAAGGGTATCTGTCTCCAAAGTCCATGAAATGATGGAAGAAGTCTCAAGATGGAGCTGTCAGATGACTGAGTAACAGACATCACCCTAAACTGACAAAAGAAGTAGAGGAGCGAGTAAAATAGAATGAGAAGGAATGGACAAAAGGAAAATCAAGACAAAGTGGTGTGATGGTGGGGATGAAATTTTTTAAGGAGAGAAGAGCCATTCCCATTGAATTCTGCTGAGGGATAAAACAAGGAATAGAATGAGAAGGATCCCCCTGAACCTGAGAATATTGGGCTGCAATCTCAATGGAGTTGTGGGAATGGGGAGTGCCTGGAAGGTGAGTGTTTGAAGACAAGGTTATTGCACAGAAAGTTCCTTTGTAATGTTAAGGCACGTGATGATGTAGGAAGAATAAATGAATGTAAGAATGTAGTTGGTAATGTAAGAGCATCCAGAGAAGGCATGAAAAATAAGTTAGAGAGGTCCTAAGTACCACATAGCAAAGGTCCTTATATCCCTGAACCTCTCCATGAAAATAATTGCAGTAATTGCTATTTTGCAAGCAAATGTCTCATTTTATTATTTCAGAATTACATATGCTGCAAGGAAATCAAACCATCATATTCAAAGTATTTAATGGGAATATATAATAAAGGATAAAATTTGTAAATTTTAATCTCTCATTTTTGCGTGTCCAAGTTTTGTTTAGAATTGTTAATTGGTAAATCATCTTGGGTAGATTTTTTTTTAATTGTAGTTGACCTTACATATAGTAAAATGCATGGTTTTTTTTTAAGTGCATCATCTGTAGCTTTTGACTTATTATATATCTTATTGTGTTAGAAAATTTAAGTAATTCAGCCTGTGGTCAATTGCATGTCTATTCAAAATCATTTCTCATCCAAGAATGTTACTCTTAGATCTCTCAACAAAAAGTAAAAGAACAGAAAAATTGAGAATAGAGTGCTTAGCACTTTGAAATCTGGAAGTGCTACACAAATGTAAGAAACATGGACCAGAATCACTTTTATAGTAAAACTTCTTCCTATGGAATTATGTAAAAATGTTTTAATAAATTGGATACACGTATGTAAAACATTTATAAAAACATCTAAAAGTGATAAGTATCTTGGTAGAAAAAAATAGCTAAAAATCCTAAGAAAGAAAGACAGACACATATATACCTGTGGCTGATTCATGTTGATGTATGGCAAAAACCATCACAATACTGTAAAGTAATTATCCTTTAATTAAAATAAATAGATTAATTTTTAAAAGAAAACTGTTAATCACTTATACATTATAAAGAAAATGTTAGAGTTTCTTACTACTGAACCATTTTTATAGGTCTTCTTGCTAGACTATTACTACTTTACTCCTTTCTTTGAACTTAAATGGTGGACTTTGAGAATGACATGTTTCCAGTGACCTCACTGCTATTGTGCAATGATTAATCATCATGAATATAAGTTAAGATCAAGCCATGGAAAGTTTGTCTTCTCCCATCTAATTTGATTAATGAGTTTTATGGCTGAGATGAATTGTGAAGAAAAAGTTAAAAGTACCTGAAGCAAAGTACAATTGTGGTCCATCTCACATGAATTTTTAGGCAAATAGAAACAATCCTAAATATGAAAATTTTATAGTTAGAACAGGACAGGATTACCCAATATGGCTACATATGATCATAAAAAATTGGAATATTCTGTGCACTCTGAAAATAAATAATAAATTCCCTTTCTAGTTACTTTCTTGTTGATAGCTACTAACACACTCTAGTAACCAGTAAGAGAGTGTTGCTTCTTTATATTGGTGTCTTTACAATCCCAAAAACATCAATCTTTCAGAAGTAATGAGGGTCATTCAAATATTGACATTGTCAGTCATAAGACAGTGCAGATATTCACTTCCGTAACAGTAGAATTGCATTTATTACATGTAATTAAAGAATGGCCCATGGCAGCTTTTTAGACCTTAATGATTCAGTGAAAAAATATAATAATCTTTTAAAACAGTCAATTGAAAGTAAAGCTCGGCTTCAGTGATTTTGAAAATGTCAATACAGAGCTACAAATAACAGACAAACTCTCTTTGTCACGTTGTGTACAAAATCCTTATCAGCATTAGAACTTACAATATTCCCTTTTTAAAATTATGACAATTAACCTTTATTTCTAGGGATCACATATATTCCTGACCTAAATTTACAGATATTTTCTAATATATTTTTATAGTTTGAATATTGAAGTTCTTTTGACATTTACTTGTGAAGTAAATGTTTTCCTTGAAACTTCCTTACCTCCAAATTTCTGTTGTAATTGACATTTATGTGTGTCAGAATTCAACATTTTAGTCTCATTATTAACCAACACACATCTTTTATGGTCTCGCTTACATAGAAATAAAATGGAGAACACAATCTATTACTAGTGCCTAAGATGTTCTCTTTTGGGCATTGGACGACAACACAATTCTGTCCAGAAATAATGACCATTGTATTAGTTTACTAGGACTGCCATAACATAATACTACCAATTTAAGTGATTCAAAGCAACGGATATTTATCGTCTCACAATTCTAGAAGCTGGAAGTCCAAAATCAAGATGTTGTCAGAGCCAGGCTCTCTCCAGAGGCTCTCGAGAGTTATTCTTCCTTCCCTCTCCCTGACTTCTAGTGCTTCCAGTCCTTGGGATTCCTTGTCTTGTAGATAGATCACTCCAGTCTCTACCTCTGGAGTCACATGGCATTCTTCCTGTGTATCAGTCCAAATTTCCCTCTTCTTAGAGGGACTCTAGTCACTGCATTAGGACCCACATAAGGTAAATTTGGCAGAATCTGTAAGAACCAGTAAACTTTCTTTTAATCCATCCTAAATAAAAAGCCACACATATACACAAGAGGACCTGTATAAAGATGTTCATCATAATCATTGTTTAGAGCACAAAATTGTAAATAACTTAAATGTCTATCAAGTGTGGTAAGCAAATTGTCACCTATCCACACTATGAAACACTGTGCAACAGTCAAAATGAATGATACAGAAATCTGTGCACGGATAAAAGATCTTCAAGGTATGTTTTTGAGTAAAAATAGCAGGTTGGTGGCAGTATATTACTTATTTTTCCTGAAAATAAATACAGAGCAGGGTCAGTTTGTAAAAGCTCTGCAAATCTATGATAACTGAGACCTCAAGAACAACATACAGAAGAATATTTATCTTTCTGTCTTTCATAGCAGAGTCATTTATCCAATTTACACAAAAGTGGCATTAAGTCGTATGACATATATTAAAGACAAGCAATGGCAGAACACAAAACTGGTTTTATCCCACTAGGTTACCTGCCACTAAGCATCTTTCCAATACTTACCCACATGGCAGTAAAGTTGTACATAAGCATAAGCAGTTAAGAGTTTATGTTGCATTCTTATTGTTGTTCAGTCACTAAGTCATTGTCCGGCTGTTTGCGACCCCAGGGACAGCAGCATGCCAGATTCCCTGTCCTTCACTGTCTCCTGGAGTTTGCTCAGACTCATGTCCATTGAGTGGGTGATGCCATTTATGTGTTCTTATAGGTTATCCCAAAGGCACTTCCAGTTTATGGACTCCAAGGTAGATAAAAGGTGTGGACAAACTTAGGTTGTTCTGGTAGATTTATCCACAAGATCACAGAGCTTTTAGAAGTATCAATAACTGGACAACTGTGCCAAAAGTCTGCCTGTGGTTTGTTACAATGAAGAAATGCCTGAGGAAGCCAGGCTGTAAGTTACAGACTTTTGAGATGAAAAATCTAAAGAACTGCTGTGAGGGAAATTTAGTCTTTCTTTGTTGGATAAATTTGCTAAAGAGAAAGAAGTCCCAGCAGAAAATCACATTATTCTTCCATGGGTCCATATCAAAGAGAGAAAAAGTAGGTTGAGGCCCCATTTCTAGGACCATATTCATGGATGTCATGAACACCTTTGACATTTGAGCTTATGGTAGTGAAATTTTTATGACCCCATCTGATATAGGTTAGTTAGGAAAATGCCATCATGTAATTGTTATGCACAGAGGATTGGGGGAGAAATCATAATCGACCCATGTGATGCCATAAACACCAAGTGGCACAGGTCTGAAACTATATAAACACAGAACTCCAATCGAGAGTTAAAGCCGCAACAGAACAAGAAACTGTATGGACGAAAGAGAAGACACAGTTTATACCTGAAATGGTATAGCTATTTAATAAGCTACATGTTTCCAAAAAATCCATAAAATTAGAAATCTTCAAAATTTGTCTATAAGATTTTCAAATAAAAGACCAATCTTTTTTTTTCTGTTCTTATATAGGGGTCTTTCCAATGAAGCAGTTCCATCAGAGATCTCAAGTGTGGAAATAACTCAGATGTAAACACTTTTGGTCTAAAAGCATTCCTCTGGCATATCTTTGTAACAAAATCTTCCAGGTAAGTAGTGAATGTATTTTTCGAAAAGGTAGAGAATTTCACTAAGTTGCAGGTTTATTAATCAATTAGTTCATGTTGTATAATGTCTTCTACTGACCAATTCAAAGAAGTCTAGAGATTCCAGTATTTAATATCTGAGAAAAATAGTAAAAGTACAAATTGAAAGTTTTGCCTTGTTGTCATCCAAAATACTACCCAAACCAGTAGGTTTTATTCATGGCTACATTTCCTTTCAATGTGTTGAATGAAATATATATCAGAGGAAAAAGAACTGCCTCGGTAAAATAAAAGTAAAATCTTATTAAAAACAGAGGATATGGTTTCCTCTCTAACTGTACACAACCATCGTTAATGAATGGAATTAATGTTAAGTGATTTTCATGGAAATTGTCCTAATCAAAAGAGGAAACTAAGGACATTTTAAGGAACTGAGATAAGTCTGTATTGATACAGCAAACAAAATCATAACGTTGATAATGATGGAGATGTGACAATAATAAAAGCTATAATGTATGGGAGGCTAAGTGTCTGACACTGCACAAACGCACTTTATACAAATTTGTTCCCCATAACAACTCTAAGAAGTGGATGTTATTTTCTTCATTCTGTATAGTAGGAAACTGAAGCTTAGCAAAGTTAAAAGGCAGGCCGAAGTTCACAAAGCTGTTAATGTTGATAACAGAACTCAAACCCACCCAACTTGGCTCCAAAGCTCGAGTTCTTTAAGAGTTGCTGAATGATTTTATTTTATTTTTTTTATTTTTTATTTATTTATTTTTTAATTTTATTTTATTTTTAAACTTTACATGCTGAATGATTTTAATTCAAGTGTCTCTGAAAGACAATTCATTCAAACTTGGTCTTACATTCATTGGTTACTTACTCTCTGCCAGTCTTCTCTAGGTACTCAGGATGCACCAGTAACTATATAAATGTTTAAACATCCAATATGGTCAAGAATGATTTCAACTTGACGAAAACTAGTCCCATGTGTGCACTTGTCATACAGAAAAGTATATTGTTGCCTTTTATTTTTTGAAAGCTAAGAGATGTTAAGGATACCAAACCATCCTAAATGGTTGTAATACATCCATTTAAAATGAGACAGCATTCCAATCAAGTAGCAAAATTAAAAGAGGGAAAGCATAATCAATATTATCATTTCCTGAAGTTTAGTAGAACTTACCTATCTTTTTTTTCAGTTTCACTTTTTAATCCTGAAAGCATTACTTCAGTGTGTATACATTTATGCTAATCATATACCACAGCCATGGGTTCTTCTATCAATATGAAATGTTTTGTACTTGCTGTTTTTGTGCATCTTGTATTGTTATGTGCAATATACAAAATAATGTGTCTAACTATGCCATTTATGCTTTTGAAAGAAAAAGCAAATTACTTACTGAAGAGAATGGCATTTGCATGCATGTGTGTCAGCTTTCAAGCCATTTCCTTCTACAAAATATTGCTTTCTACACTTAGAAAATGCATCCATCCATCAGTTACAAACCATTTCAAAGCACTTTATGAATCTACAGAGCAAAATGTACTTATCTTACATTGGCAGTGTCCCAGCTGTTACAAAATTGCTATTGTCCTAATACTTACAAGGCAATTTTAGCATCAGTTAATAATTTTACAGGATAGATAACTTCTAAAGCATTATAAAATGACAGACATTAAACAATAGCAACTTAGCATTTTTTGAAACAGTTCATGACAGCTTAAAAACTAAAGTGATTTTAATGTATAGTCTATGCAGTTTTCGTTCCTCATTGACAATTCCTTTAGAAGACAAAAATGTGAAAATCCTTTTAAATAGTGGGTGAAAGAATAAAACAAATTTATCTTTAAAAGATATTCAGTAAAAATCTCAATTAAGAATAATGTCTCAAATCTTCCTGTACAGATAGTAGGTGACAAGAATTTGAATTTATTTAGGTAGAAAAAAATGATGGTATCATTTAATGGTAGGGTACCACAAAATAAAAAGGCGTATCTATTCATTAAAGCTAATACAAAAAGAAAAATACCACGAATAGCATTGTATATAAATCAGTATGCATTATTTCTTCCTAAACACTGTTTTCTATCAATCTTAGTTTAAAAGCTTCAGTTAAAGGAAAAATCTGGGTAATTGTAACACATGTGTTCTCTCTTACTCCCTTTGTTTAAGTTGTTAGGATAGCCATACAACCCTTTTTTGGCTAGATATTTTACCATTCACCTTTGATAGCTAATGCCTTGATGGTACAGAAGGAAAAATAGCTCTAAACAAATTACATTAATTGGCAGTTTGATGATATACGTGCACAGTCTCTTCAAGGGAAAAAAATGCTTTTGATAAGCACCAATGTGCAACAGTGGTTATTTTCACAAATGGACTTATTAAATAAAACCAATTATTCCATGAATGTTCACAAAGGCCAAGTAATTGACCACATCATCAAAATACAACCTAAATTCCCCTGGTACACAATTACCATCTTCTTTATCACTGAGCACATTGATATTGCCTGGGCTCGTTATATACCAGCCACTCCAGAAAATCAAGTACAATCTAAATTTTCAAATGATGTAATTTATGTTCACACATTTAATTTTCTGTAGGATGTTACATGAATGTTTTAATACTGCCATGGTCTCAAAATTATAAAATGAGAAGATTGCACAATTTCAGCCTTTTTCATGGTACCAATATATCTAAAGAAAACTGTAATTCAAAAAGCCCTTAATACTTTTTCAGTGTGCATTACAAGTTACTATTAAACAGTTGTGTATTGTAAGACATACAAATCCTTATTTTACTCCTACTAGAAGGAATGCATACAGTAAAATACATCAAATTGCCAATCTATGTTACTAGCTGCATGGACGGGGAGAAGGCAATGGCACCCCACTGCAGTATTCTTGCCTGGAAAATCCCAGGGATGGAGGAGCCTGGTAGACTGCAGGCCATGGGGTCGCTAAGAGTCGGACATGACTGAGGGACTTCACTTTCATTTTTCACTTTCATGCATTGGAGAAGGAAATGGCAACCCACTCCAGTGTTCTTGCCTGGAGAATCCCAGGGACGGGGGAGCCTGGTGGGCTGCCGTCTATGGGGTCACACAGAGTCAGAAACGACTGAAGTGACTTAGCAGCAGCAACAGCTGCATGGAGGTAGGGATCATGTCTCTTAAAGACTGCTTAATTCCTGTCATCACACACCCTGCCTGGAATGTAGTGGGTACATTGTAGGTGTTTGTTGATTGGCTGATTGACTGGTCTGATTCAATTGAGATTAACTATTTCAATTCTACATTAACTATTTTTTAATTCACACTTTATTTTTTTTCACTTTTTGAAATTTTTTTAAAATTTTATTTTATTTTTAAACTTTACATAATTGTATTAGTTTTGCCAAATATCAACATGAATCCGCCACAGGTATACATGTGTTCCTCTGTGTACATACGGAGAATAGTTCTTGAAAAGGATACTCTTTTTTTTTTTGTATTTTATTTTTTTAATGTTTTTTTATTTTATTTTATTTTTTAACTTTACAATATTGTATTGGTTTTGCCATATATCAACATGAATCCGCCACAGGTATACACGTGGTCCCCATTCTGAACCTTCCTCCCTCCTCCCTCCCCATACCATCCCTCTGGGTCGTCCCACTGCACCAGCCCCAAGCATCCAGTATCGCGCATCAAACCTGGACTGGCGACTCATTTCATATATGATATTATACATGTTTCAATGCCATTCTCCCAAATCATCCCACCCTCTCACTCTCCCACAGAGTCCAAAAGACTGTTCTATACATCAGTGTCTCTTTTGCTGTCTCGTACACAGGGTTATTGTTACCATCTTTCTAAATTCCATATATATGAGTTAGTATACTGTATTGGTGTTTTTCTTTCTGGCTTACTTCACTCTGTATAATAGGCTCCAGTTTCATCCACCTCATTAGAACTGATTCAAATGTATTCTTTTTAATGGCTGAGTAATACTTCATTGTGTATATGTACCACAGCTTTCTTATCCATTCATCTGCTGATGGGCGTCTAGGTTGCTTCCATGTCCTGACTATTATAAACAGTGCTGCAATGAACATTGGAGTACACGTGTCTCTTTCAATTCTGGTTTCCTCAGTGTGTATGCCCAGCAGTGGGATTGCTAGATCATAAGGCAGTTCTATTTCCAGTTTTTTAAGGAATCTCCACACTGTTCTCCATCTGT
>NW_011494753.1:14136806-14182124 GCF_000754665.1 Bison bison bison | reverse complement strand
GGCAGTTCTATTTCCAGTTTTTTAAGGAATCTCCACACTGTTCTCCATAGTGGCTTTACTAGTTTGCATTCCCACCAGCAGTGTAAGAGAGTTCCCTTTTCTCCACACCCTCTCCAGCATTTATTGCTTGTAGACTTTTGGATCGCAGCCATTCTGACTGGCGTGAAATGGTACCTCATAGTGGTTTTGATTTGCATTTCTCTGATAATGAGTGATGTTGAGCATCTTTTCATGTGTTTGTTAGCCATCTGTATGTCTTCTTTGGAGAAATGTCTATTTAGTTCTTTGGCCCATTTTTTGATTGGGTCATTTATTTTTCTGGAATTGAGCTGCAGGAGTTGCTTGTATATTTTTGAGATTAGTTGTTTGTCGGTTGCTTCATTTGCTATTATTTTCTCCCATTCTGAAGGCTGTCTTTTCACCTTGCTTAGAGTTTCCTTTGTTGTGCAGAAGCTTTTAAGTTTAATTAGGTCCCATTTGTTTATTTTTGCTTTTATTTCCAATATTCTGGGAGATGGGTCATAGAGGATCCTGCTGTGATGTATGTCGGATTTGACTTGGACTTAGAAATGAAATAGCCACTTCTTGTCAACATTAATTGAGAAATATAAATATTTCTATTACAATTATTCTATTATATACTTATATATTATAATATATTATAATATATAATATATACTTATATTATATATTATAATAATATATAATATATATAATATTATTATATTATATTAAGTATATTATATTATACTTATATACTTATACTATAATTATATTCTATTATATACTTATATACATGTCACTTACAAACTTTGTCTTTAATAAAATTATTCCTATTAATAATATGAATAGGATAGTCACATCTGCAATGAAAATATAGATTATGAAGGTAATATTGTAGATGCTTCTTTCCATTTACCTTCATACATCATCAAATTAATAACAGACCTATTTAAAGTATCAAATATTTGCTTACTGTGGCCTTTGCTAATATGTTTATTTTTAACAAGTATTAAATATAGCATGTTATATGCAACATAACTGAATAAAAATATAAATAATGCTTGGTACTGAAAGAATATTTTAATTAAAGTTCTACTTTCATAGTACCATTAAACTCAATCATTTTTGAAACTCAACCTCAAAATACACATCCATCTCCCCAAATTTTTGCAAGACTGTATTTAGTGACAGTGATACTGAATTACCTTTGAATGAATGAACACAGGAACAAAGAAAAACTTATTTATTTGGGGAGAATGCCACAGGGGTGGGGTGTGAAATTTGGTAAGCACTAGTTTTCATAAATAAGGAAACAGCCTAAGACTTTCCATCATCTTTTATTACTGGGCTCTAAGATATTTCAGACATGGAATCTTTGAAGTATGTTTATAAAATCTCGTGAATAGATCTTGAGTAGGTTCACTTTCCTTGCCACACCATTACATGGCCATGCTCCATTAGTCCCATCTATGTTTAACCAAATGTGAAGATTTTCTAAGGCTCCTATCAAAAGGGATCAGACATTTGACCTGCAGAGCAATGAACCTGAGTTCATGAACCTAAACTAAACCTGGACACAGTAACTAGAGAGGAGACTACACTTTGGGAGGATTCCGCAGTAGATTGTTAAGCATATGACTAAGAATTACAATAGATATTTATCGTGTTGTTGAATTCCTAAACCTAAAAACTTGTTGCTAACTTAGTTTTCTTTGCCAACTTCTCACACACACCTGCATTGCATGAATTATTAATGTAAACAAATTACTTTTTAAAGTTGTTTGTATTATTCAGACACACATCAACCACTTTCAGCAAGAAACTTGAAGAGCAAAACATGACTATTTAAACAGGAAAATTACCTAAAGGAAATAAAAGCATGATGTTCTACATTTTGAATACGACTCTAGATACCATGCTATTTCCAAGAAATTGGCCCAGAATGATCATACCTGAAATATCCTCCTAAGACTCCCTATTGTTTTGATTGGTCTTATCTAAAGTAGGCAGACCCAAATCTGAGGAACAATACAGACTATTCTGATTTCTGGGGTATCCTATACACTAAAGTCAACATGACCCTGCACCTCTGGAGTTTGCTGAGAGTCACTCCGCCCAGCACATCTCAGACCCATTTCACTGAAATTGCCTCTTTGAACAGCCGCACTATAGCTACTGCCCACTGATGGGAAACTGTCTCTCTTGGATATGAATGTACTTGTTAGAAATCAGTGATCAATGCTGTTTGAATCTACCAACAGATTTAAGTTGGCCCTCACACCACAGTAGCACAAGCTGAGACTTCCCTTAAATAATGAGGAGTGTATTTCCTCTGAGCCCTAGAATGGCTTTATCTACATATGTTCAATAAGTTAATGTTTGAGCGTGTACTCTAGAGCTAGAACGCTTGGATTCAAACCCTAGTCTAGCATATTTACAATGTGTAACCTTTGGAAGACAGCTTGGCCTGTCCAAACATCTTTCCTTATTTTAGTTTAATCGTAACTCTACCTTATACTTTTCATTCTTCATAGTAAGGAACAAACCATCTCTTCCTAAGTTTAAGTCTATAAACATAATAATGGCAGTTTTTTTTCTTCTTGATAAGTAGTGATGTTTATAATGGTTAAATATTTCTATGGCTCAGTGGTAAAGAATCCATCTGACAAGCAGGAGATGCAGGTTCGATCCCTGGGTCAGGAAGACCACCTGGAGAAGAAAATGGCAACCCACTTCAGTATTCTTGCCTGGAAAATTCCATGGACAGAGGAGCCTGGCAGTCTACAATCCATGGGGTCACAAAAAAAACAGACATGACTGAGCACACACACACACACACACACATTAAATCCTCACACATATTACTCCATTTATCCACACTCATCCTTTGATTTCATCTTAGATTTAAATAAAGTTTCCCTTAACTTGCTCACATTTCAAAGGATGGAGCTAGGATTCTTATGATAGAAATAGTGTTTTCTCCAAGAATTTCTTGAAACATGAAGGTTCAGATCATGAATAGCTTTTTCAATCATATGCTCACAAATTATTCCATTTTATTGATCATCTTTCCATAAACATTTTGAAGTTATTTGTGATATGTATGGTCTTTAAGTAGAGGGTGCATATGATGACTTTCCATAGCTGAAAACATTTATAGTACAGAAAGGCAAAGTGGCAGACTTAAAGTTGACTATGGGCAAATTTTAGTAGGATTGACTAAACTTTCAAAAACAAGTGGGAAGGAGAATCATCTCATTGTAGATCATTACCCCATACTTCTTTAGTACTTTGTATTCAAAGTGATCTATGATTAACATACTTCAAACAATAAGCAAAATATACATTGACTAGTCGATGTTTGCAACATGCTATGGGAATGATGTGTAAGAGATCAACCCAACCTGGCTCTCAGGTACATAACAGTGTAACCAGGAAGATAAAATTAAACTTCGGGGAACTAACTTGGGAAGATCATTAGGTATTAAAATGTATATAGCAGTCAGTCTATAAGTGTGCCAGAGGTCATATTTTTAAAATACGTCTCAGTGCATCTTGAGAGGTACTCCTTTATGAGTTTCTTTCCCTGCAACACTTTTGCTAGTTCATCCAAGTAAAGGAGAAAGTGAATGCCATGTAAGGTAGAAGAAGGGAATGAACCAAGGCAGTTTCTGTCAGATGGAGAAATATAAAGGCCTTCCATCTCTAGGGAAGAAGACAAGAAAGACAAAAATGAAGGAAAAGACATGATGTCGATCATGAGCATACTTTCTTATCATTCCTCCATCCTCCAGAAAATGAGGGAGCCAGGAGTAATACATAACAGACGTGTATGCATGTGTGTGTGTGTGTGTGTGTGTGTGTGTGTGTGTGTGTGTTGAGTTACAGGTATTTATTTCAGTTTCACCTGCACATTAGTTTTACTTGTGGTAGTCAGAGATCATTGTTAACCTTAACTGATACCATTTTTCACACCACTGGCACTGGCTAACTTTGATGTATATTGAAATACTCTTTAAAATACATGGATTGTCTTAGATGATC
This sequence comes from Bison bison bison, assembly GCF_000754665.1. Lineage (NCBI taxonomy): Eukaryota > Metazoa > Chordata > Mammalia > Artiodactyla > Bovidae > Bison > Bison bison. Next base: position 14,178,077 of record NW_011494753.1, on the reverse strand, counting down.
ACTAGGGTAAAGTGCAAAAATTGTAATTTAGACATCCAGAAAAGTTGCACAGATCAGACAAAGAACTCTAAGTCACCCTCTGCCCAGGATCCCACAATTTTCCATCTTATATAACTATTGTTAAATTATTAAAACCAAGAAATTTTATATGTTTAAACTCAAAAATAAATGAATAAATATGACAAAACAGAAGCAGACAGATGCAGATAACAAGTTAGTGGTTACCAGAGGGGAGAGGAGTGGGGAAGGGCCAAAATATGTGAAGGGAATTAAGAGGTACAAACTACTAGGTATAAAATAAAATAAGTTACAAGGATATATTTGAACAGCACAGGCAATAAGCCAATACTTTTCAATTACTTTATTTGTAGTTACTTTATAAAAATATCAAATCTCTATATTGTACACCTAAAATGAAATAATAGCATAAGTCAACTATACTTCATTTTAAAAAAGTAAGAAATAAACAATGATGTCATATTACTAACCTATATGAAAGCCTTATTACAATTTTACCAGTTATTCCACCAATATCCTTTTCTCTGGCCCAAGATTCAATCCAAGGTCCCATACTGGATTTAGTTGCTTTTGGGGGTTGTTCAATCTGTGATAGTTCCTCAGTATTTCATGTTCTTGACACATTTGAAGAACTCATGCCAGTTATTTTTTAGAACATCCTTCATATGTGTTTCTTTAGGGCTTTCTCATTGGAGAAGGCAATGGCACCCCACTCCAGTACTTTTGCCTGGAAAATCCTATGGACGGAGGAGCCTGGTGGGCTACAGTCCATGGGGTCGCGAAGAGTCGGACACGACTGAGCGACTTCACTTTCATTTTTCACTTTCATGCACTGGAGAAGGAAATGGCAACCCACTCCAGTGTTCTTGCCTGGAGAATCCCAGAGCCTGGGGAGCCTGGTGGGCTGCCATCTATGGGGTCGCACGGAGTCGGACACGACTGAAGCGACTTAGCAGCAGCAGCAGTGCTTTCTTATAATTAGATTGTTGTTAATGTTTTGGCAAAAATATAGCAGAAGTCATGTTATGTCCCTCTTTGCTGCTGCCACTGCTAAGTCGCTTCAGTCGTGTCTGACTCTGCGCGACCCCACAGACGGCAGCCCACCAGGCTCCCCTGTCCCTGGGATTCTCCAGGCAAGAACACTGGAGTGGGTTGCCATTTCCTTCTCCAGTGCATGAAAGGGAAAAGGGAAAGTGAAGTCGATCCATCGTGTCCGACTCTTAGCGACCCCACGGACTGCAGCCTACCAGGCTCCTCCGCCTACGAGATTTTCCAGGCAAGAGTACTGGAGTGGGTCGCCAGTGCCTTCTCCGTATGTCCTTCTCCGTACATCATATACTGGAATAAATTATGGCATTATATCTTATTATTGGTAAGGTTAACTCTAATCACATAGCTAAATGGTGTCTGTGAGTCTTTGTTCAATGTTAATATTTCCCTCTTCATAATTAATAAGTATTTTGTGAGGAAATACTTAAAATTATACAAATATCCTATTTCTCATCAATCATTAATTTTAGCATCAACTGATGGTTTGAACAACATGTAAGTAGGGAGACAGATTTCACAAATATTACTGACATGTTTGTTTAATGGTGACTTTAATTTCACTTACTCCTTGTAGATTTATTCCTTTATATTCTCCTGTAAAGGAGAGTTATTGCTGTTGTTGTTCAGTTGCTAAGTCGTGTCTGAGTCTTTGCTACCCAATGGACTGCAGAGCACCATGCTCCTCTGTCCTTCACTATCTCCCCCCTTTTTCTCAACTTCATGTCCACCAAGTCAGTGATTCTATCTAACCATCTCATCCTCTGCCACCCCTTCTCCTTTTGCCTTCAATCTTTCCCAGCATCAGGGGCTTTTCCAAGAAGTCAGCTCTTTACATCAAGTGGCCAAAGTTTTGGAACTTCAGCTTCAACATCAGTCCTTCCAGTGAATATTCAGGGTTGATTTCCTTTAGGATTGACTGGATTGATCTCCTTGCTGTCCAAGGAACTCTCAAGAGTCTTCTCCAGCAAATTCAAAAGCATCAATTCTTTGGTGTTCAGCCTTCTTTATGGTCCAGCTCTCACATCCATACATGACTACTGGAAAAACCATAGTTTTGACCATATGGACATTTGTCAGTAAAGTGATGTCTGTTTTTTAACATGCTGTCTAGGTTGCTCATAACTTTTCTCCCGAGGGGCAATCGTCTTTTACTTTTGTGGCTGCAGTCATGTCCACGGTTATTTTGGAGTCCAAGAAAGGACCATCTGTTACTGCTTCCACTTTCCCGCCATCTATTTACCATGAAGTGGTGGGACTGAATGCCATGATCTTAGTTTTTTGAAAGTTGAGTTTCAAGCCAGCTTTTTCACTCTCCTCTTTCACCCTCAAGAGGAGGCTTTTTAGCTCCTCTTCACTTTCTGACATTAGTGTGGTATCGTCTGCATATCTGAGGTTGCTGGTATTTCTGTCAGCAATCTTATTTCCCGCTTGAGATTCATCCAGCCCAGCATTTCACATGATGTATTCTGCATAGGAGTTAAATAAGCAGAGTGACAATAGGCAGCCTCGTCATACTCCCTCCCCAATTTGGAAACGGTCCAATGTTCCATGTCCAGTTTTAACTCTTGCTTCTTGACCTGCATACACATTTCTCAGGAGACAAGTAAAGGGGTTCGTTATTCACATCTCTTTAAGAATTTTCCACAGTTTTTTGTGATCCACACAGTCAAAGGCTTTTACATAGTCAATGAAGCAGAAGTAGATGTTTTTTCTGGAATTCTCTTACTTTCACCATGATCCAGTGAATATCAGCAAGTTGATCTCTGGTTCCTCTGCCTTTTCTAAATCCAACTTATACATCTGGAAGTTCTCAGTTGATGTCCTGTTGAAGTCTAACTTGGAGAATTTTGAGCATTACTTTAATAGCATGTGAAATGAGTGCAATTGTGTGGTAGTTTGAATATTCTTTGGCATTGCCCTTCTTTGGGATTGGAATGAAAACTGACCATTTCCAGTCCTGTGGCCACTGCTGAGTTTTCCAAATTTGCTGACATATTGAGTGCAGCACTTCAATAGCATCATCTTTTAGGATTTTAAAGAGCCCACTTAGAATTCTGTCACCTCCATCAGCTTTGTTTGTAGTAATGTTTAAGGCCCACTTGACTTCACACTCCAGGATATCTGGCTCTAGGTGAGTGATCACACAATTGTGGTTATCCTGGTCATTAGGACCTTTTTTGTACAGCTCCGTGTATTCTTCCCACCTCTTCTTGATCTCTTCTCCTTCTGTTAGGTCTTTATACTTTCTATCCTTTATCATGCCCATCCTTGCATGAAACATTCCCTTGGTATCTTCAACTTTCTTGAGGAGATCTCTAGTTTTCCCCATTCTATTGTTTTCCTCTATTTTTTTCCATTGTTCATTTTAAAAGGGCCTCTTATCTGTCCTTGCTATTCTCTGGAACTCTGCATTCAATTGAGTATGTCATTCCCTTCTCCCTTGCCTCTTACTTCCCTTCTTTCCTCAGCTATTTGTAAAGCCTCCTCAGACAATCACTTTGTCTTCTTGATTTCTTTTTCTTTGGGATGCTTTTGGTCACTGCCTCCTGTTACAAACCTCCATCCACAGTTCTTCAGGCACTCTGTTTACCATATCTAATCCCTTGAATCTACTCATTACCTCCACTGTATAATCTTAATGGATTTGATTTAGGTCATACCTGAATGTCTTAGTGGTTTTCCCTACTTTCTTCAATTTAAGGCTATATTTTGCAATAGGGAGCTCATGATCTGAGCCACAGTCAGCTCCAAGTCTTATTTTTGCTAACTATAGAGAGCTTCTCTATCTTTGGCTGCAAAGAAACATAATCAGTCTGATTTCAGTATTGACCATCTGGTGACATCCATGTGTAGAATTGTCTCTTGTGTTGGAAAAGGGTGTTTGCTATGACCAGAACTTTCTGGTGGTCAAAAACTCTGGAAAAACTCTGTTAGCCTTTACCCTGCTTCATTAAGGCCAAACATGCCTGTTACTCCAGGTATAGCTTGACTTCCTACTTTTTCATTCCAACCCTCTATGATAAAAGGGTATCTTTTTTGGTGTTAGTTCTAGAAGGTTTTGTAGATCTACATAGAACCAGTCAACTTCAGTTTCTCTGGCATCAGTGATCGGGGCATACCCTTGGATTACTGTGATATTGAATGGTTTGACTTAGAAATGAACTGAGATCATTCTGTCATTTTTGAGATTATACCCATGTATTGCATTTCAGACTCTTTTGTTGACTATGAGGGCTACTCCATATTTTCTAAGGGATTCTTGCCCACAGTAGTAGATATCATGGTCATCCGAATTAAATTCCTCCATCCCCAGCCACTTTAGCTCACTGACTCCTACAATGATGATGTTCACTCTTGCCATCTCCTGCTTGACCATGTCCAATTTACCTTGATTCATGGATCATAATCCTATTGCATAGGATTCCACGCTCCTATGCAATATTGTTCTTTACAACATCAAACTTAACTTTCACTACCAGACACATTCACAACACATCCTCATCTTCCAGTGTAATTATCTTTTTGCCTTTTCATACTGCTCATGGGGTTCTCACAGCAAGAAAACTGGAGTGGTTTGCCATTCTCTCCTCCAGTGGACCACATTTTTTCAGAACTCTTCACTATGACCCGTCTGTCTTTTTTTGGCCCTGTATGGCATGGTTCATAGCTTCACTGAGTTATACAAGCCCCTTCACCATGAAAAAGCTATGAACCATGAAAGGCTAAAGAAGAGTACTCTATTCTAATTATTTACTTTTCCATTTATATTTTTATATCTGTATAGTCATTCATAATCATTTTTAATCTAGAGGTTGTAGTTCAAGCTAGGGCTTACCTGGCGGCTCAGTGCTAAAGAATCCACCGGCAAATGCAGGAGATGCAAGTTCAATCCCTGGATCGGGAAGATCCCCTGGAGAAGGAAATGGCAGTCCTCTCCAGTATTCTTGCCTGGGAAATCCCACACACAGAAGAACTTGGTGGGTTATAGTCCACTGGATTGCAAAAGAGTCAGATACAACTTACTAACTAAACAACAATGATCCAAACTAGCATTATTTGGGTTGTTCTCTAATTGATCCAACTTTGGTCATTGGGAGTTCCTAAACTTGGTTTTTGTGGTGATTTCTAGAGTTGCCCTATCATTTTGTGGATGCTTCTATACTTTCTTTTATCTTAAAATATTCCAGTCTTATCTTGTTTTTCCTACCCTGGTCCTTTCCAGCACCAGCTATTTCTCCAAGGAGTCCTGGTTCCTTTTACTGGAATGATATTTAAATTCCAAGATCTAAGGGTTAAATGTGTTTATTGCTACTGGGAAGAAATTGTTTCTAGGCCCCCCCAGAGAACAAAGCTGGGAAATAGATGTATGTGTAATAACACATGAATACACACAACTGTTTATTTCTGTAACTATCCATCTGTGTGTATATATATATATTTTTTTTAAAAGAAAACTGAGTTCATTCTGATATGTTTTATTCCAATTTAACATGACAATTCATTTTATTTTTTCTCATTTTCATTAGTAACCTCTTCCTCCGCCAATGAGAAACATGGTTCTTATGAATAAAAGACAGTATATTTGCTTATTTATTCTGACCTGGTATGAACATAAAATGCTTTTAGAATTCCTAACTTACACCCATGTTAAAGGACTTCCCAGGTGGCACTAGTAGTGAGGAACCAACCTGCTAAAGCAGGAGACATAAGAGACATGGGTTCGATCCCTTAGTTGGGAAGATCCCCTGAAAGAATGGCATGGCAATATTCTTGCCTGGAGAATCCCCATGGACAGAGAAGCCTGGTGGGCTAAAGTTCATAGGGTTGAAAAGAGTTAGACACAACTGAAGCAACTCAGCATGCACACACCCCTGTTAGAAACAAATTTACTAAACAGATTGCAGCATTTGTAGGAAACTTTTTTGTTCGTTTGTCTTTAGATTTACTATATTTAGTCAAAATATTGCTTTCTACAGTTATTCACTTTAGTTCTTTTATTTCCACCTTCATTGGTGTGGTTATTTTATTCATTTATAATACAATCAGGTTCACTTGTTACTGTGTTTCCAGTTTGGGTCTTCCTTACACCCTGTTTTCTTTAATCATTTATTTATTTGACAGGTATATAAAACAATAACATGATTCTAAGAGTAAAAGTTATAAAAAATGTATAATCACAAAAGTATTACTTCTCCCTCAGTCCTATACCATGTTACCATAGCCTCTTTATTTCCATACCTTTTCTACTCATTCCAGTACATAATCAATCTCTTTAGCTTGTTTTATTCCTTTCTATAAGTCTTTTTCACAAATAAGTCTTTTTCTCTTATTCTTCCTTAATGCTTAAATAGTCACATAACTAGAAAGTGAAAGAGGAGAGTGAAAAAGTTGGCTTAAAGCTCAACATTCAGAAAACTAAGATTATAGCATCTGGTCCCATCACTTCATGGGAAATAGATGGGGAAACAGTGGAAACAGTGTCAGACTTTATTTTGGGGGGCTCCAAAATCACTGCAGATGGTGATAGCAGCCATGAAATTAAAAGACGCTTACTCCTTGGAAGGAAAGTTATGACCCACCTAGATAGCATATTCAAAAGCAGAGACATTACTTTGTCAACAAAGGTCCGTCTAGTCAAGGCTATGGTTTTTCCAGTGGTCATGTATGGATGTGAGAGTTGGACTGTGAAGAAAACTGAGCGCCAAAGAATTGATGCTTTTGAACTGTGGTGTTGGAGAAGACTCTTGTGGGTCCCTTGGACTGCAAGGAGATCCAACCAGTCCATCCTAAAGGAGGTCAGTCCTGGGTGTTCATTGGTGGGACTGAGTGCTAAAGCTGAAACTCCAATACTTTGGGCGCCCCATGCGAAGAGTTGACTCATTGAAAAGACCCCAATGCTGGGAGGGATTGGGGGCAGGAGGAGAAGGGGACGACAGAGGATGAGATGGCTGGATGGCATCACCGACTCGATGGACATGAGTTTGAGTGAACTCCAGGAGTTGGTGATGGACAGGGAGGTTGGCATGCTGCTACTCATGGGGTCGCAAAGAGTCAGACACAACTGAGCAACTGAACTGAACTGAATAAATGCTTTTTGCACTTTGCTTTTTTTACAGAACAATATAAACTGAAAAGATCTTTCTCATTTTTATTTAGATGCATGGTACTCCATTGTGTAGATGTAGGAGTTTACTCAACTGTTTTTCTTAGGTGTGAGCATTTAGGCTGTTTACAATGTTTCACAAGTATAATAAAGAAAAATTTAAGAGATTTCCAGTGAGAGAATTTGTTTCTATATCCTCAGGATATTGACTAGGAAAACTTCAATAATCTTAGACAAGCTCCACATCAAACAGGCATTAGAGTATGGTACCTAATGAGCTAAGAAGATAGAAACCTCTGGTGGTTCAGTGGCTAAGACTCTACTCTCTTAGCAAAAGGGGCTTGGGTTTGATCCCTGGTTGGGGAACCAAAATCGTGCATGCCACAGCTAAGATTTAGCATGTCACAGCTAAGACCTGACATAGCCAAATAAATAAAATAAAATGCTTTTTTAAAGAAGAAGAAGAAGTTAAGAGGATAAGAACAATCTATGATGGTAGAGCATCAGACTCTTCATGGCCCATATTTGATGTATGGGGCACCCACAGGCTCAACTGCTGAGACTACAAGTAGATCACAGTAGGCCTGGGTCCATTGCAAAGACTGAAAGATGAAAGTATTTCATGACCAAAAGGCACGACCAAGTTCACAGTCAGAAGGAGTAGATTACAGAATAATGTCCAAATGGGACCAGTTCTCAGTGGATTCCATTGAAAAAAAGTGTCAAGGTGAAATAAGGGTCCCTTCAGCAGAAGGAGCAGGGTCTAGAGAATGGTATAAAATACATTCACTATGAATTTCCTCTGGAGAACTTCCATCTTGGATGAGGAAGGAGAGACTCTTGGAGGAAGTTGGAATTCAGGGAGAAGCTAATCTTAACAGGGAGATTGAATTTCAAATCACTGACTGTTACCTTACAGAGACTATTATATTAATTATGTATTGCTGTGTAGTAAATTATCCCAAAACTTAGTGGCTTAAAACAACAAACATTATCTCAAAATGTCTATGGCTCATTAATTCAGGAACTGCTTAGCTGGGTGGTTCTGGCTCTGGGTCTCACATAAGATTATAAACAAAATGTCAGCCAGAGCTTCTGTCATATGAAGTCTTGACTGGGGCTTCAGAGTCTGCTTCCAAGCTCATTCACATGGCTGTTGGCAGGAGACTTCACTTCCTCACTAGCTATTGGCTAAAGGCCTCAGTTCCTTGCCACATGGGTCTCTCTGTGGTCTTTTTTAGTGTCCTTATGACATGGCACTTGGCTTCCTGTAGACTCATTGGTCCCAGAGAAGGAGCAAAGAGAAAACCACAGTACCTTTATGTTCTAATCTCAGACGTGACATATTATCAATTCCACCATATTCTTTTCTTTAAAAGTAAGTCACTAGGTTAGTCTTCATTCGGCGGAGGGGAATCAGACTCCACCTTTCGAATGAAAAAGTATCAAAGAATATGTGGACATATGTTACAACTGTAATAACTGTTTTAATCTGGAAGAGATGAGCTACTTATAATTAACAAACTAAAATTTGTTTCTTTCATCAGCAGGGCTTAGGTTCCAGAACAAGATCAGCACAAAATAAAGTCCTGTTTTTAAATGTGTTATATGTAAGTTGTCCTATGATCTGAAGTGCTGAAAAAGACCATATACATTCTCAAATAACTTTTTAAAAACTTTTTATCTTGTATTGGAATATAGCCAATTAGGGCTTCCCTGGTGGCTCAGACAGTAAAGAATCTGCCTGCAATGCAGGAGACCTGGGTTCAGTCCCTGGGTCAGGAAGATCCCCTGGAGAAGGGAATGGCAGCCCACTCCAGTATTCTTGCCTGGAGAACCCCATGGACAGAAGAGCCTGGAGGGCTACAGTCCATGTGGTTGCAAAGAGTCAGGCACAACTGACAGACTAACATACAAACACATAGCTGATTAGCAAACAATGTTGTGAGAGTTTCAGGTTAACACTTTCTTTTTACATTTATTTTTATTTATTTGATCACATTGTGTCCTAGTCACTGCACGGAGGATCTTCGATCCTCATTTTGGCACATGAACTCTTAGTTGCAGCATGTGGGATCTATTCCTAGACCAGGGATCGAACCCAGGCCCCCAACATTAGGAGATCAGAGTCCTAACCACTGGACCACCAGAGAAGTCCTCTCAAATAAATTTTTAAAAACTGAATCTATACTACCTTTATGAAGTCACTGATGACATAACCTCATCCTGCATCTGTATCATCAGTAAGATTGGAGAAGAGTTTAAATTCTCATTTCCATGACTCTTGAATTCTACAATGTAAAATAACTTAGGTTTAGTAATAATAAACCTTGATAGAAAGATGTATATTCAGATATACATTGGTTAGAAACTCATTTCTAGTTACTTACTAGTTTTGTGTGAAAGTTTCTGGGTGCTTCCATCTTTAACACTGTCTTCATAGTATTGATATATCACTAAAGCACCTAGCATAGTACCAAGAACATGGTGGATACTCAAAGAATGATATTATCACTCTATGCCATGCAAATATAATTATATTGGTATGGTTTTAGGATTGAATTTCCTAACCCTCATTCTGTTTAGAACTCTGCAAAGTGCTATACAAAAGTATCAAGGACATACAATCAGAGGGCATTGGGAGATAAACTTTATCATCTTCATCAAGTGTGCATGTGTGCTAAATCACTTCAGTCATGTCCAACTCTCTGTGACCCTATGGACTATAGCCTGCTAGACTCCTCTGTCCATGGGATTCTTCAAGCAAGATACTGAAGTGAGTTGCTGTGCCCTCCTCCAGTGAACCCGAGTCTTCTGTATTAGCAGGCGATTCTTTACCACTGAGCCACCTAGAAAGCCCATCAAGTATAATATTCATAATAAATTAAACTAATAAAATATATTTATAAATACCTAGGACTAGAACACAACTTTTCAGTTACCAAAGGAAGATTTCTAAGAGTTAAGGACTCTGATACGGGAGTCAGATAGCCTTCATTAAAATAACCAGTTCCACACTTACTAAGTGTATGACTTTGGGCAAATCAGTAACTTCTCTGTGCCTGTTTCACTATCTATATAACAGAAATAATAGTTTCTTTCTCATAGGGTTTTGGGAAGATTAGTTAATACATTCAAGTAGTTAAATGAAAACCTGTAATATAGTAAGTGCTAAATAAATGTTAGCTGTTCTCATTGGCATGATTATTACTATTACAATTATTACATTCATTTGCTTTTTTTTCTTTGGAAAAAAAGAAGAGTTTTAAAGTTAAAAACAAGAAAATACTGTTATTAATTCCAAGTGATGTTTTAAAATAATTTCTCATTTGGATTTTGGGAGATATTTTAAGAATAGTAAGGAAAGATTTTATTTTTAACCCTTCATCACTTGACAGAAGAATCTCAGAAAACCCAAATGTTGTATGTAGGTAAATTTTGGAGCTGAAAAGGTCCTTTTTCAGAATTTCTGAATCTGGATGAAGATGTATATCTGTTAATCGTTTTGAGGCCCAGCTGAACAGAGTGCCTCAAGGGAAGAGAAACTTGTAAGGAATTCCCTGGTGGTTAGGACTCCACACTGTCACTGCTAAGGGCCTAGGATCAGTTCCTGGTCAGGGAACTGAGATCCCACAAGCTGAGGGTGCAGCCAAAAAAAGGAAGAGTTGTAGCTACTTTTGTGGTCCTAAAGTGATCGTGATTCTCCCTGCTTCTGCAGCCCTCCGTCCTCCATGTGCTAATCACTGACCAGAACTTTCACAAGATTATTGACCTGGTTACTTATTTCCAGTGATAGACTAAGCCCCTCACAGGGCTTTCCCTGGTGGCTCAGTCGTAAAGAATTTGCCCGGCAGTGCAAGAGACTAAGGTTCTATCTCTGGGTCGGGAAGATCCCCTGGAGAAGGAAATGGTGACCCCCTCCAGTATTCTTGCCTGGGAAAAATCCCATGGACAGAGGAGCCTGGTGGGCTGCAGTCCATGGAGTAGCAAAAGAGTCACACATGACTTAGAGACTAAACAATAACACTAAACGCCTCAACAAGGAAGAGTTGAAGTTCCTGAATATGAGAGAAATTGCCATGGGGTTAAGTATGGCCAAGAAAGCTTGCTTCAAAACCTAGGAAAATAACACTAGCTTTTCCCCATACCATATATTTTGAAAGCTTGATTCAACTGAGAATTTTACACAAAAACAAAAATCAGCTTCAAATATGCATTGATTATTACTGGAAAAATATAGAATTTAAGCTGAAAAATTTTTAAAGTCACAACTTTGCACAGTATAGTGGTAGCCTCTTCTGGCTGACAGAGGTCTAGTAGTCTAAGTGAATATCACCCCAGCCCAACTGTGCCTTGTGGGAAAAACTTGTCCGGTATCCAGGTATCACTAGCCAGTGACTATGAGAGTGGTCACATTTACGAAAATGCTCAGACTGTTGCTAGGTCTTAGTGCATATACATTTTATCGCACACCTCATCTGTTCCTCAAAATTCCCCTTCTGAAATTCTCAAAGGGGAGCTTCTCATGTTTTCCAGGACAAGTCTTACTTCTGTTTTTCATCTCTGCTCACTTCAGAGAAATCCAGTACTCATGAACCGTTTGAGGATGCAGTCACACCCCATTGCTGTTGCCTTTCTCCACCATCCCCACTCTGACTAACCCTTAGAATGTGGATTTTGCACAGAAGTCTACAGTGGAGTGAGGAGTCAGAGATAGCCCTCTGGCTGCCTCCAAGTGGGATTTTAGTGGTATTACCAAGGTGATATGGTTGGAATTAATTTGTACTAAAATGTTAATGACTTATGTATAGTATTTTCATTGTAAATGAAGTAATTTAGTGCCTAAGTTTAATAGAAAAAATGATTTTTATTTTTTGGCCATACAATAAGGTATGTGGGATCTTAATTCCCCAACCAGCAATCAAGCTCAGGCACACTGAAGTGGAAGCACAGAGTCCTAACCACTTAACCACCAAGGAATTCCCTGATTTTTAACAGAAAAAAGTCTTCACTGAAAAGCTACTACAAGAGATCGTGTGGATGGTGTAGTCTTATGGTGGTGGTGGTGGTGAAGTCATGTCTGACTCTTTGCAACACTATGGACTGTAGCCTGCTAGGCTCCTCTGTCCATGGAATTTTCCAGGCAAGAGTACCAGAGTGGGTTGCCATTTCCTTCTCCATGGGATCTTCCTGGCCTAAGGATAAAACCAAGTCTTCCGCATTGTAGGCAGGATACTTTAACACTGAGCCACCAGGGAATCCCTATGGTACCTTTCAAAATCAAGAACTGACCACAGAATCAATGAAGTAGTATAATTCTTGGCAAAGAAAAAAGGGATAAAAAGGAAAAAAATTTTAAATGGAGAGGTGAATATTCATCTTTGCTTCTTTTAGCAATCAGGCAGCCTCTTGAGTGTGTCTATAAACTCCAGGTTTTTGTTTCATTCTAAGCTTTAAAAACGGATTTATAAATCTTTGCCTAGTTGAGATGATAGGTAATAATTCCAACGAATCAGAGTAAAGCACACTTTATAGATATAAAATGTTTTGCAAAAGAAGGTTGACCTCTTTGCTGAAATTTGTAGACCATTTCTTCATATGCTTTCCTTTCATAAATAGAAATGAGAATGCTTATACCTTACACAATAATTTCCTCATCCTGGAAAGTTGTCATTGAACTAACATAAAGCATGTTGACTCTCACCTCTGGTCTGTAGTGACGGAAAGAATTACTTTGCTTTCAGGCATAGTTCTTTAAACTTCAAAGTAGGTACTATCACACTCTAAGTTTGAATTGATTGAGTAAAAAGAAGTTTCAATTAATGTAAAATAAATTCAACTCTGAATCTTTGATATTAAAAAAAAATAGAGTTAAAATTCTCATTCATTTTACTGAAAATGTATGGTTTTCCTTAATTCAAATGATATTTATTTAGCATGTGACTCAAGTAAGCTCCCTGTTGGATAGGAAAGAAGTTATATTCTTCAGGAAAATAAGTGGAACAGAAGTCTCTCTAGTGCAATAAGGGTTGACAACAGGAAAGTGACAGGCACAGAAGTGATTAATAAAGGAGGCTAATTTAAAAACTAAGATAGAATTAGAGGGGAAGATTTTGTAGCCCAGAGAAGATAAGCTATTTTGTGAAAAATCATTAATGCTTGTATAAAATAAAGCTTTTATGGAAGTAATTCTTAGCTTATTAAATTTAGTACACTATAACTCTGCAAAAAAATATTTTTTTACCTGTTAGTCTGGAGTAGGTTCTTTATGAAGAGAGCAAAATGTTCCAGATTTCATTTCTTGCCCTTTTTGTGTGCACAGCTCATCATAGAAGAAGGTGTTCTCACTCTGAGATCTTTCTGTTTAAGAAAAATAATCAGTGTCGCAAACTAGAAATGGACCCATTTTAGGAACTGCACCCTCTAGACATAAGTCATTTTATGTGACTTTGAAGTTTTTTTTAAAAGGCAACTCAGATTGAGGCCCATTCTACTGAAATGAAGTGGAGGGAGGAACCACACTTTTTCTGAAGTTCTTGGTGTCTGAAACCATGGCATCAATTTGAAGTATTTCAAGATTTAAATTTAAGAAAAAGCAAAATAAAAAAACAGCAGAACTCTAGTTGATGAGATACAGTCAAAATGAGTGTGTTATCATAATCATTTGCATCTTTATATAAAGGTGCACCTCATCTAAATCTTCTTATTATCATCTTATACTTAAAAAAACCTCAACTAGTTCAGTGCCCACTGAAAATTTCATCCAATGTTTATCCTAAAGACATAATGCTGATATTTTTAAAGTACACAACAACCTATTTCACAATAAAGTTATCGATTTTATTAATCTATAAAACAATTAGTGAGGTTGTCTAGAAAAACAGTTCATTTAACTTGATGTCTATCTATAAAATTGAATCCTAGATTTTATTTTATGATAATTCATATTTTATTTGAAATGTTCTTTCTAACCATTTTAATTTTTAAAAAGAGGTATCCCCTTCAAGAAGAAGTAAAGATGTGGTATCAAATGATCTGGAAAATATGATATCTTTGACTGTCTGAAGAGACAGAAATCTTATTAGTATGCTTTTAATCTTTTAAAACAATAAAGATTGAGTATCTTCTATTCACTTTCAATAGGACAAGACAATATTAAAACAAGACCATCCCATCAGAGAAGCTTGATTATTTTCTCAAGGTTTTAAATTATGCATATGACTGGTGACACAAATACATGTTTAAGTGGTTGCAAATTTAAAAAATCACTATTCCCAAAGAACTAAAATTATGCCCAATCATAAATCACAAATTAATTCACCTGCATATTTTGATCTACAACTTTCCTTATGAACACGAACATTTTATAAAAGAGAAGTATCTTTTCATATCACCTTATGTTCATTGCATTTATACAAATATTAATTCAAATCAAATGCAAGCCTTTTCAAAGAGGGGGAAATTAGAACAGTTCACTGTCCTCTCCTTGCCCAGATGATCTCGTGCGAGATCTGGACTGCCATGTTGCACCAAACCACAGCAACCAGGACCCATTGTTCCCAAGGGAAACAGCCTATGCGGGAATGCAATAGTGCGCCCTGCAAGGAACGTGGAAAATAGCATATGTCACTACTGTACGGAACACAACAGACAATTATGATTCAACTGTCCAAATTATAATCAGTTTGACAAATGTCCACAAGCGTCTTCATTCTATTTTATATTTTCCCTAAGACAAGGCAATCACACAACCAGACAATTCCATCAGGGAAGCTTGTTAGCTGCTTAGTCTGTTAAACCCTGGTTGCCATAGCATCTAGAGTTGAAAAAGCTGCAGATTGGCATGAAAAAGCATGTCGACAATTGCCCTGTCACAGCATGCAAGCCAGGTCTGCTCAAAGGCAGCACACTACAAGTTTTCTTTCCCAGTTTGCACTACCCCATGCTGTTTAATAATATCCATTTACTGGTATTGGGATTGATCTAGCACAGTGTAAAATTCACATCTAGTGAGACTTTGCTTTTCACATGGAGTGAAATTCTTTAACAAATGGGAGTATGGCAATTAATTTAGAAATGTAATACTGTATATACTAAGAAGTATATTTAGATTTAATAGAGAAACTGTCCAAAATTTTAATGCACAGTTCTTTAAAGAGCCAAACAGTTTTACTTGGCAATTTTTCCGTTGACTTTCTAGTCATTTATGAAACCTAGTCATACTTTGGAGATGACAGACAGCATTCAAAATTCAGTAGTACATTTTAAGCATGTTTTAATCATACCATAGTCATTTCTTCTTTACATGCATGGTATAATTTAATTAAGGATATGCATTTCTAAAATAACTATAATTTAATTAAAGATTAATATCATGAACATTAAAATTATAGTCTAGAGAGCAATGTGCATCCATTTTTTTCCAGAGGAATCATATACTTAATGGTGATAAATTACCATGTATTAATAAGAAAAATTGTGTTTCTACTGAAGGGTATTCAAATCCTTGCCAACTCTCAGATTTATATGGTATATGGATGTTCAATAAAGTAAAGCATGTTTACAAACAGCCATTGTTAACTTATCAGAACTATGGAAATATAAAAATGTCTACATAAGTTGTGAGACTTACAAAATAATTTTTGCTCAGAAGTTTGTGTTATTCAGTCTTTCCTTCTTCCATTATCTCCTTCTTTTCTAATCTGTCACTTCAGTTTAGTTTTCTTTCAATGCCACAGAGAAAAGAAATATCTTAAGATTCGTGCTCGGGAGCAAATTAACCTGGCAAACTAATAAGTGTTTCTAATACAGATATTTGTCTATGTTTTCTACAATACTTGTTCTTTCCATTAATAGCCACTGCTTTGCTCACCAAATGTCACAAAATCATATTTAATTAAGTAGAGTTTCATTTTCTTGAACTTTACATGGCAAGAAGTTGATAATTTAACCACAATACAAGAAAGGATAGTTAATATTTACACTAAAATAGAGATGCTGAAGTAATGATTACTTTTCTTATTCCTGAACTATTGAAGACCTTTTTATTCCTAAAGAAGATTATCAAAGATTTTTTTAGACAAAATAATCAAAGAATAACACATTGCGCTTTACATGTACATATAAGTAGATGAGTATGGAAATAGTGTTAATGAGTGAGCCTCTTCAGTAAAATTCAGTATAAATTTAAATCTGTCATTTTCTAGGAATTCTCAAAAATCTCAAATCTTGGGATGAAACTTGGTTCACATATGGTGTCCATGAATGTGTTTTCTTATACCACATCTTCCAGTTTTTTAAAAGAGAGGAAAGCTGTTTACTTGTTAAAGGTCTTTTTATAAGCTTTGATGACTCAAAAACACCTTCATTTTAACACATGGAATTTGGCAAAGAACTTAACCATGTTACCATTTGAAAGACTTTGATATTTTGAAAAAGAGAGAATTAAAACAACAGAGATTGAAACTCAAGTTGGCTTTTGTGTAAAGAACATAATTTTCTCAAGTATATTTTTTAGTATAAGGATTTACTATTGAAATGTATCTGCCAGAACACTATAACATATCAAAACTATAGTTGTCCAGAATGAACAATGGTGAATAGAGCCTCAACCTGTACTCTGGTGTATCAAGTTAAACACACACACACACACAAAGATTCTTGGTATACCATCACAATAATCTAAATAGATAAATGTGTATGTCAAATAAAAAGCTTAACAAAAGGTTGAAACAAAATGTCTTCTAATTACGCTTTTCCAGAAAGATAGTACTCAAACTTTACTTCCCATTCCCGTAATTCACATGCAGTACAGAACAGTGCTTTCTTCCAGTTGGATTAAAGGAGCTACCACCTCTACACAAGTCTTTAAAATGTGTATTTTCGGTCCTCTAAGTATTTGGTTTGCAGAATTCCACAAACTTGATAGCATGGAAATGAAAGTTTTTGCCTTAACTCAGAGTACCTTTGCTTTAGTCAGGATGTCTCAGATGTTCCCTGTAACTCAAATGCTGCTTTTGTCATTGATTTACAAACATGTGCTGTTCTTTATAACTGTGCTGTATTCATATTCTCCATTCCCACTACTTAAAAATCTGTTAAAACTGCATTTTTTTATATCTAGATTACTTCATGTAGATTCTTCTGCTCTAAAGTTGGAAATTATGTGATCCTTTCTGAATTACTTCAAACATTTCATTGGATATCATTAATATTTTTGGACCTCCTCTACAAATAATCTCCCTTTCAGTCCTTTTGATTTTTGCTGAATGAAATTACACAAGAAAATGTTGATAAATCTAAAAAGAAATCCATAAAATGAAAGACACAAATTTGACCTGTGGTAGCAAAGAGGTGGTATCTTGCAATGGCATCAGTTCCTTTCATAATACAAAGGGTAAATGTCCTAATAAAGACACTAAACTGAACTGCTTTATTTCGTAAAATTCAGGCACCCTGTTTATTTCCCCCAAGTGAACTACTACCTTACACAAAATGCAGGTTTCAAGTAAGCGCATACATTCTTCTGTAAGGTAGCTCTTGTTTTTCTGGGTGATTTTGCCTTATTTAGAAATTTTCTTCACCTGACTGAAAGCACATTAACTGCTAGATAGGCATCACACAGCCGTCCCCATGCTGTAGCATACAGCCGTGAATTTGCTACGATCTGTTTAATCAGCAGTGTATTGATTTTCCGCAGCTTTCCTTCATTTTAGCCCCATAGCAGGCTTCTGTAATTTCCTTTGGACAAAGTGTAACCAAACTGTGCTAAGTGATGTTGATTTGCAGGCAAAAGTAAAGGGGTAAATATAAATTAACAAGCTATAAACATTTTACAAGTGGGGAGTCAATAAAAACAGTGTCTGCAGTTTCTTTTAGAAAAAATGATTTGAAGCAGATTGTTAACAAACGTGTCCAAAGAAACTGACATGAGTCTGAGAATAATTTTTGCGCTTTGTGATTAAGAATTGATCAGTCTAAAAGCCTCGGATGCAACTGAATCACCCATAAGCTGCTGGCCTGAAAAGGCTCAGCAGGGGCTGGTATTTGTTTGTTAAACTCCCATGATTCCAAGTAGATAATTGGTCTGTGAAGTTCATGGCAGAATCTGAATTTGCTTTCTTGCTTCCCAGCTGGCTGAGCACTGGTTTATAGACTTCTGTGTACAAATTTAGCCAGCAGCAAACCTCACATCTTTAATATAAAAGGTGTTTTGTTGTGTTTTTCAGGTGTTGAGTGGAAAGCCCACACTCCAGAAGCTCATTAAAAGGGCCAAGTTACAGTACAGGTTTATTTCTGTCACAGCGTTTCTGAAAACAGTGACAAGGATTAATATGTTTCTTTAGTACTGGAAAAAGCCTGACACAATCCCTTGTGAATTTGATCATCTGTTTCATTGCCTGTATAAGATTCAATCTCTTATTATATCCTGAAGTTACAGCTGTAAACTAATGCTGGTAAGAATTCATAAGCTATTGCAGAAGCCTGGGGCAAAACTAATTGTTTTATTCAACAGTCACTTATTTATTTATTATTTGTTTCATACTCTCCTATCATCTTTTTCCACTGTTCCTCCTCAAAGTCAAGATGATCTTGGCTCTTTGTCTGCATGCACAGAGCTAATATAGAGACATGGGAAGTTCATGTTGCCAGGAGCTTTCAAAAAAGTTGATACAGATCAGTACGTTGTAGAAATGTGGCCCACTCTACATTTTTTTAATAAAACTATTCTTACTTTTCTTTCCTGAAAATAGAAATTCCTTATTAAAAAGCAATATCTGCACAAACATTATAACCTTTGTGTTCCATATAATCATGTGACTTTAGACTCTATCTGCTAGTGGGTGCTATGTTTCTGGGGCATGATTTAACATGTGGTACATGCAAATCCTGGTAAAGTGCAAACTATATCATAAAATGATTCTGTTTTACATCAAAGTAGATAGGCAAATAGCTATTTGTCATTTTTAAAAATTAATAGCTATAACAATGCACTATGGATACCATAAAAAAGTAATCTTCTAAATTTAAATTTCAGAGAGGAATCTCTCTGAATCTCTAAGTCAGTTTCTTTCTCTTTCTCAAGTCATTTGTAGAGAAATATTTATTCCCTACCTATCAGTTTTTGTTATTATGGCAAATTACATGTGACATTAAAAATTTACATGCAAAAATTTATATTCAAAATTTCAAACTCTAATGCAAGTGCATAATAAGACACAAACAGAACAATTCCTAATAATTCATTTGTATACACTTTAATAAAGTTGGTAGAAATTAATACAAGACTAGACAGAAGTATGTTCAGGGAGTGTTTGAAATTACACATTAGGCTTCCATTCTTAACAGAAGTTGGGTGCTAATTCCCTATGCATCACAGACATTTTAACCCATAATAACTGATTGTAAATACAGTATGAAGCTAGCTGTAGCCTTATTTACACCTGCCAATTTGCTGCCCTCCAGCACTAAAAACAAAAACAAAATGGTAGCACAAGAACTGCCAAGCAAAACACACTCTGCCCCTCATATACACTCCTTTCCATTTCCACAAACAGAGCCTCTTGCTTCTTGTTTCCCATCAACAGATTCAACTATGGGATTTGAAATAAAGGAGAAAGACGCATGACATAACAATAACAAATAATTGTTAAAATGATCATCTCTTTCAAATGCGTCCTCTTAAAACACTGTAAGTACTGTAAGCTCCTCACAGCACTATTAACTGAGGGAAGCAACACACGTGCCATGCGATGCATATGTTGCAATGGCAGCCACTTATTTTTACTGGATAGCTCCAAAATTTGCACTCAATTTTGTTCATATAATAAAAGTCCACGTTATGTGTTAAAAAGAAAAATCAAAGATATTCGGTTGACAAAGTTGCACTTTCTGTTTTTTATCCCCCGTGCCTTTCCATCATATCTCATTTACGTAAATTGTGACAGTCCAATTATTTGTTTCTACTGTTTTTTAGAAGCTTAAAGCATTTGTCAAAATTTTAGAGAGGCTTTCCCTACTACCTTAATTCAATAAAAATAATTTCTGCTAAATGTTAGACAGTATTTTACCCTTCTATTGAGGACAGTAGTGCTTTGCATATATTACTTAACTTATATATATTAAAACAGTAACATAAGCTTATAATAATGACTTGCATATATAATGATATGAATAATTTGTGTATCAATAGCATCTTTTTTTCAGTGAGCTCAGTGCCTGTTATTTGATACTGAACTCTATCCTTAAATATTCAATAAATTGAGAACCAAAAGAACTCCTACATTAGACCAGAGTAGTTACCAGAGGGTAAAGGGTAGGGAGAACAAAATGGGTAGAGGGGCTAGATGAAAATTAAATTTTGGGTGGTGAGTACATGTAGCATGTACAGAAGTTGAAATAGAATGTTGTACAAATGAAACTTATAAACTAATGTTACTTCAAGAAAAAATAAATTTTAAAAAGTACACATACATCTTAATGAGCTTTTTAAGGTTGTTGAGAACAATTATTATTTTTATCACATAGAAAAGACTGAAGATTACTCCATGGACAAAAATTGGTAGCTAAGCCAATATTAGAATTTCATAGACTTTAGATCACATCTTAAAATTTTATGTCAAAAGCTTATGATTTTTAAGGCTGGTAAGCACATATGTAGAGATCTGTGTGTTATTGGCTAAATTGTAGGACCCTGAGGACAAGGTAAATGTCTCATTTAACTTTTAACCAACATCAAACATGTATTTGAGGAGGGTATGGCAACCCATTCCAGTATTCTTGCCTGGAGAATCCCCATGGACAGAGGACCCTGGTGAGCTACAGTTCATGGGGGTCACAAAGAGTCGGACACGACTGAGCAACTAAGCACAGCATAGCACACAAACGTGTGTTTAGTGTTCAGTAAACACTCATGAAATTAAACAAACTGAGGCTTTCAAGACATAATTCGCCAACATATGATATCTTAATCGAGTATACAAATTCTTGGCGCTTGTGGCAGCAATGACCAGTTCTTCAGGTCAATATGTTACAATTATAAATCATTGCACAGACAATGTGTACTGTGCCTTCTAATGGAAAAAGAAATGAATAAGAGTAATAAATAAAATCCCTGGAGAAGGAAATGGCAACCCACTCCAGTATTCTTGCCTGGAAAATCGCATGGATGGAGGATCCTGTTAGGCTACAGTCCACGGGGTTGCAAAGAGCCGGACACGACTGAGTGACTTCACTTCACTTCACTAATAAATAAAATAGTAAACAATGTCTAGTATGCTGTATTTGGATGTTGCATTACTCCTGTTAATTAAAAAGATTAGGTATCTTAGGAGAGAAAAAGGTGAAATTCCAAGAATTTTCTTTTTCGTTTTTGGGTTAAGTATGTAAAGTATAGAATCCTATGAAACATTAGTAAGCAAGAAAGTAAATACAATAAAAATTCTATAAAAGGCATGATTGCTATAGATTTTTGACAGAGTGCAAGTAAACCCATATCATTCATTAGAAATTGAATGTAAAAAATATAAAGTTTCAATTGTGTGGCTGTTTGAGTAAGTAAAAATCATGGCCTTAAATTTTCCATGAATATATATAAGAAAGAGACTAAAACAGGCATAATTTGTTGAGACAAACTTTGAAAAAAATTTCTACCAATTTCTGTTCTCATATTAAACTCTCAAGTGTTCAGGTATTGAATTAAGTAGTATAGGTCTATGATAGAAATCTGAAGCATATTTTTAAGGACAGAATTTGTGCCAACAGTGTCAATCAGACAGTGAGAAAGTACTGTTTATTTAGGATGATTAATGACTATCTAATGTCTTTGTTGACTTTTCTTTGCAGTTAAGTGGTGGTCTCAAGTTTATTTTGGTAATAAAGCACTGTTCTGGGAAATGAATTTAAACCTTGGGTTCTCATCTATTTAAACTTTAGATTTTTGTTAAGTGGAAATCATGCTTTGTTCCCTTCATTTCCTTTATTCTGCATTATACTATAACTTCTCATTCAAAAATGTCCAAACCGGTAATCAGATACATACTATAACTTACTACAATCTGTAGCTTAACTTCAGAGAGTTAAGATAAGCCAGTGATCAGTTAATCAGTGTGAAAAGAGTGTTGCAGATCATACTGTATTTGTGCCCATATAGAACAAAGTAAATGATTTGTGTTTTCTCAGCTTTTCTCATCCACTATTTTTAATTTTTTTAAATTCTTTTATTCTTGAATATCAAACACATGACTCTACTTAATTACTTTAGGCTCTATGAAAAGAATAAACATCCCAATTAATATGTGTCATCAGTATAGGTGATATATCCTAGGGAATTGTATAACTAAAATAACAAGAAATAATAAATATTTACATAAGGTATACAGATACATTTATCTCATTATAACCAATAACAATACCATAGATATGGCAGTTAGACTGAAACTACTTCTTTATTCCCAAATCATAGATTATCATTTTTATTGAGCTATTTGTTTGGAAATTTAAAATATGGTTATTTGACTAATTGATTCTTCTTACAGGAAGCTATTCCTTTGGGGGTAAATTATAGCATCAGGGAGGAGACTGGCCCAAGCAAATTTCCAAGGTTTAGTCAACAATATTTGCGTGTGTGTATGCTCAGTCATGTCCAACTCTTTGCAGCCCCATGGACTGTAGCCTACCAAGCTTCTCTGTCCGTGGAATTTTCCAAGCAAGAATACTGGAGTGGGGTGCCATTTCCTACTCCAGGGGATCTTCCTGACCCAGGGATCAAACCCACATCCTTTGCATCTCCTGCATTGGCAGGTAGATTCTTTACCACTAGTGCCACCTGAAAAGCCCATCAACAATATTTACTAAGCTTTTATGATGAAACAGAACACTATATCAGGTTTTATATGGAAATAGTAAAAAAAAAAAATAAAAGATGAGTGTAGGATATGGGATTCCTCTCCACAGAGCATTTTAGTATATCCTGGAAAATTAGGGCATTCGTCAAGAAGACTTGAACACTTTTATTAACCAGTGTTGCCTAAGTACCATGAAAATGCCAAGTGAAGGCATGGTCATAATCAAGTGGGATTCATCATGGAAACAATTGGTTTTAAGCTTGGTTTTAAAGTAATTAAGAATTGTTGAACGGAAAAGGGGAGAGAATTATAAGCTCACCAGAAGAGAAGTAAATGTCATTCAACAAGCACTGAATGCTGTCTATGTGCAAGGAAGGCACTATCCTCTGAACTTCATTGATGTGTGAAAGACTCAAAGGCATGCCTGCACTCATGATCTCTCCAACTAGGGATGGAGATATAGAGACAGAGACTGACAACAATGGCATGGGCCAAGGCTCAGGAACAGAGCCATATCTAAAATTTTTAGAGAACCAAAAAACTTTTGTTTGTGCTAAAGATTCCATGCAGAAGAAGGGAAATGAATTAGTTTATGAGAAAAGCTGGAGTGGGTCATCAGTTGGCAGATGATCTTGAAAGCACATGCATCAGCTAGGAAGAGTTTCAGTCCTGAGAGCTGTGAATCAAACTCCAAAATGCCATCAATGTTCCAGGTTCCTTCTTTCTTTTGGCTTAATGATTCATAGTGTGAAACTCAACTGAGAAATGGAAGCATCGTGAGCCTGAACTTCCCTCTCACATGCACCCATGTGGGCGCACACACACACACATTCTCCATCTTAGTTACCTGGGAGCCCATTCACCCAAACTACAAATATAGGAATCATCTTTTCTCCCCTTCCTCACCACTTGTAGCAATTCCTATAAGCATTACATCCAAAATACTCCTTACATTTAGCCATTATTTATTACCATCTTCACTAATACCACCCTAATTCAAACTTCTGTAACTGGATGGAATTATTACAATAGTCATTTACCAGATCTCCTTGAACTCTTATCCCTCACCTTATAGTCTCCTCTGATAACCAGAGTGATTTTCTAAAGAATATGTATCAGATTATTCTGCTCACAGCTTTAAAACTGCTCACAAACGTTCCATTGCAATTAGAATTAAAACTTCAGATTCTGTATCGTGACCTGCCTATGTAGCCATAAATGATCCAACCCCTCAGCACTCTTCCACTCATTCTCTCCACATTGACACACTCCTTGTACTTTACATACTTTCCTTTTTCTTTTTTTAATTAATTAATTTGACTGTGCTGAGTCTTCATTGCTGCATGTCGGCTTTCTCTAGTTGTGGTGAGCAGTGGCTACTCTCTAGTTATTGTGTGCAGCAACTACTCTCTGTGGTGTGCGGGCTTCTCGTTGCAGTGACTTCTTTTGTGAAGAACAGGCTTTAAACGCATGGGCTTCAATGGTTTCAGAGCATGGGCTCAGTAGCTGTGACTCGGTGGCATGTGAAATCTTCCTGAACCAGTGATCAAAACCATGTTCCTTGTATTGCAAGGCAGATTCTTAAACACTGGACCACCAGGGATGCCCTCTTATTTTCTTATATTTCATATACTTACACTTTGTAAACTTTCTGTAGAACACATTAAGATCATTCCTTCTTGAATGTTTATAATGACTGTTTGTCCTTCCTATAATACTCTTCCCTCTGCTGCTGCTACTGCTAAGTCGCTTCAGTCCTGTCCGACTCTGTGCGACCCCATAGACGGCAGCCCACCAGACTCCCCCGTCCCTGGGATTCTCCAGGCAAGAACACCGGAGTGGGTTGCCATGTCCATCTCCAATGCATTAAAGTGAAAAGTGAAAGTGAAGTCACGCACTTGTGTCCGACTCTTAGCGACCCCATGGACTGCAGCCTACCAGGCCCCTCCGTCCATGGGATTTTCCAGGCAAGAGTACTGGAGTGGGGTGCCATCGCCTTCTCCGACTCTTCCCTCTAGGTAGTTGCATTCATATATGTCGCTTCTTACAGTCTTCCCTCACAGCTCAGTTGGTAAAGAATCCACCTGCTACGCAGGAGACATAGGTTCGATCCCTGGGTTGGAAGATTCCCTGGAGAAGGGAAAGGCTACCCACTCCAGTATTCTGGTCTGGGGAATTTCATGAACTGTATAGTCCATGGGGTTGCAAAGTTGGATATGACTGAGCAACTTTCACTTTCATATAGCGCCTTATTTTTCAGGTCTTAGAGGCCTTCAGAGTTCAGTCTATCTAAAGTGGTCTCCTTTACCTAGGTACCATCCATGTTCTGTATTTTTCTTTGTAACTTTCACTCTGTAAAATATGTATCTCTGTATATATTGTGTATTGTCTGTCCAGTAGAACATAAGCTCCATTAGGCAGGCATATTAACAGTCATGTGTGTTCTTGTTTCTCAGCAGGTACAGCAGCTCCTTCTTCAAAACAGGCCCTAAGTAAATACTTGTGGGATAAATAAAGGCTTACTAGAATGGCTTTGATTACTAGAATGGCTTTGGAAGATGTCCACATCATTGTTATTGAAATGAGGTAAGTTTGATCTTACCAAACCAAGGAGAAATATTAACACTATTTTTTTTTTTTGCAGTAGGAAAAGTAATACTATAGGAGGAAAAAAAAAATTAGTTACAGAATGTCCTGGGACATTCTTCCTCAGTACACAGCAGGCAAAGGAACAAGGCTATTCAGATTTGGAACTGAACTGAAAAAAGAATAACAGGATCAGAGACTATAGACTCTAGTAGACGGACTATACAACCCATTTTACTCAGTCACAATTTACATCTATTGTCTCAACTTAATTATGAACCATGCTCCCTTTTCATTCTCAAACAAATGTTCCTTGGATGAAAAATTATATGATCAACCGAAGTTTAGGATGCTAAAGATTACCCATGGAGTTTCTACAAGCCAATGAAGTTTAAATGGAGATTCTTCGGTAGTTTTGGACCGTGTTACTTGCTCCTCTGAAGTGCAGAACATCTCAGAATGTTTTCCAAAGGCATAGGCCTCAAAGGGATCAACATGGACTTTTCCACCAGCTGCTTCAGTGACTGTGCAATAAGCAATCATCCAGGGAACTCAGCCTGAGCTCCTGCGAAAGTATTTGGCAAAAAGGAATTAACACTGCTACTTCTGATGCAAGAACAGCAAGTACTTCCCTGAATCATCAAGTCAAACCAAAGATGGAAGGAGTCCCAGAATGCCAGCTGGGCTAGGTTCCTACTTTAGTAAGCTAAATACAAAAGCTCCATCAGGTCTCAAATGGCATTCGCTTAACATTCAGGTAAAATGGGCCATGGGAAGAGTACACAACATGAGCAAACCATAAAACTATGTGGCAGCTATTTTATTGGATTTGCAGATATGGGTCTAATACTTTTTTATTCAATTTTCTGTCGACTTCTTCCAGCTCTGAGTTTAGAAAGAAATTTTTAAAAGCATATATAACAAGTTTTCTCTGATAAACTCTGTTACAATTTTTGCCATTAGCAGAATTAGCATAGTAGTTAACAAGCACAGATACTCGCTTGGAAGTTTATGTAAGTTATATCAATTAATCTCTATACAAGCATACTCCAGAGATACTGTTAATTCAACTCTAGATCAATGCAATAAAGCAAATATCAAAATAAAAGCGAATCACATGAATTTTTTTGGTTTCCTGGTGCCTATGAGACTTATATGCACACGATACTGTAGCCTATTGAGTGTCAAATGGCAGTATGTCTAAAAATGGAATGGAGGTATGTGCTAAGTCACCTTAGTCATGTCCAACTCTTTGTGACCCTATGGACTATAGCCCACAAGGCTCCTCTGTCCACGGGATTCTCGAGGCAAGAATACTAGAGTGGATTGACATTGCCTTCTCCATGGGATCTTCCCAAACCAGGGATTGAACCTGCATCTCTTATGTCTCCTGCTTTGGCAGGCAGGTTCTTTACTACTTCACTACTTTATTGCTAAAAAATGCCAACCATAATCTGAGCCTTCAGGGAGTCATAACCTTTGTGCTGGTAGAGGGCCTTGCTTCTATGCTCATAGCTGCTGAGTGAGCAGGGTAGTGGCTGCTGAACATTGGGGTGGTTGTGGCAAGTTCTTTTGTAATTTATATTGGAGCAGAGTTGATTTACAATGTTGTATTAGTGTCTTCTGTACAGCAAAATGAATCAATTATACAGATCCATGTATCCACTTTTTTTCAGATTTTTTAGATTCTGTTCCCGTGTTCCATTTCCATTACAGAGTACTCTGTAAGGACCTATATGGGAACAGAATCTGAAAAAAAGTGGACACATGGATCTGTGTAACTGATTCACTTTGCTGTATAGAAGAAACTAACGGTGTGCTCTACAGTAGGTTCTTACTAGTTATGTGTTTTATATATAGTAGTGTGTGTATGTCAATCCCAATCTCCCAGGTTATCCCTCCCTGCCACCGACAATTTCTTAAACTAAGAAAACAATGAAGTGTGCTGTATCGATTTACCCTTCCTCTCGTGAACAATTTCTCTGTAGTACTCAGTGCCATTTGATAGCATTTTACTCACAGTAGAACTTCTTTCAAAATCGGAGCCAATCTCTCAAACCTTGCCTCTGCTTTATCGAGTAAGTTAGTTTATTTACTATTCTAAATTGCTCGCTATCATTCCAACAAGTATCATAGTATCTTCACCAAAAGTAGATTCTCTCTCAAGAAATCACTGTCTTTCTTCATCCATAAGTAACAAGTCCTCATCTATTAAAGTTTTATTATGAGATTGCAGTTAATTCAGTCACATCTTCAGACTTCAGTTCTAACTCTCTTTCTCTTGCTATTTCCATCACATCTACAGTTACCTCCACTGAAGGCCTGAATCCTTCCAAGTCATTCATAAGGGTTTGAATCAACTTCTTCCAAACTCTTGTTAATGTTGATATTTTGACCTCTTCCCATGAATTATGAATGTTCTTAATATTATGCAAAAATCCTTTCCAGAAGGTCTTCAGTTTACTTTGCCCAGATCTATCAGAGGAATCAGTCTGTGACAATTATGGCCTTATAAAATGTATTTCTCAAATAGTAAGACTTGAAAGTCAAAATTAATCCTTGATCCACGAGCTGCAGTGTAAATGTTTTTAGCAGGCATAAGAAATATTGATTTCATTGTATATCTGCATCAACACTCTTGAGTGACCAGGAGCATTGTCAATGAGCAATAATATTTTGAAAGGAATCATAGTAGACTTAGCATAATTCTTAAAGGGCCTAGGACCTGGGGAAAGGTAAGTAAGCTTTGGCTTCAACTTAAACTCACCAGCTCCATTAGCCCCTAACAAGTGATTCAGCTTATCCTTTGAACTTTTGAAGCAGGGATTGACTTCCCTCTAGTTATGAAAGTCCTTGATGGCATCTTCTCCCAGTAGAAGACTGTCTCATCTACATTGAAAACCTGTTGTTTCATGCCAAAGGCACATGAAAAAATACACAACATCACTAATCCTCATGGAAATACAAATCAAAATCATACGTAGATATTACCTAATAGCTAAAAGAATGGCCATTACCAAAAACATAGCAAATAACAAGTGTCGGCGAGGTTATGGAGAAAAGAGAACACTTGGGCACTATTAGTGGCAATGTAAATTGGTGCAGCCACTGTGGAAAACAATATGGAAATTCCTCAAAAAATTAAAA
Source organism: Bison bison bison (assembly GCF_000754665.1). Classification (NCBI taxonomy): domain Eukaryota; kingdom Metazoa; phylum Chordata; class Mammalia; order Artiodactyla; family Bovidae; genus Bison; species Bison bison. Next base: position 14,149,328 of record NW_011494753.1, on the reverse strand, counting down.
ATAGAACTACCATATAATCCAGAAATTCCACTTCTGGGTACTTATCTAAAAAATAATGATAGTAGTAATTAGAAAAGATATATGTACCCATATGCTCCACAAGGAATACTATTTACAACTGGCAAAATATGGAAGTAACTCAAGTGCCTATTGGCAAATAAATGGAAAAACAAAATGTGGTATACATAGACAATGAAATGTTGGGCATAAAAAAGAATGAAATCTTGCTACTTGCAACAATATGGATGGACCTAGAGGCTATTATGCTAGATGAAATAAGTCAAAGAAAGAAAGACAAATACTGTATGATTTCATTATATGTGGAATCCAAAAAGCAAAATAAATGAATAAACATAACAAAACAGAAACAGAGTAATAGGTACAGAGGACAAACAGGTGGTTGCCAGAGGAGAGGGGAATACAAGGAGGAAGCAAATGGGTGATGGAGATTAACAGGCACAAACTTCCCATTGCAAAATAAGTAAGTCACAGGTATGAAATGTACAGTATGTGTAATATAGTCAATAAACATGCAATATTTTTCTTTGGTGACATAGTGCAACTAGCCTTCTGTGGTGACCATTTTTAAATGTGTAAAAATATCAAAATAGACTATTTTGTAACAGAAATTAATATAGTGTTGTAGGTCAACTGTATTTTAAAAACAAACAAACTCATAGAAAAAGAAATTATATTTCTAGTTACCAGATATACGGGGTGGGAAAGGAGGAATTAGATAAAGACAGTCAAAGAAATAAATAAATCTTAGGTATATAGCGTACAACATGATAAATATAATTAACACTGTTGTATGTTATGTATGAGAGTTGTTAGAGTAAATCCTAAGAATTCTCATCACAAAAGAATTTTTTTTCTATTTCTTTAATTTTGTATCTATATGAGATGATCAATGTTCACTAAACATATTGTGGTAAAAAAAATATCGTGGTAATCATTTCCTGATATATCTAATTGAATCATGCTGTACACCTTAAACATATTTCATGTATGTCAATCATATCTCAGTAAAACTGGAAGAAAAAAGTACTACATATGTAAAAGTAAATCTGTTGTTCAGTATGGCCACTTTCTTTTTTGATGAAGTATAGTTGCATTACAATGTTGTGTTTGCTTCAGATGTATAGCAAAGTGATTGTTATACATATATAGGAATAGGTGTTATATACATATATGTTAAGCTATATGTTATATGTTATACATATATAGTATGGGGGTTCCTTACAAAACTAAAGATAGAGCTACCACATGATCTAGCACTGCTGGGTGTATATATATATAGATAGATAGATATGAAAGAAAACGCTAATTTGAAAATCTACATGCATCCCAACATTCATAGCAGCATTATTTACAATGCTGCCCGCCTTGAGTTGCCTTTTGGCAACCATAAGTTTGCTTTCTATGTCTATGAGTTTGTTTCTATTTTGTGTATAGATTCATTTGTGTTGGCTTTTAGATTCCACATATAAATGACGTTATATAGTACTTGTTTTTGACTTTCATTCGTATGATATTCTCTAGGTCCATCCACATTGCCGCAAATGGCAATATTTCATTCTTTTTATGACTAACATTTCCTGTCTGTGTATACCACATCTTCTTTATCCATGCATCTGTTGGACACTCAGATGTCCTTCATATCTTGCCCATTATAAATAATGCTGCTATGAACATTGGGATGCATGCATCTTTTCGAATTAGTTTTTTCTTTTGTCATATATATATATATGTATATAAATACATATCTGCTTCCTTTGCTGAAGATGAATTGACCATAGGTATGGGTTCTGACCAGACCTCATCTCCACATCCTCCTACCCATTTGTTCTTTAGATCTTTAGTTTTGAAAAGCCTTTCCTGCGAGTATTCAGGTTGCTCTCAGAGATAGTTGCTCTATAAGTAGTTACAATTTTGGAGTGCTCAAACGAGGAAGTACACTCAGAATCTTCCCACTCTGCCATCTTGATCCTGTCTCCTGTTTCATGTGTTAGTACACAGTGCCCACGGTTAGGAGGAGACTAGGGTAGGTCTTGAGCTGGAATTAGGGGGCATCTGAAGATCTGTACTTCGGGAGTGGCTTTTCTGTAAGCTTGAAAATGTTCTTTTAAAAAAGTAAATATGCACCTGGTTATGTATGTTCATAAAAAAATTATGGTGGCTGAGACAGTGAATGCGAATATAATCATATTGCAGAATTTGTTAGAAGATTTGGTGAAGATCTCAGGTTACTTGAGCTTGAATAACTCATTTTATATATATGTACGTATATATACACATATACATAAAGAGAGAGAGACAGAGAGGAGGAAATTACAAAATTCTCCTCAAGATAATCAAATATGACAAGTGAAATGTTGAAGATAGGCCAAGCACAAGAGAATCTCAATAATAGTGTCTGTGTATAACCTTGGAATCATGCAGGTATGACCGTTGACTTCTACACCTATCGTGTGTAATTAGGCACAAAATCCCATCCATGCTTTCTCAGTTTGCCTCTCCTCTTGAGTCTCACTGCCATCTCCTCTTCAAATTTCAGGTGGACTAAAGCCTTTGAGCTCAGTGGTTCACAACACTTGTGGCAGAATTGAATCGTTGATTCAGTGATGTGCCCACACAACAGTATTTTTAAAGTTCCCAAGGTAATTCCAGTGTGCATCTGGAGTTGAGAAACAATGTTTTAATTAAATTCTCTATCTCTAGTCTCTCTTCTTAACCCTTCTTTAACAATACTGATATGTCTTTGTAGTGGGCAGATTTTTAAGTACAATTATTCTGTTTAAAACACTTCTATTAGCTTTCCATAGCCAGAAAAATTCCAGATTCCTTAGAATTGCATTTAAAGTCCTTCAAGCCTCTGAATATAATCAACATTTTTAGTTTCATACGTCCTCATACACGGTCTTAAGTTCAATGAGACTAGAGCATTCATCATTGCTGAAACATGCCATTTATTTTCATGCCTAGCCTGTACCATTGATTCTCACACTTTGGTGAGCATAAGTAGAGTATGGGAAAGAGCTTATGAAAAATGAACATTTCAAAGGAAAAAAGTTAAAGTGCACATTTCAACAAAACAGAAACAGTCTCATACATAGAAATAATTGGTGGTTGCCAGAGAGGAGGGGGAGCCTGGTGGGCTGCCGTCTATGGGGTCGCACAGATTCAGACACGACTGAAGCGACTTAGCAGCAGCAGCAGCAGCAGAGAGGAGGGGTTCAGGGGAAGGGAGAAAATAGGCGAAGGAGATTGAGGTACACACTTCCAATCATAAGATAAATGTCACAAGGATACAATGTACAGCATAGGGAATAAAGTCAATAATATTGGCAATTTTGTGTGGTGACAGATGGTAACTGGATTTACTGTGGTGATTATTTGATAATGATAAAAATATTGAATCACTATGTTGTACACCTGAAACTAATATTGTAAGTCAAGAATAACTTAATAATGAAAAATGGCAAAAATTCAATGAAATAATATAAAACTGGGATACAACTTGGGACATCTGGTCTCATCCTGATTTAATAAAGTATTTGTGTTCTGTTTTTAAAAATTAAATAATGAAAAATACAAATGTACATTTCAAGTCAACGTACTGCATTATGACCCAAAATAGTCCAAAGGATCTTCCTGGTACAGAACAACCAAATATTTGATATAACAGGTTTCTATACATCGCTGAAGTCACAGGAAGTAAGGGAAATGCTAAAGGCATCCCCTACAGCGGGGCAGTATCTGTTTGCTGAACTTTATTCCGTGACCCCTATCTTGGTTCTCCGCTTTTCCTCATTAAGTTGTTCTCAGCATCTGTGAGTCTGTTTCATTTTTGTTTCTGTTTCGTTAGTTAGTTTTATATTTTAGATTCTACATATAAGTGGTATCATATAGTATTTGTCTTTTCTGTCTGACTTATTTTACTTAACCTAATACTCTCAAGTCTGTCCGTGTTGTTGCAAATGGCAAAATTTCATTCTTTGCCATGGCTGAGTGGTATTTCATTTTTTATATGTACCACATTTTCTTAATCCAGTAATCTGTTGATGGACACTGGGGTTGCTTCCATGTCTTGCCTATTGTAAATAGTGTTGCTATGAACACTGGGGAGAGCATATCTTTTTAAATATGTGTTTTCATCTTTTCCAGATATATACCCAGAAGTAAAATTGCTGGATCACATGATAGTTCTATTCTTAGTATTTAAGAAGGCTTCATACTGTTTTCCATAGTAAATACACCAATTTGCATCCCCACCAACAGTGTAGAAGGGTTCCCTTTTCTCCATATCCTCGCCCACATTTTTTTGTGTTCTTTTTAATGATAGCCTCTCTCACAGGTGCAAGGTGCTTATCTCATTGTGGTTTTAATTTGCATTTTTTCTGATGATAATGATGTTGAGCATCTTTTCATGTGCCCATTGGCCATCTGCATGCCTTCTTTGGAATAAAAATGTCTATTCAGGTCTTCTTGCCATTTTTAATCAGTATTGTTTGTTTTTTTTTATATTGAGTTATATGAGCTGTTTTTATGTTTTGGATATTAACATCTTATGGGCCATGTCATTTGCAAATATTTTCCCCCATTTAGTAGGCCATCTTTTTATCTCATTGATGGTTTCCTTAGCTGTGCAAAAGGTTTAAGTTTAATTAGTACCCATTTGTTTATTTTTGCTTTTATTTATTTTACCTTGAGATACTGATTTAAGAAAAATATTGCTACAATTTATATGAGTGTTCTGCCTATGTTCTCTTTTAGGTGTTTTTAATGATCTCAGGTCTTACATTTTTAATGATCTCAGGTCTTACACTACACTTACCTAGAGCCAGACATCCTGTTATGCAAAGTCAAGTGGGCCTTAGGAAGCATCACTATGAACAAACCTAGTGGAGGTGATGGAATTCCAGTTGAGCTATTTCAATCCTAAAAGATGATGCTGTGAAAGTGCTGCACTCAATATGCCAGCAAATTTGGAAAACTCAGCAGTGGCCACAGGACTGAAAAAGGTCAGTTTTCATTCCAGTCCCAAAGAAAGGCAATGCCAAAGAATGCTCAAACTACCGCACAATTGTACTCATCTCACATGCTAGAAAGTAATGCTCAAAATTCTCCAAGCCAGGCTTCAACAGTACATGAACCATGAACTTCCAGATGTATAAGCTGGATTTAGAAAAGGCAGAGGAACAAGAGATCAAAAGGCCAACGTCGTTGGATCATCAAAAATGCAAGAGGGTTCCAGAAAACATCTCTTTCTGCTTTATTGACTATGCCAAAGCCTTTGACTGTGTGGATCATAACAAACTGTGGAATATTCTGAAAGAGATGGGAATACCAGACCACCGGACCTGCCTCTTGAGAAATCTGTATGCTGGTCAAGAAGCAACAGTTAGAACTGGACATGGAACAACAGACTGGCTCCAAATAATGAAAGAAATATGTCGAGGCTGTATATTGTCACCCTGCTTATTTAACTTATATGCACAGTACATCATGAGAAATGCTGGACTGAATGAAGCATAAACTGAAATCAAGATTGCCGGGAGAAATATCAATAACCTCAGATATGCAGATGACACCACCCTTATGGCAGAAAGCAAAGAATGATTAAAGAGCCTCCCTGATGAAAGTGAAAGAGGAGAGTGAAAAAGTTGGCTTAAAGCTCAACATTCAGAAAACGAAGATCATGGCATCCGGTCCCATCCCTTCATGGGAAATAGATGGGGAAACAGTGGAAACAGTGAGAGACTTTATTATGGGGGGCTCCAAAATCACTGCAGATGGTGACTGTAGCTGTGAAATTAAAAGATGCTTGCTCCTTGGAAGAAAGGTTATGACAAACCTAGACAGCTTATTGAAAAGCAGAGACACTTTGCCAACAAAGGTCTGTCTAGTCAAAGCTGTGGTTTTTCCAGTACTCATGTATGGATATGAGAGTTGGACTATAAAGAAAGCTGAGCACTGACGAACTGATGCTTTTGAACTGTGGTGTGGGAGAAGACTCTTGAGAGTCCCTTGGACAGCAAGGAGATCCAACCAGCCCATCTTAAAGGAAATCAGTACTGAATATTCATTGGAAGGACTGATGCTGAAGCTGAAACTCCAATATTTTGACCACCTGATGCAAAGAACTGACTCATTTGAAAAGACCCTGATGCTGGGAAAGATTGAAAGTGGGAGGAGAAGGGGACAACAGAAGATAAGATGGCTGGATGGCATCACTGACTCAGTGGACATGAGTTTGAGTAAACTCTGGGAGTAGATGATGGACAGGGAGGCCTTGTGTGCTGCAGTCTGTGGGGTTGCAAAGAGTCTGACACAACTGCACGACTGACGTGAACTGAACCGAATGATGTCAGGTCTTACAATTAGATGTTTAGTACTCCAGACCTCACTCAAAGTTGGCAGCCTTTTGTGTCATCCAGTATATAGACCAGAGGATTATTCCAATATATAGAGAGAGAATTTATTGCCTGCAGAACCAAAGAACCAAAGTAGGTGATTTAATTTTTGTTAAGGGGGACAAGATTAAGGAATTTTTCTTCTTGGAGGGGAGCTGTGGCTTTCTCCTGGCTACTGTTTACCTGAAATCTTCACTGGCATAGTCCCTGAGTCTTCTTGGTGTTTATATCTCACCCTCTGGAACATAAGTGTCGCACCAAAGTCTCTTGTTATTAGCCATCTCTTGTTTGTCTGGACCAGTCAGCATGATGTGTTGACATAATTTTTCAACCAGATGTTCTGTGAGATGTCAATGCAGTCCAGATATTTTTTGGCAATATGATGACAGTGGGTTAGAGAATTAATATAGCACTGAGTCAATACTGTAAATTAATATTTTTGTCCATAACATGTGAATGCAAACTGTATATGATTTTCTTTGCAAATTAGAAGAGCAAAAGATGCATTTACTAAATTTTTAACCACATACCGTATGTCTGAGGCATTGTTCATCTGTTCTGACAATGATACCAACTCCAGCACAGTATCTGAAATCATCTGCAGTCATTCTCCAGCATCCATCCAGTCACCATAAGACCAACCTGACTGACTAAATAGGTACTGATAGGGGCAACCACACCTGCATCCCTTAGGTCTTTAAATATTGTATTAATCTCCACCATCTATCATAAAGTATTATACCATTTTTAATTTACTATCTTGATGGGGAGGACTGGAGGGCATGGAATGTTTCAGAGGTTTTCACTTGGACTTCTCTGCTTCTACAGCACTTGCCCCAAAGGCCAAAGAACAAATACGGTGATTACTCCAACTGCAAGTATATCAATTCAAATTATACATTCAGACACTCAGAAAAAATGAGTACTGGATGGATCCACAATCATAGTGGAGACACTCTGCTGCTACTGCTAAGTCACTTCAGTCGTGTCCGACTCTGTGTGACCCCATAGACAGCAGCCACCAGGCTCCCCCACCCCTGGGATTCCCAGGCAAGAACACTGGAGTGGGTTGCCATTTCCTTCTCCAATGCAGGAAAGTGAAAAGTGAAAGTGAAGTCACTCAGTCGTGTCCGACTCTTCACGACCCCATGGACTGCAGCCTACCAGGCTCCTCCATCCATGGGATTTTCCAGGCAAGAGTACTGGAGTGGGGTGCCATTGCCTTCTGAGCTGGCCTCTAAGCCAGGATTCCATTTATTACATACTTCCCTTAAGTCTCCATTCTAAAAGGGGAATGTTGATGAAAACTTAAATTTCCACATACAGATGTCAACACAAACTCTGGGTCTAATATTCCTCAAAATTAGAAGAGGTCTGCTTGTCCCCCTTTCTCTGTATAGTCATTTATGCACATTGCTAGAATTCCTTCCTCAGTGGAAGACAACAGAATCTAGTTTCTACAATGTATCAGCCACAATATGAAACATATTTTTAAAATAGTAGATTTTTTTTTTGCAACTTTAATGCCTGTTTTATTAGAGATATTTGTGATTGTATCTTTTTATTGAGTTGTAGTTAACATACAATATGTTAGTTCCAGGTGTCCAACTTAGTGATTCAATACTTTTAGACATAATGCAGTGAATACCTCAATAAGACCAGTTACCATCCATCACCATACAAAGTTTTTACAATATTATTGACTGTATTCCCTCTACATGAACTGCATCACTGAGACTTATTTTATAGCTAAAGGTTGGTGTCTCTTAATCTCCATCTATTTAAGTAGGTATTTTTTAAATGGTCAAAGTGAATGACGAAACTAGTCAATAGAAAAGTGTTAGTTGCTCAATTGTGTCCAACTCTTTGCAACCCCATGGACTGTAGCCTGCCAGGCTCCTCTGTCTAAGGAATTCTTCAGGCAAGAATACTGGAGTGAGTAGCCATTTTCTTCTCCAAGGAATCTTCCCAACCTATAGATTGAACCTGGATCTCCTGCATTGCAGGTGGATTCTTTACCATCTGAGCCACCAGGGAAGCCCAGTCAATAGAACCAGAGTACAAAATGAATCAAACACTGGAATCAGTAAACAATGATTTTGAAGCAGCTATTGCTAATCAGTCCACGAATTTAAAGGAAAATTTGGTTATAAGTGAACGGATGGAGAATCTCAGCTGAAAAATAGAAACTATGAGAAATGAGAATTCCAAAACTGAACAGTACAGTCTGAAATTAAAAATCCCCTGTGTGGAGTCAAAGATTGTAGGTGGCAAAAGAGAGTTTTACTGAACTTTAAGACAAAGCAATAGTAATTATTTCCATCTTAATTGGTGCTTGTGTCCTAAAAGATATTTTTTCTCTGTCATGTAAGCTTTGAAGCCAACAGAGTATTGAAAAAAACACAGAAGCAGTTATTTTACACATGCCTACATAAACACACACACATACAAACATACACTCAAAGAGTAAAAATATATGTTTTATTATTAAAATTAAAACTTAGGTCTGTTGAGTTCATTCATTTCTGTTTATTTTATCTAAATAAGAGTATCTTAGGATATATATATATATAGCTATAGTTATGGCTGATACACATTGTTGTATGGCAGGAACTAACAGAACATTATAAAGCAATTATCCCCCAGTTTTAAATAAAATGACATCTTATAATGTAAAAAATGTTTTTTCAATGTATTAATAGGTAAAATGCACACAAAAATGCAGAAAATGCAGATAAGTAAAAATAAGAAAATATGTATCACCAAGAGACCAAGACAATTAGCATATTACATTTTAATAGACTTATTTCTATTTTTGCCTAAGCAAATATAAACATATTATTTTTTACTAAACTAGATCTTTATGTAAATAATGTTATTGGCTGCTTTTTCTTTCTTTCATTTCTTTTTTATTGACTGTGACAAGCAGGATGCTAGTACTCTGACCAGGGATCTAACCCATGCCCTCTTTCATTAGGAGTGCAGAGTCTTAACCACTGGACCACCAGGGAAGTCCCAACTGCTTTTTCATTTAACATTTTTTTCATGATCATTTTCCTATTTCATTAAGCATTCTTTTAAAATATAATTTTATTTGCTTTTGTATCTGTATCATAAATTACAAATCTGTTCCTCTATGGTTGAACAATGAGTTGATTTCATTTTTCAATATTGCAAATATCATTGTAGTAGATTTCATTGCACACAAATGTGCCTGAATTCCTTCTTATTTAGAAAACCTAGAATTGAAATTATTTATATAACTGTACTAGTTTGCTAGGACTACTACAACAAAATAACACAAATTGGGTTTCTTAAACAGCAGTATTATCTCACAGTTTGGGAGGCCAGAAGTCTGATATCAAAGAGTCAGCAGGACTGATCCTTTTGAGGGCCACAAGAGAAGGATCTCTTCTGGGTCTCTTGCCTTGGATTATTAATGGATGGCCATATCCTCCCTGTGTCTTCAGATTGTCTTCTCCCTGTAAGTGTCTGTGTCCAAATTTCTTCTTCTTATAAAGACATCAGTCATATTGGATTAGGGCACACCTTAATTACCTCATATTAATTCAACCCTCTTTTAAAATCTTACCTCCAAATACAGTCACATTCTGAGGTACTAAAAGTTAGAACATCAACTTCTGAATTTTTTGAGAATATAAAACTTCCTCTGTAACAAACGGCACTGAACACTTTTAAAGATATGAATATTTTTAATCAAACAGGCCACAATAAATTGCATTTCTATCCAGACTCAGGATAATCTTTTCCAAGAGCATATGGAGGACTTATATACAGCAAAAGTTACTCCTATAGTATTTCCCTCCAAAGGTATACATGGAAAGTAATTCCATTTGAAATTGGAGAAGATACCTGTATCAGGCAGCATCTCAATGTTTGAAGCATATTGAAAATTAATTTATCATACATGTAATTTAGTAAGAGCTCCTGCAGAAATACCACCTGGATTATTTCTCTGTTCTGAGGGACATGGATTTTAATCACATTATCCAAAAGTTTAATATTAGTTTGTCTTATATTACATATGTATACAATATACTTTATCACTACGTTATAGATTTTTTTACAGATGAGACATTTTAGATGAACTTCAAATGTTTCTTCTGCCATATTTTGAAATGCTACTTGCAATCAGGCAATAAACTGAAAGGCAACTAAAGAAGTCCAACACAGCTGCTGGAATAATCTTACATAAATGTTGTTTGGATAACATCATTCCCTCTCTTAAAAAACTACAGGGGCTTTCAACTTCTTTTTGTTCCAAATATGAACTTCTAAATATTTGCTACAAGGTTTAGAAAAATTCAAAACCACCTACCAAGACAAGAGTTTTCTTTGTCTGATGATTCACAATCAGTTTCTATTCTATCAAACAACAGCTACTTAACTTCCAGGGCATGTGTATCTCATTCTCATGGTTGACTTTCAGCTCAGCTATTGTTACCAACCAAAATTTCTTTTCCATAAGCTCACAATCTTTCTTTCCATTAAAATTTTTTTTATAAAATTTGTCTACACCACAATGTCTTTTTTCTAAAAGAGCAAAAATACAGCAAAACAAACAAGCAAAATGTTTCATCAAGGTACTCCAGGGGCTTCCATGGTGGCCCAGTGGTAAGCAGTTACCTGCCAATGCAGGAGATACGGATTCCATCCCTGGTTTGGGAAGATCCCACATGCCACAGGGCAACTAATTTTGTGTGCCACAACTACTGAGCCTGTGCTTCAGAGCCCAGGAGCCACAACTAATGAGCCCTCCTGCCACAACTACTGAAGTCTATGCACCCTAGAGACGTGCTCCGCAAAAAGAGAAGCCATGATAAGAAGAAGCCCACTGACAGCAACAAAGAGTGGGCCCTGCTCCCACAACTGGAGAAAGCCTGTGCAGCAGCAAAGACCGAGCAGAGCCAAACTAAACAAATAAATAAAACACTTTTAAAAATTAAAAACAAAAAAGATAGTCCCAACAAATTCTAGGGACTCTCAAGAGTCTTCTCCAACACCACAGTTCAAAAGCATCAATTCTTCAGTGCTCAGCTTTCCTTATAGTCCAACTCTCATATGCATACATGACTACTGGAAAAACCATAGCTTGGACTAGATAGACCTTTGTTGGAAAAGTAATGTCTCTGCTTTTTAGTATACTGTCTAGGTTGATCATAACTTTTCTTCTGAGGAGCAAGCGTTTTTTAATTTCATGGCTGCAGTTACCATCTGCAGTGATTTTGGAGTCCCAAAATATAAAGTCTGTCACTGTTTCCCCATATATTTGCTAAGAAGTGATGGGACCAGATGCCATGATCTTCATTTTCTGAATGTTGAGTTTTAAGCCAACTTTTTCACTCTCCTCTTTCACTTTCATTAGGAGGCTCTTTAGTCCTTCTTTGCATTCTGCCATAAGGGTGGTGTCATCTGCATATCAGAGGTTATTGATATTTCTCCCAGCAATCTTGATTCCAGCTTGTACTTCATCCAGTCCAGCATTTCTCATGATGTACTCTGCATATAGTACTGTTAGGTATATTTAAAGGCCAGCAAGTAGAAGCATTTGCCCAGGTCTCATCTGCCTTTTCAAAATGATAATCCTTCTTAAAGTCAATATGCTGCATAGCTTGCTTTTATAAATTTTTGAAGCATTTTCTAGTTTTCAAACTGTTTTATATAACTGAAATTATTATGGTATACCCACCAAATGTAGTTCAAGATTTCTACATTTTTAATGACAAAATATTGCATGTTATTCTCAAACACTGTGGCTGGAGGATAAATTTGTGTAACATTTTTGAGAGAAATTTTATATTGAACAAATAATTATAAATTTATACTTCAGTGAAACAGGGGGTTCCATTGGATATGGTAGATATACAATACAGTCATATATGTTTATGATATTAGTAGCACCATTATCTGGAGAAGGCAATGGCACCCCACTCCAGTACTCTTGCCTGGAAAATCCCATGGACGGAGGATCCTGGTAGGCTGCAGTCCATGGGGTCGTGAAGAGTCGGACATGACTGAGCGATTTCCCTTTCACTTTTCACTTTCCTGCATTGGAGAAGGAAATGGCAACCCACTCCAGTGTTCT
>NW_011494753.1:14115783-14136706 GCF_000754665.1 Bison bison bison | reverse complement strand
ACAGGCATTGGAGAAGGAAATGGCAACCCACTCCAGTGTTCTTGCCTGGAGAATCCCAGGGACGGGGGAGCCTGGTGGGCTGCCATCTATGGGGTCACACAGAGTTGGACATGACTGAGGTGACTTAGCAGCAGCACCAGCAGCACCATTATCTAATGGAAAAGGCTATTTGACAGAAAATTGATGGAACATTATGCAGCTTTACAATACATGAGCAATTTAGCATGAAGTAGCTCTATACAGAAATAAAGTTACTAGATATAGGGAAGTGAGTAAAAGTCACTGCAAAACTATACATAATGTATGATACTATATGTTTAAAATAATGCTAGAAGTGCTTGTATCTGGTATTATGGTACTTTGAACTTCCCCTTTTCAAATAGATCTCAGCATCTACTTATTTTATTTTACTTATGTATTTTCACTGTTCTGGGTCTTCATAGAGGCATGTAGGCTCTGTTTTGTGGCTTGAGGCTTCTCTACTTGAGACATTTGGGCCTCAATAGTTGTAGCACATGGCTTTAGTTGCCTCCTGGAATGTGGGATCTTCATTCCCCAACCAGGGATTGACCCCACACCCCCTGTATTAGAAGGCAGATTTTTTACCATTGAGCCACTAGAGAAGTCCCTTGAGCATCTGTTAAGTATAAAATATAGAAACAGGTCCCTTCAAGAATTACAGCCTTGTCATGGCAAAGGGGCTTGCACAACTCAATGAATCTATGGGCCATGCTGAGCAGGGCTATCCAAGATGGACAGGTCATAGTTAAGAATTCTGACAAAACGTAGTCCACTGGAGGAGGAAATGGCAACCTACTCCAGTATTCTTGCCTAGAGAACCCTGTGGACAGTATGAAAAGTCAAAAAGATAACAGAAGATGAGCCCCTCAGGTTGGAAGGTGTCCAACATGCTACTGGAGAAAAGTAGAGGAAAATTACCAACATCCATTGGATCACTGGAAAAGCAAGAGAATTCCAAAAAAATCTACTACTGTTTTATTGATTATGCCAAAGCCTTTGACTGTGTGGATCACAACAAACTGTGGAAAATTCTGAAAGAGATGGGAATACCAGACCACTGGACCTGCCTCCTGAGAAACCTGTATGCTGGTCAAGAAGCAACAGTTAGAACTGGACATGGAACAATAGACTGATTCCAAATTGTGAAAGGAGTATGTCAAGGCTGTATATTGTCACCCTGCTTACTTAACTTATATTCAGAGTACATCATGAGAAACGCTGAGCTGGATGAAGCACAAGCTGGAATCCAGATTGCCGGGAGAAATATCAATAACCTCAGATAGGCAAATGACACCACCCTTAAGGCAGAAAGTAAAGAAGGACTAAAGAACCTCCTGGTGAAAGTGAAAGAGGAGAGTGAAAAAGTTGGCTTAAAACTCAACATTCAGAAAATGAAGATCATGGCATCTGGTCCCATCACTTCACAGCAAATATATGGGGAAACAATAGAAACAGTGAGGGACTTTCTATTTGGGGCTCCAAAATCACTGCAGATGGTGACTGCAGCCATGAAAGTAAAAGACGCTTGCTCCTTGGAAGAAAGGTTACGACAAACCTAGACAACATATTAAAAAGCAGAGAATTACTTTGCCAACAAAGGCCCGTCTAGTCCAAGCTATGGCTTTTCCAGTAGTCATGTATGGATGTGAGAGTTGGACTATAAGGAAAGCTGAGCACTGAAGAATTGATGCTTTTGAACTGTGGTGTTGGAGAAGACTCTTGAGGGTCCCTTGGACTGCAAGGAGATCCAACCAGTCCATCCTAAAGGGAATCAGTCCTGAATATCATTGGAAGGACTGATGCTGAAGCTGAAACTCCAATATTTTGGCCACCTGATGAGAAGAACTGACCCATTTGGAAAGACCCTGATGCTGGGAAAGATTGAAAGTGGGAGGAGAAGGGGACAACAGAGGATGAGATGGTTGGATGGCATCACCAACTCAATGGACATGAGTTTGAGTAAACTCCGGGAGTTGGTGATGGACAGGGAAGCCTGGTGTGCTGCAGTCCATGGGGTTGCAAAGAGTCAGACATGACTGAGTGACTGAACTGAATTGAACTGAACTAATAGCTCCAGAAAGAAAGAAGAGACTGGGCTAAAATAGAAATGATGCTCAGTTGTTGGTGTGTCTGGTGTTGAAAGTAAATTTCAATGTATAAAGAACAATATTGTATAGGAACCTGGAATGTTAGGTCATGAATCAAGGTAAGTTGGACATGGTCAAGCAGGAGATAACAAGAGTGAACATCAATATCTTAGGAATCAGTGAACTAAAATGGATGGAAATGGACTGATTTAATTCAGATGACCATTATATCTACTACTGTGGGCAAGAATCCCTTAGAAGAAATGGAGTAGCCCTCATAATCAACAAAAGAATCCAAAATTCAGTACTTGGGTGCAGTCTCAAAAATGACAGAATGATCTCAATTTGTTTCCAAAGCAAACCATTCATTATCACAGTAATCCAATTCTATGTCCCAACCACTGATGCCAAAGAAGCAGGAGTTCACTGGTTGTATGACCACCTAGCACACCTTCTGGAATTAACACCAAAAAAGGTATCCTTTTTATCATAGGGGATTGGAATGCAAAAGTAGGAAGTCAAGAGAAAATCAAAATAACAGTCAAGTTTGGTCTTGAAATACAAAATGTAGCAGGGCAAATATAGTAACATAGCTTCATCAAGAGAAAGTGTTGGTCATAGCAAACACCCTTTTCTAACAACCTTTTCAGAGAGGGTTCTACACATGGACATCACCAAATGGTCAATACTGAAATCAGATTGATTATGTTCTTTGCAAGATGAATAAACTCCATACAGTCAGCAAAAATAAGACCTAGCTGACTATGGCTCAGATACGAGCTCCTTATTGTAAAACACAGGCTTAAACTTAAGAAAATAGGGAAAAACCTCTAGGCCATTCAGATATGACCTAAATCAAGTCCCTTATGATTATACAGTGGAGTTTACAAATAGATTCAAGACATTAGGTCTGGTAGGCTGAATGTCTGAAGAACTGTGGACAGAAGTTCAAAACATTGTACAGGAGGTGCTGACCAAAACCATCCCAAAGAAAAAGAAATGCAAGAAAACAAAATGTTTGTCTGAAGAGGCTTTACAAATAGCTGAGGAAAGAAGAGAAGTGAAAGGCAAAGGAGAAATGGGACAATGTACTTAACTGAATGCAGAGTTCTCTCCAGCAAGGGGAGGTAAGAAGGCCTTCTTAAATGAACAATGCAAAGAAATAGAGGGAAACAATAGAATGGGAAAGACTAGAGATCTCTTCAAGAAAATTGAAGATATCAAGGGAATATTTCATGCAAGAATGAGCATGATAAAGGACAGAAACAGTCAGGACCTAACAGAAGCAAAGGAGATCAAGAAGAGGTGGCAAGAATACACAAAAGAACTGTACCAAAAAGATATTAATGACCAGGATAACCACAATGTTGTGATTACTCACCTAGAGCCAGACATCATGGAATGTGAAATCAAGTGGGCCTAAGGAAACATTACTACAAACAAAGCTAGTGGAGGTGATGGAATTCCAGCTGAGCTATTTCAAACCCAAAAAGATAATGCTGTGAAAGTGCTGCACTGAATATGTCAGCAAATTTGGAAAACTCAGCAGTGGCCACAAGATTGGAAAAGGTCATTTTTCATTCCAATCCCAAAGTAGGGCAGTGCCAAAAATGTTTAAACTACTGAACAATTGCTCTCATTGCACATGCTAGCAAGGTAATGTTCATAATCCCTCAAGCTAGGCTTCAGCAGTACATGAACCAAGAACTTCCAGGTATACTACCTAGGTGTCTAAGAGGCAGAGGAACAAGATATTAAATTGCCAACATTCATTGAATCATGGAGAAAGCAAGGGAATTCTAGAAAAACATCTGCTTCATTTACTACACTATAGCCTTTGACTGCATGGATCACAACAAACTGGAGAATTCTTTTTTTTTCCCCCTATGTTTTTATTTTATTTTATTAGATTAACTAATCATTTTAATTGGAGGATATTTACTTTACAATATTGTGATAGTTTTTGCCATACATCGACGTGAATCAGCCATGGGTACATATGTGTCTCCCCATCCTGAACCCCCCTCCCACGTCTCTCCCCACCCCATTCCTTTGGGTTGTCCCAGAGCACCGGCTTTGGGTGCCCTGCTTCATGCATGAACTTGCACTGGTCATCTATTTTACATATGGTAATATACATATTTCAATGCTATTCTCTCAAATCATCCCACCCTCGCCTTCTCCCACAGAGTCCAAAAGTCTGTTCTTCACATCTGTGTCTCTTTTGCTTCCTTATATATAGGATCATCTTTACCCTCTTTCTAAATTCCATATATATGTACGTTAATATACTGTATTGGTGTCTCTCTTTCTTTGACTTCACTCTGTATAATAGGCTCCCAAACTGGAGAATTCTTAAAGAGATGGGAGTACCAGACCACCTTACCTGTCTCCTGAGAAACCTGTATGCAGGCCAAGAAGCAATAGTTAAAATTGGACATGGAACAATGGACTGCTTCAAAATAAGGAAAGGAGTACATCAAGGCTATATATTGCCACCTGCTTATTTAACTTCTATGTAGACTTCATTATGTGCAGTGTAGGACTGGATGAATCACAGGCTAGAGTCAAGATTGCCAGAAGAAATATCAACAACCTCAGATATGCAGATGATACCACTCTAATGGCAGAAATTGAGGAAGAACTAAAGAGCTTCTTGATAAGAGTGAAAAAGGAGAGTGAAAAAGTTAGCTCCAAACTCAACATTAAAAAACCTAAGATCATGGTGTCCTGGCCCATCATTTCATGGCAAATAGAAGGCGGATAAAGTGGAAGCAGTGACAGATTTTCTTTTCTTGGAATCCTAAATCACTGCAGCCAAGAAATTAAAAGATGCTTGCTCCTTCAAAGGAAAGCTATGACAAATCTAAACAGCATGTTGAAAAGCAGAGATATCACTTCCCAACAAAGGTCCACATAGTCAAAGCTATGGTTTTTTCCAGTAGTTATGTACAGATGTGAGAGTTGGACCATAAAGAAGGCTGAGCACTGAAGAATTGATGCTTTTGGATTGTGGTGTTGGAGAAGACTTTTGAGAGTCCCTTGGACAGCATGGAGATCAAATTAGTCAATCCTGACAGAAATCAACCCTGAATATTCATTGGAAGGACTGATGCTGAAGTCCTAATAATTTGGCCACCTGTTGCAAAGAGCTGACTCGTTGGAAAAGACCCTAATGCTGGGAAAGATTGAAGGCAAAAGGAGAAAGAGGCAGTAGACAAGATGTTTAGACAACATCATGGACTCAATGGACATGAATTTGAGCAAACTCTGGGAGATAATGGAAGACAGAGGAGAGTGGCATGCCACAATCCAGGGGGTTGCAAAGAGTCAGGCATGACTTAGTGACCGAACAACACAGAGACGGGTTTGCTCTGCTGCTCTCAAAAGAACTGGGCCGATGGGAGCTGGAGGAGGGGAAGTTGGACTGGAAGAAGTTCAGGATGGGAGCTGAGTAGAGAAGATCGAAGATTAAAAAGTCGAGGAAGAGTGAGAATAGGGGGAAAAGAAGGCGAAGAGGAAGAGAACAACAATAAAAATAAGACCAAGAAAAATTAGAACCAAAAAGAGGAAAGGACAGGAGATAAATTGTCCAAGCATAAGAAGCCACATTTGGCAGAATGTGTCCTGCTATGTTTAGCCCCTCATCATGTCATTTTTTCTATTAAGATGCTACTGGGGACTTCCTTGGTGGTACAGTGGATGGGAATCTGCCTGCCAATGTCGATTAGGGACTCGGATTTAATTCTTGGTCCAGGAAGACTCCATATGCCGTGGAGGAACTAAGCCCATGCGCCACAACTACTGAGCCCACATGCTTTAACTACTGAAGCCCATGTACCTCGAGCCTGTGCTCCACACCAAAAAGCAGCCACTACTCACCACAACTGGAGAAAACACACATGCAGCAGTGAGGACCCAGTGCAGCCAAAAATAAAAAAAACAAAAAATTCTCCCAGTCTTTCAATAAAGACAATTAACAAGCATAACATACTTAACTTTCATTAAGAGTTTTAAAGTATACACACACACACATATATATACAGGCTTTCCAGTTGGTGCTAGTGGTAAAGAACCCACCTGCCAATGCAAGAGACATAAGAGATGCATGTTCAATCCCTGAGTCAGGAAGATCCCTTGGAAAGGGAAATGGCAATCCACTCCAGTACTCTTGCCTAGAAAATCCCATGAACAGAGGAGCCTGGTGGGCTACAGTCCATAGAATCTTAAAGAGTTGGACACAACTGAAACGACTTAGCATGCACACATGCACGCAGGTATCTATATAATCTTATAGATATATGAATATAAGAATTCAAAACTTTACATATAATATTATGTTCTATGATATTATAATAAACATTATTCACTCTACCATGGAGTGCAATTATATTTATGGAAATATATTTAGATAACTAAATTTCTGTGCTTGAAATAGAATATCCCAAACACCTGAGTCAATTATTTTTCCCTACCTTTTCATCTATTGCTCAAAATCATACTGTAGTTTATTTTGGTGCATACTTAGAACATTACTTCTTGCAGAATATTTTTCTTTCCTGAAATTTCCTGGAGGCTCAAATTAATTTTCTTTATTTTTTTATGTATCAAAAAAAACATGTATTTATTACTAAAATTATCCAGAGCTTTGTGCTTATACTATTTAATACAGTGCATTTTTTTGAAGATATTTCTTTCACATTAATCTGACTTAAAGCTTAGTTTGATTGTTTTATAGGTTTCAGTTCAGTTCAGTCGCTCAGTCGTGTCCAACTCTGTGACCCCATGAACCACAGCACACCAGGCCTCCCTGTCCATCACCAACTCCCAGAGTTTACCCAAACTCATGTCCATTGAGTCGGTGATGCCATCCAACCATCTCATCCTCTGTTGTACCCTTTTCCTCCTGCTTTCAATCTTTCCCAGCATCAGGGTTTTTTCAAATGAGTCAGCTCTTCACATCAGGTGGCCAAAGTATTGGAGTTTCAGCTTCAACATCATTCCTTCCAATGAACACCCAGGACTGATCTCCTTTAGGATGGACTAGTTGGATCTCCTTGCAGTCCAAGGGACTCTCAAGAGTCTTCTCCCACACCACAGTTCAAAAGCATCAACTCTTCTGCACTCAGCTTTCTTTATAGTCCAACTCTCACATACGTACATGACTACTGGAAAAACCATAGCCTTGACTAGACGGACCTTTGTTGACAAAGTAATGTCTCTGCTTCTTAATATACTGTCTAGGTTGGTCATAACTTTCCTTCCAAGGAGTAAGCGTCTTTTAGTTTCATGGCTGCAATAGGTTTAATACATGGTTATCAGACTATTATTTATTTTTGTTGCATTCTTGGGATAATCTTACTATTTTTTGCATCTTTAATCTTTATTTTTCTTGAATTATTTTTTATTTGTGTATTTGTTTTGCTGCAGTAAATCCTCTAGTTATTCCCAAACATAAAGCATCGAGCTAAGGTCAATATTTATTGGAAAATATTTTTATTTTGACATTGGTTAGTAGTTTGGCTTTCTTTACTATATTCCTTTGTTGTTGATGTTTAGTCGCTAAGTCACATCTGACTTTTGGTGACCCCATGGGCTGCAGCCTATCAGGCTCCTCTGTCCATGGAATTTTCCAGGTAAGAATACTGGAGTGGGTTGCCATTTCCTTCCCCAGGGGATCTTCTCAAACTAGGGATTGAATCCACATCTCCAGCATTGGCAGGCAAATTCTTTACCACTCTGCCACCAGGGAAGCCCACCATATTCCTTAGCAAAGAAGAAAAACATGGAAGTTCTGAAACCGATAAACAGTTGCAGGATATGCAAATTGTAAGCAACTAAACCCCTGTGGCAGGCAAAATCATGGCATCCCAAAGATGTCAGTGCCCTAATCCCTATAACCTATAAATTTATTAAATTACATCAGCTCTGACATCAGAAGAGATACAGAAAAATTCAGACTGTAAGGACTAAATGAAGATGGAAAAGCAATGTGATGAAAATGTGGGTGGACTTAAAGAGAGGCTCCCAGTTGACAACCAGCAGACAGGCAAAACCTCAGCCCTACATCCATGAAGAAGTGAATTTTGCTGACAACCTAAATGAGCTTGAAAGTGGATTCTTTCACAGAGCTTCCAGATAAGAGCCCAGAACTACTGCTGCTTTGATTTTGACCTTTTGGGACCTAAAGCAAAGAATATTATTGCGCCCACACAGACTTCTGACCTATATAACTGTGAAATAAGAATGTATATTGTTTTAAACTGCTAATAATAATGTGGTAATTTGTTATGGCAGCAGTCTAAAACTAATTCTTTGGAAACTTCAAGGCTCTGGAGTACCAACAAATAATTTATGAAAACTACTAAAAAAAAAAAAGAAGATACAACACCAAGAAAATGGAAAACCATTCATGGGGAGATATGCCAACTATGTTTATCCTCTCCAAGGGCTTGTTACAAGTTTTTTCTCTGGAAATAGATGGAAATGAGTGTTTGGAAGATGTACTAAGAGCGCTCTTGGCATCTACACAGCAGAAGGAAAGAAAAGGATGAAAGATTGGGCAGTGGGAGAAAATGAGCTCTCATGCAGTCTCAGTCAATCATGCATGGGGTGCCAAAGTTGGATGGCCCTGCACAATTATTCCAAGACAGGGTGAATGGTTTAGGTTTTTATATCCATACTTCAAATAATATGGCAGCTCCAATAGAGACTGTATCTTTGAACAAGGACATTCATTGCACCTGAAATAACCCCTCCATTTAGGTGGCTGACAGCTGAGGAAGAGGAGAATCACTATGCTAGTAGTACTTATACCAGCAGAAGTGAGGCCTTCATTCCATCACATCACAGCATCCACTGCACCATTGCTATTACCAAGTTATGTAGAAACATAATACACTGTGTCCTGTGGTTAAGGGAACATAACTACAATCCATGATCTCTTTATGCATAAATTAATTCAACAAATTTTTGTTATTAAGTATCAAAATGCCCCAGGTACTATTCTTACTTCCATAGTTATTTGCATGCTTTGTAAGGTTTTGATTCTTTTTAGTTTATTGAGACTTTTTTGTATCACAGTAATTGCTCTATCTTGGTGAACATATTCTGCACAGTTGTAAGAATGTGTATTCTTCTCCTGGTGAATACTAATTAGGTCAAGGCAGTTAAAATCTTTACTGATTTTTTTCCAATTTTTCTATCAATTGCTGAGAGAGGGTTGTTACAATATCTAACTAGGATTATAATCTCTTTCTCTGTTTAATTTTGTCTACTTTTCTTGGAGTCTTTCCTGTGCATGTATCAGCCAAAGACATAGGTGAATTTTACAAACAAATTTTGGAGATACCTTTTCTCTGGTTGTCTTCTTTATGGGATATTTTCCTTACTTCCCAGTGGCTATGGTTGCTCTGAACTCTGTCCTCCAGTTATTCAAACATGTAAGCTTGGAGCCTTCTCAAATAATGTTTTCTAAAGGAACTTTTCTAAAAGAATGCTTCTGGTGCAGTTGGAAAAGACTGTATCCTTACAGCAATGGTGCAAAGTCCTTCCTCAAGGGCATCTGGCTTCTCTTTCAATCAAGGGCCTTGAGTCTGTGAACTGACTTAAAGGTTGAAACTGGGTGAGAGCTGGTAGTGACACAAATTAGGTTTTTCTAAAAATATTTATTTACTTGGCAGTGCTGAGTCTTAGCTGAAGCTTATGGGATCTAGTTCCCTGACCCGGGATCAATCCCAGGCCCCCTTGCCTTGGGAGCATGGGGTCTTAGCCACTGGACCACTGGGGAAGTCCCACAAATTAGGTTTTTGGATACCAGACTTAGAGTTTTTCCCTTTGTATAGTTCAGGAAATAATCTGTTAGGCTATCTATTTCTTTCCTAGACACTTTGTAATCAATTACCAACTATGAAAGATATATATGAGAAAATGCTTTCTTATTTTTAAGTCTTTCCTGACATTTACTAGTTAACGTATTCACATTATATTTGACAAGGGTAACAACAGGGGAGGTTTTGGTATATATTTAGGACAGTAAGTATTTCCTTCCAAACCATCTTTTCAAGTGTAATTATCACCAGTTTATCAGGCAGAAAGGCTAGCCTCTTTGGACACCAGAAAGCAAGCTTTCCCTGATGAAGATGTCTCAGAATGGCATGTGGACTCAAGACTGTCAGTTGCACATAGGTCCACCCAGAAGTCCCCATTGCAAGTTTTAGAATTCCATTATTTCCACTTTCACATGAGAAACCTAGCAAGAGTGTGAATTTACCTGTCATTGTAATTTAGCAACTCACACAATTAAATTTTGCATTTGTTTTTCACCAATATCACTCTTGTGATTACAAGAATTAAGAGCATTTCTCAGCCTTTGGCTAAGATCAAGTGTATGAGAATTAAGATATTTTGAGGAACATCATAGAAGCTCTCTGGTTATGAAGGTATGAGTTGGGTTTAGAAATAATGGAGTTAAAATTATTATTTTCTCTCTATAACTACTCAGGTGCACACAAAAATATTTCACCCCACATTCCAGTCATTATAGAATTCATTACTCCCATCTGGTTAAGTGTAATAGCCACTTGAGTTCCCAAGAAATGTGCTTTAGTTGGCACTTCATTACAATTAACCACAGTTGGTAGCTTAATTAGCTGTGATGCCATACAAGCCATGGATTACTAGCATCTATTTCCTGTTGACAAGGAACTCAGCACTGTGCTACTCAAGAGCATGGCCAAATCTCAAAATCCCATCTTCAAGAGTCTGCTTCCTGAGATACATTCCACTTCGTACACCAATTCTGAATCAATCTGGGTCCAATTAGGAGATAGGAACATCATAGTGATTTAAACAGGAGAAGTTTAATATGATTAATTATTAAGATATGATAAAAGAGTAACTATAAAATGTAAGGAATTTCTGTAAATCTCCCTAAGATGTTGAGAGAGTACCTAAAGGGAAAAAGAAAAAAATACTTGGACTGAAGGTTCTTTTTTTAAGGGTGAGGTTCAGATTTCACTGGAGAAGGTACAGCTGCAGAGCAGGTGTTGAAGGGTGAATTTGGAGCTGAGATGCAGTCAGTTGGTATCAGATGTGTCTCCTATCCTTCTCCTATCCACTCTCTCCCCTTTCCAATCAATTTATTTGTTTTTCTATTGGACCAATATTATGGAGCACTTATCATGTCTCTTTTCAGTTCCAGAGACAACACACTAGGCAAGACAAAGCCTTTGCCCTCATGTCATTCTATTACAGGGGATAATAAACTAACAAACAAATCAGATAATATATCCTCAGATTATGATACAAAAATCAAATAAAATATCATGCTTAGCAACATTTTTTAAAGAAAAGAAAACAGACTAAGAAGGTGACTATAATTTAAAAGATATAACCATTTCAGATAGAATGGTCAGCAAAACTTTCGAAAGTGGTAACTTTCAAACAGATCCACTTACTTACCATTAGAACCTACCAACAAGCACTCTGCCAGTTATCAATCAAAAGTCACAGTTGAATCATGTCATTTTCTTCTCAAAAATCTTTCATAACTCCCTACTTAAAAATAGATTAAGCAAATCAAAGCCACATTCAATAATAAAAGTGATCAGGACAAATCTTCAATCCTAGAAGGGTCACGTTAAGGTAAGCAAGAAATGAAGACAGAAGTGTGTTTGGAATGAGTAAGCCCCAGTAGGATGAAAAAAATTCATGGGGAAATGAGCCCCTGTTTCACTTGAGCTAGAGCCTCCTATGAGTCATTTCCTTTGGCCACAGATAGTACAACTCATAATGGAAAAACTGCATGTCTTGAAAGGGCCCATCAGTACCTGTGACAGGGGTTCAGTGTATAGGTTCATGCCATCCACACTAAGCTCTCTCTTCCCACTGATATCCATTAGAAATGAAATGTTTTAATTTCAACCTGGTACTTGCTTGCTTCTTTCTTTTTAGAACTTGGAAAACTCAAAGTTGACTCTCTTCTGGTCTCCGTCAGAGGCACACAGTAGATTGTGAGAGACTAAGCATCTTGCCCAAGATCACATAAATTTATTGGTGGCAGGCACGATTCAAATCCTATTTTTTGTTCTATCATAATTCTTAAAGTATGTGCATAATAAGTTGGTCTGAGAAGATGCTGAATGAGAAACAGCTTATGATCAAATAAAATTGGTAATCATTTCACACCATAGTGCCCTTTTAAAAATTTAGATTATACATTTGCATACTAAAAGCTCTGAAAAGTCTAAGATTTGAAGGAAGAAAATTTTGCCTTATTTATTTATTCTTTCATTCATTTAACAAATATATATCAAAAATTTACCAAGTTCAGGGCATTCAAGGCAAAAGAAAGAGTACAAGGGCCCCGGGGTTAAAAAAAAAAAAAAAAACTGGCTTGTGAGGAACTTAAAAAAGACTGATATGTCTGAAGTGTCTTGATTACATGAGAACAGTAAGATACAAGGTTTCAGAAGTTGGCAAGGAATTAATAGACTACCAGAAGAAATTTGATTTCCATTCCCAGTGTAATCA
The DNA here is from genome assembly GCF_000754665.1 of Bison bison bison. Taxonomy (NCBI): domain Eukaryota; kingdom Metazoa; phylum Chordata; class Mammalia; order Artiodactyla; family Bovidae; genus Bison; species Bison bison. The sequence goes on along the minus strand of NW_011494753.1, from coordinate 14,124,065 downwards.
GAAGCCTCAGAAAGATTTAGCCCAACATTAAACTTACCTGCTCACAATCCTCTTTATTCACATAAAATTTTAATAAATATATGCTTCTTTATACTTTGTTGATTCCCTTTCACTGGTAGAAACTGATTCTGACCTAGATAAACTCCTCCAGGGCTGGATAGATACTATAAACCCTAGGATAGACATAGTAACTACTCAGTAAATGATTTTTGGAATGGATTCAATTAATGAAGAGATGGAAAGCTATGATGTTTGATAAATGTTTGAAAGAACTCAAAATGTTTCATTCTGCCATCTGAAAGATTTATCAGAGAACAAGAAACAAACCTTGAAATGTTTGCAGTGGTACTAGAAGACAAATTGGGGCTTCCCAGGTGGCACAGTGGTAAAGAACCCACCTGCCAATACAGGAGATGCAAGAGACACAGGTTCAATCCCTGGGTTGGGAATATCCTCTGAAATGAGAAATGGCAACCCACTTCAGTATTATTGCCTAGAAAATTCCATGGACAGAGAAGCCTGGCAGGCTACGGTCCATGGGGTCGTAGAGAGTTGGATATGACTGAGTGACTGAACATACACAAAAGGCAAAGTACATTGGCTTTGTAAGGCTCAAGAAGATGTGCTCCTAGTCTGTAGCAAAGAATTGTAGTCACAGAGAAGCAGACAATAAAATGGACATGTCAGTGTTATTGAGGCAGTAAATTTCTTATCACATTTTTTTCAACAGAAATCAAGAAACAATTATAGGAAATATCATTTATTTATCAATCAAAGGCTGCATTACATACTTTAAAAATCTCAGCATCCCTAAAATTCTGGGATTCCTTTTGGAAAGGATTAGGGGAAGGAAAATGATTAGATGAAGAAGTGTGGCTAGAGAAAACTTTTAGATAACATTTTTTTTAATTTTGCAAATCTTTTATCTAATTAAGGCAGAATAAAGAGCATTATTTAAAAGAATGAAACGAAGCAAAGGAACTCCCAATAAAAGATGGCAGTATAAAGAAATTCTTATTATACTCCTCAGTTCAGTTCAGTTCAGTCGCTCAGTCGTGTCCGACTCTTTGCGACCCCATGAATTGCAGCACGCCAGGCCTCCCTGTCCATCACCAACTCCCGGAGTTCATTCAAACCCACATCCAGCGAGTCGGTGATGCCATCCAGCCATCTCATCCTCTGTCGTCCCCTTTTCCTCCTGCCCCCAATCCCTCCCAGCATCAGAGTCTTTTCCAGTGAGTCAACTCTTCGCATCAGGTGGCCAAAGTACTAGAGTTTCAGCTTTAGCATCATTCCTTCCAAAGAACACCCAGGACTGATCTCCTTCAGAATGGATTGGTTGGATCTCCTTGCATTCCATGGGACTCTTCAAGAGTCCTTTCCAACACCGTAGTTCAAAAGCATCAATTCTTCGGCACTCAGCTTTCTTCACAGTCCAACTCTCACATCCATACACGACTACTGGAAAACCATAGCCTTGACTAGATGGACCTTTGTTGGCAAAGTAATGTCTCTGCTTTTTAATATGCTATCTCACTCTGACACTAACAACAACAACAAAAAAAAACACAAGCCACTAGAGAATAAAATGTTCATCAGTAAAGTCTATAAAACTCCTGGAATTCCAAGTCCAAACCTGTAAAATCTGTCAATAAAACTAAAGGAGCCACCTAAAAAATTGTAGAATTCTTGAAATATTTCTGTAATACACAAGGAAGCACTAATAGAAGAAAATTTTAGAGAGTAAGGATTGGGTTTATGGAAAGATGTGCAAACTTCTATTTTTCGCTTTGTACCTTTCCCTACTCTTTGAACATTTTTAGATAAATATGTATATATTTTACATTTTAAAAACAATTTCAGAAAGATAAATGTGATAGAGGTAAATTTGTAATGAATATATGAAAGATTCTTTCAAGGAGATGTGTCTTGACTGTTATAAATCTGAGTACATGACAACTTAAAATAGTTCTCTAGGAGGAAAGCAAAGGAATGGCCAATAGAAAATGTATTCGGCTTCTAGATCCTACAGTCCTACAAAAAAATAAGCTCTGTGACACCTGAACTTTTAATTTCATTGGAAGAATTAGATTCATACCACACTGTAGAAACACCTGGAAGCTAATAAAATACAATGCATGTGTGTGTGCTCAGTCTCTCAGTAGTGTGTGACTCTTGAGACCTCATGAACTGTAGCCCACCAGGCTCCTCTGTCCGTGGGATTTTTTCAGGCAAGACTACTGGAGTGGGTTGCCATTTCCTCCTCCAGGGCACCTTCCGTACCTCGGAATAAAATACGCACTAAAATATAACATACGCATTATAAACAAAAGTCATCATAAAAGTCCAGACCTCTGATCAACAGTAAGCGCAAGTCTTTGAACATGATTGTAGGTGTAGGCTGTGCAATAGCTGATAATTAAATTATAACTTCTTATTAGACACTAGAGTTTAAGTATGTAGCCTATGAGTAGCACCTTAACAGTCAGATTTCAACAGAAAAAAAAAAGAGTGGAGAGACGATTTTTCCAAATTTCAAGTTCAGGTAGATTTCAGTTGAAGAATATATTTTGTCTTATGCTAAATTTATTGCTTTGGAAATATTACACTGATGCCAAGTCATATTTAAAAGGGAAATTTTCTTTTAATGCCACTTACAAGAAACAACCTGGAGCTTTACAGAAGTAATGCCATTGGGCCTTTCTTTTTTAAGAAATCTACATTCCACCCCAAGCATCTGTAGGCTACAGAATATTATCAGACAACTAATACATCCCAATCAGACTGAATTTATTTATAGACAACGTTCTTTTTGCAATGTTAGATGCCTCATTAACTTGATTCAGCTTGTGCATAGCAAAAATATTCCCTCCCTCTTCAGATTTTTGATAGAGTGAATTATAATTTCTTGTCTCTCTCATTATAAACCTTTAGTTTGGAGGACATTTCAGAAATGTGTAGTGCTACTTATGTAAATCCTGGATTACTTGCCCTGGATTAATTATGTGCTTTATTTATCTTTATTTGGGAGGAATATGCAGTGATGTAGTGACCATTCTTATTTTTCACTTTACATGGAAAATAAGTTAAAATTTAATTTTGCTATAAACCCCCTCCTGGGAGAAATGAAATGTGAATTTGCATTTGAGTAGATTCCAGTATAGACATTATTGTCAAGTTAGCGGGGTGTGGGTAATATAGTTGGGATTTTAAGACTCCTAGAGCCTTAATAATTCAATGTACTTTTTAGGTATGTATGTTCATCGGAGAAGAAAACCAAGGAGATACTGTGAAAAATCAGCACATAAAGCTCCCATATTATGTTACACATATTTGAATTGTGAAATTTCCTTTTGAATATCACTATGCAACTTTGGGTTGTATGCTCTTTTAATTTGGCTTGCACTTCCACAGCGTGGGGAAAAAAACAATTTTTCGTTCCAAATATTCCACTACAACTGTTTCAGACTCATCATTTTAAAAACCAGATTTAACAGGTTAAATTGAGCTCAGGAAAAAGATGATAATTAAAAAGCTAACTTCTATTTCTCTTAAACTCAACATATCATAGTTTCAATGAACTTTCACACAAATAAATAAGAATATCTAATGTTTGTTATAAAGTAGCCACAAATTAACTGAGAAGTATTTCCACATTTTGTTTTAAACAAATGGTAGTTTTGTGAAGAAGAAAGAAAATTTTTTCTTAAATTTCAGCCTGCAATGTTTTAAATTTACTCTCTATGATTTATGAAGCCTGTTTCACATACCGGAATATAGCAAATATAAAATATCCGATATATGTTGTTTTATTGTCTGCCACTTAATAGGAAACATACTTACAGTCTTGTAGATCTGATACTATCATAATTAATTTAGCCAAAATTGATTATATAGCGACAACAGCAAAGGTGGTTTCATTGCTGAGTCTTAACTAAAATGTGTAGCAGAAGTGTGAACACATTAAGCAAGTTTCAGGATTTCTGTTTTTAGTCAAGGAAAAACGCAAAAAATTTTTCCCTTCTGCAAAGCAGATTTTTTTTCTTTATTATGTGTATTCTAAGTAAGCTTCTATTCAGAAGAAAGAAATAAAAAGAAATCTCTAAATATGAAATCCTCCATGTGATTGGGAAAAAAAAAAAAGTTCTAAAAACCACCTACACCCAGTGTTTTGTCATCAAGAACCATGACATTAACTAGAAGAAACCTTCCCCTTCTAGGCCACGAATTGTCCTGGATCCACATTGTTTGATAAAAATTCTGATTTTCACAAGACAATGGGAATTTATGCACAGTAAGACCTATGTTCATCAGATGGAGTGCTTTTTTCCTTTGTAGTGGGAATGGAGGAAAATTAAAAGCATTTAAAATTAAGATGGAGTTCCTAAACTTATAAAATTAGTCTAGTGTGCCAAATGTATGCCAAATGATACGGAGCATAGTTTAAGCATATATAACTGGATATAGATGAACAGTCTTTTTCAGAATACATAAATGAAAAGTTATGTGTAAGCCCCCCTGCCGTTTTTGTTTTTTTTGTTTTTTGTTTTTGGTCCTAGAGAAATTCCAAGTTTACCTGTTAATCAGGTTTTAAGGCTTCAGGGTACATATGGTAAGCCCAAACTAGAGACCATCTCCTATTCTAATCACAGTTAAAATCAGCTGTGGGAGGCTGCCACCCTTGAATGGTTTATAATCAGCTTGAGACATGAAACTGACTCATTTCTGGAAGTGTGGGGGCTGTTCTTTCACTCTCTTCAGTATAAGAATGCCACCATAAAATAAGATTAAAAGCTCTGGGGTTTCCCCTGCTGCTTCCCGTCCCTATTTGTTAGCTTTTCATGGTATGTGGGCTTATACTGTATTTATGTCTTCTCTGCTACAAATTATCTCACTCAGGTCTTCATTGGACAGCCTGCTTTGCTATACTTCCAAAACAAGATGTATTTTCTTATTATGCTATATTTTTATGATGTTATTTTTTAAAGATTAATACCTTAAATGTAAAAGATATAATACTTAAACTCATTAGAGTTATCTTTCTTGGTGCCCCACTCCAGTCAATGTCATCTCTTGGGAGAAGATTACTTGTGAGCTTCTTTCACACTGTCTAAAGGTGGCTGTAAACTTGTCCTCTAAAATACTATTATTAGGGAATCACACTGCAATTACAGACTTTCTTCCTGAAGCTTCTAAACTTCAAGTTATAGTTTTTATTTCCTTCTTTTAAAAGTATCTTGGTCCCCTCAATTATGGACACATATCTTCCCGGATCTTATAGATATTCATCTTACTTAATGTTCTCTTGCATTTTGAAAAATCTTACTCAAATTTTAAAGGAGGGAAAGCCTTAATGTACTCAATCCACTCTCAAATGGGTTAGAAAATTAGACTACAGAGAGAAGTAATATAGAAAATGTGGTAAGATGTTAATTTAAAAAAATCAGTAAATCTTAGAAAAGAATAGGAGTTTTCTGTACTATTCTTGCAACACTTCTGTAAGTTTGAAGTTATTCCAAATGGAAAAACAGGGAATTCCCTGAGGGTCCAGTGGTTAGGACTCCACATTTTCATTGCCAAGGACCCAGGTTCAACTCCTAGTTGGGGAACTAGGATCCCATAAGCTGCAACCAAAAAAAGAAAAAGAAAAAAATATTAGCATTAAGTATAACATGTGCAGGTATGCAGCGAATACTATAACAATGTGGCAAATAATACTATGATGACAACAATATAAACTATAAATATAACATGAAGTGAGACAATAATTGGGGTGTGGGGTCCTTTCACTAAAACCCTTCACTTTAATATCAAGAATTTAACCAATTATTGTACAATTTTGTATCAAAACATACAATGATAAAATCCATTTGTGACATTGAGATCAGAGAAAAGTATTCAAATTTCGTGGAAGTAGGCATTATGCAGAGAGGTAGGAAGGAGATTTACTTCATTTATATACTTACTTATTTTAATTGAGATAGCACTGGTTTATAACATTAAATAAGTTTCATGTAGAGAACATTGTATTTCTGCATCTGCATACACTACAGTATGCTCACCACCAAAAATTTAGTTTCTATCCATCACCGTCCAGATGATATTCTTTACACGTTTTGCCATCCCTGATCCCTTTTCCCTCTGTTTACCACTACTCCATTCTCTTTAGCTGCATGTTTAGTTTGGTTCATACATTTATTTTAGGGTTTTTTATTGTTTTTTTTTTATATTCTATATATGAATGAAATGCTAAGGTATTTGTCTTTTTATATTTGATTTATATCACTTGGTATTGTATCCTGAAGGTCCATCCATGTTGCCACAAATGGGATGATCTCATCTTTATTATGACTGACTAGTACTCCATTGTACATATAAATATCTAGTAGAATATGTATGTGTGTGTGTGTGTATATATATATGACATGTGCGTGCTTAGTGGCTCAGTCATGTCCATCTCTCTTTGTGACCCCATGGACTATAGCCTGCCAGACTCCTCTGTCCATGGGATTTTCTAGGCAAGAATACTGGAGTATGTTGCCATTCCCTTTTCCAGCATGTGACATATATATACATATATGGGCTTCCCTGGTGGCTCAGGTGGTAAAGAATTCTCCTGCAATGTTGGAGACCTGGGTTCAATCCCTGGGTTGAGAAGATCCCCTGGAGAGGGGCATGGCAACCCACTCTAGTATTCTTGCCTGGAGAATCCTCATGGACAGAGGAGCCTGGAGGGCTACAGTCCATGGGGTCGCAAAGAGTCAGACATGACTGAGCGACTAAGCACACAAAAACATATATATATATATATAGTCACATCTTCTTTGTCCCTCCATCTGTTGATGGGTACTCAGGTTGTTTCCTTATCTTGACTATTGTAAATAATGCTGTGATAAATACAAAGGTGCATATATTTTTTCAAATTAGTGTTTTTGTATTCTCTGGATAAATATTCAGAAGTAGAATAGTTCAATCATATGGTAGTTCTACTTTAATTTTTTAAGGAATCTCCATACTATTTTTCATAGTGGCTATACCAGTGTGCATTCCCACCAACAGTGTATGACGGTTCTCTTTCTAAAGAGATTTACTTTAAATAAATAAAACATTGGCAACACACACACACACACACAAGTCCTACTTAAGTAAGAAAGAATTTAACTATATGATTCATTCAAGGTCTACAAGTAGTCACAATCAGAGCTATAGATAATGATACTTGAAAAATGACAAGATAGTAACAAGCAATGAGAAGTTATAAAGCAACCAAAAAAGAATAATAGAAAAGACAGAACAGATACATAGCACCAGAGAATTTTTTTAAAAAAACCTGAAGCAATTGACTCTGTCAGATTAAGCTGATTAACTTCAGTGAGAGTTGATTCTGACTAAGCCAAAACTAAAGACTTAGAGGGTTCCTTGGAAATAAAAATTATAAAATTCACTCTGGCTTGGTAGAATGCAGAAATGGGATCCAGTAAAGTGTTTAGTAAGATCAGATCAGATCAGATTAGTCGCTCAGTCGTGTCCAACTCTTTGCGACCCCATGAATCGCAGCATGCCAGGCCTCCCTGTCCAACACCAACTCCCGGAGTTCACTGAGACCCACGTCCATCAAGTCAGTGATGCCATCCAGCCATCTCATCCTCTACGGTCCCCTTCTCCTCCTGCCCCCAATCCCTCCCAGCATCAGAGTCTTTTCCAATGAGTCAACTCTTCGCATGAGGTGGCCAAAGTACTGGAGTTTCAGCTTTAGCATCATTCCTTCCAAAGAAATCCCAAGGCTGATCTCTTTTAGAATGGACTGGTTGGATCTCCTTGCAGTACAAGGGACTCTCAAGAGTCTTCTCCAACAGCACAGTTAAACTTTTTATTTTGGAATAGCTTAGATTTACTGAAAAGTTTCAGAGTTAGTACAGATAATCCCATATACCATTTCTCCTATTATAAACATCGTATATTTGGGTGGTACATTTGTCACAATTGATACATTATTATTAACTAAAGTCCACATTTTTTCAGATTTCCTTCAGTTCAGTTCAGTCACTCAGTGGTGTCTGACTCTTTGCGACTCCATGAATCGAGCACGCCAGGCCTCCCTGTCCATCACCAACTCCCAAAGTTTACCCAAACTCATGTCCATTGAGTTGGTGATGCCATCTAGCCATCTCATCCTCTGTTGTCCCCTTCTCCTCTGCCTTCAATCAAGACTCTCATAGGCAGATATTTCAGAGTGTAATTAGTGTTCATAGTTTATCTAAAAGCTCATATCACATTTAATT
>NW_011494753.1:14102619-14115683 GCF_000754665.1 Bison bison bison | reverse complement strand
ATGAATCGAGCACGCCAGGCCTCCCTGTCCATCACCAACTCCCAAAGTTTACCCAAACTCATGTCCATTGAGTTGGTGATGCCATCTAGCCATCTCATCCTCTGTTGTCCCCTTCTCCTCCTGCCCCAAATCCCTCCCAGCATCAGGGTCTTTTGCAATGAGTCAACTCTTCGCATGAGGTGGCCAAAGTATTGGAGTTTCAGCTTCAGCATCACTCCTTCCAAAGAACACCCAGGACCCATCTCCTTTAGGATGGACTGGTTGGATCTCCTTGCAAATTTCCTTAGCGGTTACCAAATGCTATTTTCTACTCCACAGTCCCATCCAAGATATCACATTAATTTAGTTGGCAATTCATAATCTCTTGGCTGTGATATAGTTCCTCAGACTTTACTTGTTTTTGATGACCCTGACACACTGCAGGAGTACAGGGCAGGTATTTTGTTCAGTGTCCTTCTATTGAAATTTTTCTGATTTTTCTCATGATTACACTGGTGTTGTGTTTTGGAGAGGAAGATCACAGAGGTAAAGTGTCATTTTCATCACACCACATCAGGAATGTATATTATCAACGTGAATTGTCACTCTTGATGTTAATCTTAGTCACTTGATTGAGGCAGTGTGTCGGGTTTCTGCACTGTAAAGTTACTGATTTCCCCCGTTTCTCTACTCTACTCCTTGGAAGGAAGTTCCTATGCATAACCCACACTTAAGAAGTCAGAAATCATGCTCCCCCTTCTTGAGGGTAGAGTATCCAAATCTTATTTGTTTATTTACTTAATTATTTAATATCAGTTTGGACTCATGAATATATATCTGTTCTTTGGGTTATTGCTGCTGCTGTTCACTCACTCAGTTGTGTCCGACTCTCTGCGACCCCATGGACTGCAGCACACCAGACTTTTTTGTCCCTCACCATCTCCCGGATCTTGCTCAAACTCATGTCCATTGAGTCAGTGACTTTGGGGTATAATTTGATACTGTTTTATTTTGTTGCTCAAATAATTGTATCTTTGTTTACTGAGAGGTCTTTACTTGGCTTCTGTGTCTCTTTGACATACTCCCCTCATTGTGTGTCTGTGTATGTGTGTGGGTCATGTGGGTTACTTTCTAAAGTTACAAGACTTTCCCAGTTTATCTTATGTATTTCCTGCCTCAGGCTTAGAATCAGCCATTTCTCCAAGGAGCCTTAGTTCCTTTAGTTAAAGAATGGTTATGGAAACCAAGATCTGCGTGTTAAGTATACTTGCTGCTACTGGGAGTCTTCACCTTCACGGATCACAGTCTTGTCATGATGAAGGGGCTTGCATAACTCAATAAAGCTATTAGCCATATCAAGTAGAGCCACCCAAGATAGATGGGTCAAAGTGAAGAGTTCTGACAAAACGTGGTCAACTGGAGAGAGAGATGGCAACCCACTCCAATATTCTTGCCTAAAGAACCTCATAAACAGTATGAAAAGTCAAAAAGATATGATACCAGAAGATGAGCCTGCCTGGTTGAAAGGTGTCCAGTATGCTACTGGGGAAGAGCAGAGGGCAATTATTATTAGCTCCAAAAAGAAGGAAGCTCCTGGGCCAAAAGGGAAATGATGCTTAGTAGTGGATGTGTCTGGTGGTGAAACTAAAGTCTGATGCTATAAAGAACAATATTGCATAGGAACCTGGAATGTTAGGTCCATGAATCAAGGTTAATTGGACATGGTCAAGCAGGAGATGGCAAGATTGAACATCAACATCATAGGAATAAATGAACTAAAATGGATGAGAATGGGTGAATTTAATTCAGATGACCATTATCTACCACTATTGGTAAGAACCCTTAAAAGAAATGGAGTAGCTCTCATAGTTAACAAAAGAGTCCAAAATGCAGTATTAGGTACAATCTCAAAAATGACAGAATGATCTAAAATCATTTCCAAGGCAAACCATTCAACATCACAGTAATCTAAGTCCATGCCCCAACCACTGATGCCGAAGTTGACCAGTTCTATACACACCTATAACCTTCTAGAACTATCCCCAAAAGAAGATGCCCTTTTCATCGTAGGGGATTGGAATGCAAAAGTAGGAAATCATGCCAAAATAACTGGCATTTTGGCCTTTCAGTACAAAATGAAGCAGGGCAAAGGGTAACAGTTTTGTCAAGAGAACATGCTGGTCATAGCTTGTCCCAACAACCCAAGAGACGATTCTACACATGGGCATCACCAGATGGGCAGTACCAAAATCAAATTCATTATATTCTTTGCAGCCAAAGATGGAGAAGCTCTATACAATCAGCAAAAACAAAATCTGGAGTTGATTATGGCTCAGATCATGAGCTTCTTAGTGCAAAATTCAGGCTTAAATTGAAAAAAAGTAGGGAAGGCTCAGTGGTAAAGAATCCACCTGCCAGTGTAGGAGATGTAGGAGAGGTGGGTTCAAATCCTTGGTCAGGAAGACCCCCTGAAAGAAGTAATGGCAACCCACTCCAGTATTCTTGCCTGGGAAATCCCATGGACAATGGAGCCTGACGACTATAGTCCATAGAGACGCAAGAGTCAGACACATCTGAGCTCAAGCAGGAGCAGGAAAGGGAGAACCACTAGGCCATACAGGTATGACCTAACACCAAACTCTTAGATTATACAGTGGAGGTAATGAATCAATTGAAGGAATTAGATCTGGTAGACAGAGTGCCTGAAGAACTATGGATAGAAGTTTGTAACACTGTACAGGAGGCAATGACCAAAACTATCCCAGAGAAAAAGATACACAACAAGGCAAAGTGGTTGTCTGAGGAGGCTTTACCAATAGCTGAAGAAAGAGGAGAAGTGAAAAGCAAGGGAGAAAGGAAAAGATATACCTAACTGAATGCAGAGTTGCAGAGAATGGCAAGGAGAGAAAAGAAGGCCTGCTTAAGTGAACCATGCAACAAAATAGAGGAAAACAATAGAATGGGAAAGGCTAGAGATCTCTTCAAGAAAATTGGAGATATCAAGAGAACATTTCATTCGAGGATGGGCACAATAAAGGACAGAGGCAGCAAGGACCAACAGAAGCAAAAGAGATTCAGAAGAAGTGGCAAGAATACACAGAAGACCAATACAAAAAAAAGGTCTTAATGACCCAGATAACCACAATGGTGTGGTCACTCTCCTAGAGCTGAATGTCCTGGAGTGTGAAGTCACGTGGGCCGTAGGAAGCATTGCTACAAACAAAGCTAGTGGAGGAGATAGAATTCCAGCTGAGCTATTTAAAGTCCTAAAATATGACGTGTCAAATGCTACACTCAATATGTCAGCAAATTTGGAAAACTCAACAGTGGCCACAGGACGGGAAAAGGTCAGTTTTCATTCCAATCCCAAAGAAGGGCAATGCCAAAGGATATTCAAACTACCATATAATTGTGCTCATTTCCCATGCTAGCAAACTATTGCTCAATATCCTTCAAGCTAGGCTTTAGCAGTACATGAACCAAGAGCTTCCAGATATACAAGCTGGGTTTAGAAAAAGCAGAGGAACCAGAGATCAAATTGCCAACCTTCATTGGATCATGGAGAAAGCAAGGGAATTCCAGGGGAAAAAATATATTTTTGCTTCATTAACTATGCAAAAGCCTTTGTGTGAATAAAAACAAACTGTGGAAAATTAAAGAAATGGGAATACCAGATCAACTTACCTGTCTGCTGAGAAACCTGTATGCAAGTCAAGAAGCAACAGTTAGAATCAGACATTGAACAACTGAATAGCTCAAAATTGGGGAAAGAATATGGCAAGTCTGTATATTGTCACCTGTTTATTTAACTTATATGCAGAGTATATCATACCATATTCCAGGCTGGGTGAATCACAAACTGGAATCAGATTGCAGGGAGAGATATCAACAACCTCGGATATGCAGATGATACCTCTCTAATGGCAGAAAATGAAGAGGAACTAAAGAGCCTCTTGATGAAGGTGAAAGAGGAGAATGCAAAAGCTGTCTTAAAGCTCAACATTCAAGAAACTAAGATCATGGCATCCAGTCCCATCACTTCATGGCAAACAGATAGGGAAAAAGTGGAAACAGTGACAGATTTTATTTTCTTGGGTTTCAAAATCACTGCAGACTGTGACTGCAGCCATGAAATTAAAAGATGCTTACTCCTTGGAAAGAAAGCTATGACAAACCCAGACAGCATATTAAAAAAGCAAAAACATCACTTTGCCAACTAAGGTCTGTATTGTCAAAACTATGATTTTTCCAGTAGTCATGTATGGATGTGAGAGTTGGACCATAAAGGCTGAGTAGCAAAGAATGGATGCTTTCAAATTATGGTGTTGAAGAAGACTCTTGAGAGTCCCTTGGAGTGCAGGGAGATCAAACCAGTCAATCCTAAAGGAAATCAGTCCTGAATATTCTTTGGAAGGACTGATCCTGAACCTGAAGCTGCAGTACTTTGGCCACTTGATGAGAAGAGCCAACTCATTGGAAAAGACTTCAATGCTAGAAAAGATTGAAGGCAAAATAAGAAGGGTGCAGCAGAGGATGAGATGGTTGGGTACATCACTGACTCAATGTATGAATTTGAGCAAACTCCCGGAGACAGTGGAGGACAGAGGAAACTGGGATGTTGCAATCCATGGGATCACAAAGAGTCAGACACAACTTGGCCACTGAACAACAGCAACAACTTCTTGCATTGCTTTTAGGATTTCTCAGGTAACACAATTAAAAAAATATGTGTTCTGCATACATTAAACGCTGGAGAGGGTGTAGAGAAAATAAAATCTTCTTACACTGTTGGTAGGAAAGTAAATTGATACAGCCACTATAGAGGACAGTATGGAGGTCCTTAAAAAACTAAAAATAGAACTACCATATGATCCAGCAATCCCACTCATTGGCAAATATCCAGAGAAAATCATAATTTAAAAAGATACATGCACCCCACCTCCCACAATTTTCATTGCAGCACTATGTACTATAACCAAGACATGGAATAAACTTAATTCCCATTGACAAATGATTGGATAAAGTAGATGCAGTGTATATACACAACAGAATATTACTCAGCCATAAACAGCAATGAAATAATGCCTTTTGCAGAGACATGGCTGGACATAGAGACTGTCATATAGAGTGAAGTAAGGAAAGAGAAAAAATAGATATAATATCACTCATGTGGAATCTAGAAAAATGATACAGATGAACTTATTTGCAAAGTAGAAACAGAGACACAGATGTAGGCAGCAATAGCAAGGACACCAAGGGGGGAAGGGTGATAGGATAAATAAGGAAATTTGGATTAATTTACATACATTATTATATATAAAATAGATAACTAATGAGAACCCACTATACAGCAGGTTATACTACTGTATATACAGCAGGTTATACTACTCAGTTCTCTGTGGTGACTTAAATTGGAATGAAATCCAAAAAAGAAGGGATATAAGTGTATGTAGCTGATTCACTTTGCTGCACTGCAGAAACTGAAACAACACTGTAAAGTAACTATACCCCAAAAAAATCAATTCAAAAAGAAAACATGTGACTGTATGTTCACCTTTGCATATATGTGTGTGTGTATACATGTACATATATATACACAGAGGGAGAGAGAGAGAGAGAGAGATACCTTGGAGCTACTGAAAGTTCAGTTCCAGGACACTGCATTAAAGCAAATATCATAATATAGCAAGTTACATGAATTTTGGAGTTCCCAATGCACATAAAAGTTATGTTTATACTACACTATACATGGAACAATTATACAGTGGCAGTGACAAACAGATTCAAAAGATTAGATCTGATAGACAGAGTGCCTGAAGAACTAGGGATGGAGGTTTGTGACATTGTACAGGAGGCAGTGATCAAGATCATGCCCAAGAAAAAGAAATGCAAAATGGCAAAATGGTTGTCTGAGGAGGCCTTACAAACAGCTATGAAAAGAACAGAAGTGAAAGGCAGAGGAAAAAAGGAAAGGTACACCCATTTGAATGCAGAGTTCCAAAGAATAACAAGGAGAGATAAGAAAGCCTGCCTCAGTGATCAGTGCAAAGAAATAGAGGAAAGCAACAGAATGGGAAAGAATAGAGAACTCTTCAAGAAAATTAAAGATACCAAGGGAAAATTTCATGCAAAGATGGGCACAATAAAGGACAGAAATGGTATGGACCTAACAGAAGCAGAAGATATTAAGAACAGGTGGCAAGAATACACAGAACTATACAAAAAAGATCTTCCTGACCCAGATAACCACAATGATGTGATTACTCACCTTGAGCCAGACATCCTGGAATGTGAAGTAAATGGGTGTTAGGAAGCATGACTAGGTACAAAGCTAATGGAGGTGATTGAATTCCACTTGATCTATTTCAAATCCTAAAAGATAATGCTGTGAAAGTGCTGCAATCAGTATGCCAGCAAATTTGGAAAACTCAGCAGTTGCCACAGGACTAGAAAAGATCAGTTTTCATTCTAATCTCAAACACAGGCTAATGACAAAGAATGTTCAAACTACCACACATTTGCACTCATCTCACTAGCAAAGTAATGCTGAAAATTCTCCAAGCCAGGCTTCACTTGTATGTGAACTGTGAAATTCCAGATGTTCAAGCTGGATTTAGAAAATGCAGAGGAACCAGAGATCAAATTGCCAACATCCACTGGATCATAGAAAAAGCAAGAGAGTTCCAGAAAAATGTATGTTTCTGCTTTATTGACTATGCCAAAGCCTTTGACTGTGTGGATCACAATAAACTGTGGGAAATTCTTTGAGAGATGGGAAAACCAGACCACCTAAACTGCCTTCTGAGAAATCTGTATGCTGGTCAAGAAGCAACAGTTAGAACCAGACATGGAAAAAGAGACTGGTCCCAAATTGGGAATCGAGTACATAAAGGCTGTATATTGTCACCCTGCTTACTTAACTTATATGCAGAGTACTTTATGTGAAATACTGGGCTGGATAAAGCACAAGCTGGAACTAAGATTGCCGGGAGAAATATCAATAACCTCAGATATGCAGATGACAACACCCTTATGGAAGAAAGTGAATAAGAACTAAAGAGCCTCTTGATGAAAGTGAAAGAGGAGAGTGAAAAAGTTGGCTTAAAACTCTACATTCAGAAAATGAAGATCATGGCATTCAGTCCCATCACTTCATGGCAAATATTTAGGGAAACAATGAAACAATGAGAGACTTTATTTTTCTGGGCTCCAAAATCACTGCAAATGGTGACTGCAGCCATTAAATTAAAGGATGCTTGCTCCTTGGAAGGAAAGTTATGACCAACCTAGATAGCATATTCAAAAGCAGAGACATTACTTTGCCAACAAAGGTCCATTTAGTCAAAGCTATGGTTTTTCCAGTAGTTGTGTGTGGATATAAGAACTGGACCACAAAGAACGCTGAATGCCAAAGAATTTATGCTTTTGAACTGTGGTGTTGGAGGAGACTCTTGAGAGTCACTTGGACAGCAAGGAGATCCAACCAATCCATCCTAAAGGAAATCAGTCCTGAATATTGATTGGAAGGACTTATGCTGAAGCTGAAACTCCAGTATTTTGGCCACCTGATGTGAAGAACTGACTCATTTGAAAAGACCCTAATGCTGGGAAAGATTGAAGCCAGGAGGAGAAGGGGATGTCAGAGGATGAGATGGTTGGACGGCATCATCAACTCTGACATGAGAGTTTGAATACCCATGCCCAGCACATATTCAGCACATAGTAGGAACCCAGTGACCATTCGGAATAAGCATGTTAATACAAGTTAATCCTAATTAAAATAAGCAATACATAGTTTTCATTCTGAAATTTTTCTGATTTTTCAAGGTTTTTATTTGAAAAAAATGTGGAAAGGTAACTAAAGCTTTGAGATTCAATGTATGTTCTATGGGGCTTCCCAGGTGGCACTAGTGGTAAAGAAGCTGCCTGCCAATGCAGGAGAGGCAAGAGACACGAGTTCAGTCCTGGGTGGGGAAGATCTCCTAAGGTAGGGCATGGGAACCCACTCCACTATTCTTCCCTGGGAAATCCCAAGGACAGAGGAGCCTGGCAGATTGCAGTCCACAGGGTCTCAAAGAGTCAGATATGACTGAAGCGACTGAGCACACAGGCACACATTTATTCTATAGACATATTTATAATTTAGCTCATTCACTTAGCTCTACAGAGTCTTAATAACTCAAAGGGGATTCTGCATACACATAATGAATATTTCATCATGTCTTTACGTATATACTGAAAATACAGACATTTTTTAATAGCTTAGATTTCCTCTTCTACAATTCTACAATGCTGCAAGAAATTTTGAATAATAAAATGACATATTTTATGTCCAAAACAAAAAATGTTTACAAGTTTTATTTTCTGCAGTTTGGAATATGTTACTCTTTTAGGCAAATAAGGTCAAGCTTATGATTTTCATAAGTGTAATTTTGCAAATTTTATAAAAGGTAAAACTTCTTTTATTTAATGTAATGAACAGGTGATGGTGACATGCATAATGCAATTTTCATAAATGAAGGTAAATGTAAGTTCATATTTCTGTATTCAAGAAAAATATAAACTAACTCAATAAAGATGAGCAATATTAACCTTAAGGAGTTAATCATCAGAGTGAATGAGGGAAAATAGTATAATTAGCAATATACGAAGGTAGTCATTAAGGTGAACCAAGGCACATAATGTAGTTTGCAACATAATGTAAACAAAAGCCAAAGTTCCCATAGCAACACAAACTTTTCTCCAATGTACATATACTCTATTTTGGATTACCAGTTAGATTCTAAATTTGTAATTTCTTATGCAGGTGAGTAATAAGAGTATGTCTGAAAACAATAACATTTACGTATTCAAGTTTAGATGTGTTTAACACTTAGTTTTCTTTACAGTTGTTGTTTTAGTAGCTAAGTTGAGTCCTACTCTTCTGCGACCCCATGGATCTATAGCCCCCAGGCTCCTCTGACAATGGGATTTCCCAGGCAAGAATACTGGAGTGGGTTGCCATTTCCTTCTCCAGGAGAACTTCCCCACCCAGGGAGCAAACCTGAGTATCTTGCATTGACAGGCATATTCTCTACCACTGAGCCACCAGTTGATAGTCCTAAAATTGTGCTGGTGTGCATGCTAAGTCACTTCAGTCATGTAGAACTCTGTGTCATACTATGGACTGTACCCTGCTAGGCTCTTCTGTCCGTGGGATTCTTCAGGCAAGAGTACTGGAATGGCCTTCTCCATGTCATGCCCTTCTCCAGGGGATCTTCCTGATCCAGGGATCAGAGACCAAATCTGGGTCTCCTGCCTTGCAGGCCGATTCTTTACCATCTGAATCACTAGGGGTATGCTGGCATTTCAAGTTAATCCCATGAAATAACATTTATCTCATTTGTGGCAATGTTTGTAAATACCTTAATTGTTTTAAGTTTGCATGTGTTAGGATGCATATATTTTGTGATGTGCTTAAAAATCTTTGTTGATTAAATCTAGTATTTAAATATAAGCTTATATAAATATTAGGAAATCTAATAGCTATCCCTAAATTATTTCACATAAGCAGTAAAATAGCAGATACCATAAAAATTATATTCTTTGCTCAACATGGGTGATTATACTGTTACTCTTTCTGTAGGGAAAATTTTTTTCTTCTACAATTCTAGCTCAGTAATCCATTCCATTATAGCTATGTCTTTACTTTGTTTTTCTTCTTTATAAAATAAAACAGGACTGTTTAAATTTACAAAGCTTTTTATAATCATTTGTATACTAATTCTCATAAAATTTTTGTGAATATGTCAGAAAATACAATTACTTGTATTTTATGTATGGAAAAAGAGGCAAACACCCAAGATCACACAATAAGAGCAAATTGGCAAAACACTATAGTTATTCAGCATAACCAACTTTAATTTACATATTATATATGTATATATAAATGGAAACTGGAAATAACTAGGAGAAAAGTCATGTATTTTATTTCATATTTACATATTTTATTCACCTAGATATAAATTCTTATTCATTTTTATTAAGACTCAATAATCAAACGCTTAGAATATTCTAGAGAATCCTAGTGACTCTTTATTTCAAAGAGAAATTGAAATTTTCATGATTTAAATTATTGACAGATTTTGCTCATTGTAAAATGGAAAGAGTTTAAAAGAGGCATTATTTTTGCCAATCTATCCATCCTCAATTTGAATGCCCTCAAATATTTGTGTATTTGAATTACATTATGATAGAGACAGAAGGATCAATCTTTAAGTGAAGATTAGTGTGAAGTCTCAAAATTAAACCATTTTGGAATTCAACTCTCCATGACCCTTAACTTAGGTATATAACAAAGTATCTGACACGTGGCAGATAATATTATTTATTTTACAATTTTCAAAGACAGAATAAAAATATAAAAATCTTACTAAACTTTTCAGAAAACATAGATTTCCATTTCTCTATTAGTTAAAATATATTTTTGATAAGCATATATGAAGTTAGAGATGCTGAAAATGCTAAAATTCCTCTTCAATTAAAAATAAAATGAAATTAATAGTTATAAGGAGTATAAATGACATCAATATTTTAGCATTTTCTAGGACTTAGAGATATTCTCACTGTGGTGCAAATATAAATGGTTTCATTCATGTTGATATTAAAGTGAAAACACATGTGTCAGAATACAAATTTTAAAACAATGATGTCCAATTTCAGGGGGAGAAATTATCCCTTTTGAAGATAATAATAAATATTCAAGTTTTCCTCTCTGAAGGTAATATTTTTTGTCTAAATCAACATACTTTACCATTTTTAAACTTTTCTCATCATATTTTTGACAGCAGGTTTTCCAATTTTGACAGCTCTTTAAAAGTGATTTTAACAGCCGAGTGATTTCTCTTCTAAGCAAAGTCAGATTATGTGAAATGTCAATGTAAAAACTATATACTCTGACACATAATCATTTTTAGTTGAATTTACTTATTAATTTTGCTTGCTATTGCTAATAAAACATAAGTGCTTAGCTAATTGTATTGCCTTTTGAAATGTTTTAAACGTATTAAAACTGTATCCTTTTCACTAGAAAATGTCTCACTTTATCACAGTTACCTTTCCAAAAATGGAGAGGAGAGAAGAGTAGCAATGCTAGATAGAGAAAAGGCAACGGAGAGACTCAATAACTGACTCAAGTGAAAATACAAGCCTACACCGGTTAAACCAGGATGGAAACCTATCTGTGTTCCCTGAAGAAGCGTTTGCAAAACTCAAGCATGTCTCTTCTCCCCTTCCTCACTTAACACAATATTCCCAACTCCCATTACTGATATTCTGATTATTTCCAGAGCAGGGATAGAGAATATTTTTCCACCTACCACACTCTCACCTGATTGAAAGTCCCTGGAATGTTGTTTTAGTTGTTGTTGTTCAGTCACCCAGTCGCGTCCGACTCTTGGCAACCCCGTGGACTGCAGCACGCCAGGCCTCTGTGTCCCTCAACATCTCACAAAGTTTGCCCAAGACCATTGCCTTGGTGATGCCATCCAGCCATCTCATCCTCTGACGCCCTCTTCTCCTTCTGCCCTCAGAAAGTCCCTGGAGACAGTTTAAATCAAACTGACAATTTTTTTTACTGAATTAATACAGTTAATTTCCTCAATCCTTTATTTCATGATCAAAGTGTTGAAGTAGGTGAAGTGATCATCTGGTAAATACAAATAAATGGGTTGTGAGTTCAAAAGTTATCTTCTCTTTTTAGTATTTTCTCTAGTCTCCTGTTTCTTAATTACTATTTTGGCAACTGAAAGCTTGTCTCTTCATAGAATGACTTTGTCACAATTTTAAAGAAAAAAAGTTTTACAGAAGAGGGTTTCATTTTAGCAGATGATCCATATAACCACAGTTCTAAATAGAATTAAAATGTCATCTTTGTGCATAAAAAGAAATGCCAGTAAACCAAAATTTTAAACATTTAAAAGTTTTTAATAGCAAAAATTTTAAAAGTTAGATTCGTCTTATTAGATGAATTCATTGAGGATTCAGTTCAGTTCAGTTCAGTTCAGTCACTCAGTTGTGTCCGACTCCTTGCAACCCCATGAATCGCAGCGCGCCAGGCCTCCCTGTCCATCACCAACTCCCGGAGTTCACTCAAACTCACGTCCATCGAGTTGGTGATGCCATCCAGGCATCTCATCCTCTGTCATCCCCCTTTCCTCCTGCCCCCAATCCACACATTGTCTAAATTAGTAAATTGAATTCTAAATTATCCTATGTTCCTCATCACTTTAGAAATGTCCCACTTCATGTTGAATGAGTAGACTTTCCTTAGACAAATTAGGAGCATTAATTACATTTTGAAAGCTAAACTAGTAAAGAAACAAACAGTCAAAATTACAAGCAAGATTCAACAACTCAGTAGCATCACTCAATGGGAAGTGGAAAATGATAGAGAAATAACTTTAAAATTCCAAGAGAAAATTATTTCCAATCAGACTATCAATCAAGTGTGAAAACAGAATATAGACTTTTTCAGTTCAGTTCAGTCGCTCAGTTGTGTCTAGCTATTTGAGACCCCATGAATCGCAGCACGCCAGGCCTCCCTGTCCATCACCAACTCCCGGAGTTCACTCAGACTCATGTCCATCAAGTCGGTGATGCCATCCAGCCATCTCATCCTCTGTCGTCCCCTTCTCCTCCTGCCCCCACTCCTCCCCAGCATTAGAGTCTATTCCAATGAGTCAACTCTTCGCATGAGGTGGCCAAAGTACTGGAGTCTCAGCTTTGGCATCATTCCTTTCAAAGAAATCCCAGGGCTGATCTCCTTCAGAATGGACTGTTTGGATCTCCTTGCAGTCCAAGGGACTCTCAAGAGTCTTCTCCAACACCACAGTTCAAAAGCATCAATTCTTCGGCATTCACCTTTCTTCACAGTCCAACTCTCACATCCATACATGACCACTGGAAAAACCATAGCCTTGACTAGACGGACCTTTGTTGGCAAAATAATGTCTCTGCTTTTCAATATGCTATCTAGGTTGGACATAACTTTCCTTCCAAGGAGTGTCTTTTAATTTCATGGCTGCAGTCACCATCTGCAGTGATTT
>NW_011494753.1:14094084-14102519 GCF_000754665.1 Bison bison bison | reverse complement strand
GCTTTAAGCCAACTTTTTCACTCTCCTCTTTCACTTTCATCAAGAGGCTTTTTAGTTCCTCTTCACTGTCTGCCATAAGGGTGGTGTCATCTGCATATCTGAGGTTATTGATATTTCTTCCGGCAATCTTGATTCCAGCTTGTGCTTCTTCCAGTCCAGCGTTTCTCATGATGTACTCTGCATAGAAGTCAAATAAGCAGGGTGACAATATACAGCCTTGACGTACTCCTTTTCCTATTTGGAACCAGTCTGTTGTTCCATGTCCAGTTCTAACTGTTGCTTCCTGACTTGCATACAGGTTTCTCAAGAGGCAGATCAGGTGGTCTGGTATGCCCATCTCTTTCAGAATTTTCCATAGTTTATTGTGATCCACACAGTCAAAGGCTTTGGCATAGTCAATAAAGCAGAAAGAGATGTTTTTCTGGAACTCTCTTACTTTTTTGAGGATCCAGCGGATGTTGGCAATTTGATCTCTGATTCCTCTGCCTTTTCTAAAACCAGCTTGAACATCTCGAAGTTCACGGTTCACGTACTGCTGAAGCCTGGCTTGGAGAATTTTGAGCATTACTTTATTAGCGTGTGAGATGAGTGCAATTGTGCAGTAGTTTGACTTTTTAGGTGATATGTAAAATAATTTACCTTGTATTTAGCCTTTCTCAGGAAGCTATTAAAAGATGCACTCCACCAATTCAAAAAAGTAAGCAGCGCTATAGAGTCCAGCAATTCACCAAACAGGAAATCAAACTCAGGAAAGAAACAAAGGGAATTTTCAAGGTGATGAAAAGTAACTATGCAGTAGGCCTAAACTTCTGGTTGTGCAGGCTAAATCAGAACAGAAATACCCACAAACATAAAAGGAGAAGAAGTTAATATGTTGCCTGATGTGTTTGAATATATGGAAACAGTTTTACAGTTTTGGTACAAAATTGGCTCTGAAAAAATGATATAAAAAACAAATGTAAAGCTATGTAATTATGAATCAAACTTCAAGAAAAAGTTGTACAAGAAAGCTAATTTAATTAAAGGAAAAGAACACCTAAACCATGAACAAAATTTACATTGTAAAAAACATGTAACAACAGAATATTTTTAACAATTGTATCAATATGTGACTCACATATCATGATACTCAGTCTTCCAAAGTAGACACTTCAGTGGTTTTAGTATATTCTACAGGCTTGGAGAAGGAAATGGCAACCCACTCCAATGTTCTTGCCTGGAGAATCCCAGGGGCGGGGGAGCCTGGTGGGCTGCCATTCATGGGGTCACACAGAGTCGGACACAACTGAAGCGACTTAGCAGCAGCAGCAGCAACAGGCTTGTGCAATCATCTGTACTATCTAAATCTATATGAAACCTATACCCATTACCAGTCATTCCCTATTCCTTTCTTCCCCAACCCCTGGCAGTCAATAATCTACTTAGTATCACTATAGATTTACCTAGCTTAGACAGTTTTATAAATGGAGCTATATAATATGTGATCTTCTGTGACCGAATTCTTTGATTTAGCTTAATGCTTTCAATATCCATCCATATTTTAGCTTATATCAGGACTTTGTTTTGTTTTTTTTTTCATTGCAAATAATATTACGTCGTAAGGATATAGTACATTTTGGTTATCACCCATCTGCAGATGAAAATTTGGGTTGTTTCCACCTGTTAGCTATTATAAATAATGTTGATGTGAATATTTGCTTACAAGTTTTGGGAGGCTTCCGAGGTGGCGAGGTGGTAAAGAATCAACCTGCCAATACAGGAGACACAAGAGACATAGGCTCGATCCTTGGGTTGGGAAGATCCCCTGGAGTAGGAAATGGCAACCTGCTCTAGTATTCTTGCCTGGAAGATTCCATGGACAGAGGAGGCTGGTGGGCTCTGGTCCATGGGATTGCAAAGAGGCAGACATAACTGAGCACATACACATAAAAGTTTTTGAATGAACATATGTTTTTTTATTTCTTTGGGGCACATACCTACCAAATTGCTAGGTCATCTGGTAACTCTATGTTTAACATTTCAATAAATTGCCACACCATTTTACAAAATAGTTTTACCATTTTGCAATCTCATCAGCAGTGCATGAGAGTTTCAATTTCTCCACATTCTGGTCAACACTTGTCCATCCTTTTTATTTTAGCCATCCTCATGGGCGTGAAGTGCTATGTCATTGTGGTTTTGATGTACATTTCCCTAATGACTAGCAATGTTGGGCATCTTTTCATGTGATAAGTGCCAATTTAATATCTTCTTTAGAGAGACATCTACTCAAAACTTTTGTCAATTATAAAACTGGGTTAGATTTTTTTGGTGAGTTGTAGGAGTTCTTTAGGAGAAGGCAGTGGCACCCCACTCCAGTACTCTTGCCTGGAAAACCCCACGGATGGAGGAGCCTGGTGGGCTGCAGTCTTTGGGGTCACTAAGAGTCAGACACGACTGAGTGACTTCACTTTCACTTTTCAGTTTCATGCATTGGAGAAGGAAATGACAACCCACTCCAGTGTTCTTGCCTGGAGAATCCCAGGGACGGGGGAACCTGGTGGGCTGCTGTCTATGGGGTCACACAGAGTCAGACACAACTGAAGTGACTTAGCAGCAGCAGCAGGAGTTCTTTATATGTTCCAAATACATGTGTGTCACTAGGGAAGGGAAGATTTCCCAGCAGAGGGACAGGAAATGCAAAGGTCTTGTGGCAGGAGCAGTTTTGGTATAAGTGAGGCACTGTTGGGAGACTAGTATGGCTAAACAGAATGATGGAAGAAGAGAGGAATGGCTGTGAAGTCACAAGGGTAAGGAAGAACACAGGTAATGTAGGACCTTTTATCTCCTTGTAAGAATTTTGGCTTTTAGCCTGACTAAAATGAGAAAGGCTTCCCTGGTGGCTCAGTGATAAAGAACATTTCTGCCAAGGTAGGAGATATGGGTTGATCCCTGAGTCGAGAAGATCCCCTGGAGAAGGCAATGGCAACCCACTCCAGTATTCTTGCCTGGGAAAATCCCATAAACAAAGGAGCCTGTCGGGCTACAGTTCATGGTGTCACAAAAGACGTGAACACAACTTAGCTACAAAACAACAACAATGGAATAAGAGAACGGTAGAAGGCTGAGCATAAAAATTAGATTGCATGAGTTAGATTTGAACATTTCCTTGTTACTGCTTAGGCCTTCCCTGATCGCTCAGTTGGTAAAGAATCTGCCTGCAATGCAGGAGACTCCAGATTCCTGGATTGGGAAGATCCCCTGGAGAAGGCATAGGCTACCCATTCCAGTATTCTTGGGCTTCCCTTGTGGCTCAGCTGGTAAGAAATCTGCCCACAATGTGGAAACCTGGTTCAATCCTTGGGTTGGGAAGATCCCCTGGAGAAGGGAAAGGCCACCCACTCCAATATTCTGGCCTGGAGAATTCCATGAACTGTATAGTCCATGGGGGTCCCAAAGAGTCAGACATGACTGAGTGACTTTCACTTTTTCACTTTGCTCCTGGTTTAGTAAAAACTAAAGAGAGACAAAGGCAGAAAGCAGAGGCTTTTGTGATAACCCAAATGAGATATGCGAAGTGGCTTAGACCTGAGCTATGGCAATGAGGGTAAGCAAGAAATGGGTGAATTTGGGAAACATTTTGAAAATAGCACTAACATAGATTACTGACAGCTTCGATACTGTATGTGAAATAAAAGTTAATGGCCAAAGACTATTCTAAGGAATTCTGTTTTGTGCAATTGGAAGAAAGGAGTTGCTTTAGGTTGTGAGAGAATACCAGAAGGTTACTTTTGGACACAGTGAACTTAAGATGTTTCTTTGCTGTTCAAGCGGAGATATCCTGTGAATAAATGATGTAATTTACAAAAGAAATTTGAACTGATCATTTGTATTTATATAATTAATTATATATGTTTATTGATTATATGGATGGCATCACTGACTCGATGGACATGAGTCTGAGTGAACTCCGGGAGTTGGTGATAGACAGGGAGGCCTGGTGTGCTTCGATTCATGGGGTCGCAAAGAGTCGGACACGACTGAGTGACTGATATGATTTGATCTGATTGATTATATGGAGCTTCCCAGTGTCTCAGTGGGTAAATAATCCACCTGCAATGCAGCAGATGCAGGAGACCCAGGTTCAGTCCCTGGGCTGGGAAAATCCTCTAGAAGACAGCATGGCAACCCACTCCAGTATTCTTGCCTGGAGAATCCCATGGTCAGAGGAGCCATGGGATTGCAAAGTGTTGCAAAGTGTTGGACACGACTGAAGCGACTTAGCACGAGTACAATTGGCTATACATTATATATTTTACATATAAGTATATTTTAGCAGTAGCAGCAGGTGGTGCTAATAGTAAGGAATCTGCCTGCCAATGCGGGAGTCATAAAAGATGTAAGAGAACGCCCTCGGCAAAGGGACTGGAGGGCTACAGTGCATAAGTTCACAAAGAGTTGGACACAATTGAAGCAACTTAGCATGGATGCACATACTTTATATTATTATTAAACATACACTTGTATATCAATGACAGTTAAAGTCTTGAAAGTGGATGTGTTCAACAGAGCAATTATTTTGGATAGAAAAGAGAATTGATATGAGTACTGAGTCTAGGGACACTGCAACATTCAGAAGTCAGGGAAAGTGGGCAGAGATAAAAAACGTAAGATGAAACATCCAGAGGTAGGAAAGCAAAACAAACATAAATAGAACCATGCTGTGAGTTTGTTGTTCTGGAAACCAAATAAAGAAAGTGGTTTAAGTAGGAGACTGTGATCAATTTGGTCAAATGTTAATGAGATTTCAAGAGTTCAAGTACGAAGAGGTCTGAGAATCGACCATTGGATTTAGCAACGTGGAGTTCGTGGTTGACCTTGATAAAAGCAATTTCAGTGGAGTTCTGTTGCTAAAAATCTGTTTAGAATGGATTAAAGAATGGGAGTAGAAGTTGGAAACTTTATATAGAAACTTCTTTTTCAAGTTTTGTTTTCAGAGGAATGAGAAAAAAAGGGAATGTAGTAAAGGGAATGATCCAGGAGGGGAAGTAGAGTCAAAAGTGAGTCTTTTTAGAAATACAAGACATAGCAGCTTGTGTATGTGCTGTTGTGAACCATCCAGAATAAACGGAAATATGTTCTGTACAGTAAAGAGAAGGGAGAATGGTTAGTCCCACATCATAGAATCGGTGAGAAAGGGAAAGAATCTAGTGCACCAGTTGAGCACTAGCTTTTTCTAGTGTGATAAATAAAGGTCAAGTAAATTTGCACACAGAAAGTTAGGTTAAGAGATGCAGAGTCTGGGAAAAGTCTCTTCTGTTTGCTTCAATATTTTTAATGGAGTAGAAATCACAGTCAACAGCTTGGGATGAGGATGAGGAAAAAGTGTTGGAAATTTGAGGCAAGAAGATGTAGAATACGTTATATTAATGAACTAGGAAAATGCAATATGATTTTTAGACCACATGAAGGACCTGCTGGTGAAAAGTGATCCTTTTTTTTTTTGGCCTGTGTCTTGCAGGATCTTAGTTCCCTGACTAGGGACTGAACCCAGGTCCTCGGCAGTGAAAGCATGGAGTCCTAACCACTAGACCTTCCCAAATGACTCTAAATTTAAGGTAAGATTAGTCACCTGTTTTAGGTATTTTTTCTCTGACTGCATTCAACTGTAAGTGGGTAAACGTTGAGTAGATTAAGGGTTTGATTTAACAAAAGTGGTGCTTAAGAGTGGGGCAAAGGAGTGGATGTGTTTGCTAGTGAGTGGTTATCACTGATAGAAGGTCTTTAGAATATCATACTAGCTTAAAGTCAAGACACAGTTTTAGCATTTCTAGATTGCATCAGTTCTAAGTTTTACAGTATTCGTTGGCAGGACAGAAAAATCACAAAGTTTTATGTGATCCTTTTCATTTTGTGGTTGCAGACAATGTGCTTTTGTTGTCTGCTATCTCTTTTTTTTTTTGGCTGTACCAGGTCCTTGTTGCTTCTTGGGGTTTTCTCTAAGTGTGGCGAGCAGGACAGCTCTCTAGTTGTGGTGTGCGGGCTTCTTATTGTGGTGGCTTCTCTTGTTGCATAGCACAACCTGTAGCACACACAGGCTTCAGTAGTTGAGGCACATGGACTCAATACTTGCAGTTCATGGGCTCTAAAGCACAGGCTCAGTAATTTTGGTGCATTGGCTTAGTTCCTCCATAGCATGTGGGATATTCCTGGATCAGGGATGGAACCTGTGTCTCCTGCTTCAGCAGGCAAATTCTTCATCACTGAGCCATCAGGGAAGCCCCTCTGCTAGTATTTAAATAGCATCATTTGAAAACCAGAGTCCTTCACTACCAACATATGTAGTGTTATATAGAATGTGGTTTTCTCCAGAACAGCAAAAAGTTTAAAAAAAAACAAAACACTTAAAATCAAAAAACCAGTAATGTTAAATTATCCCTGAGTGCACATTATTTAGTTCTTCATTAACTTAATTGTTTTCTAGTAAAAGTGAAATGTGCAATATGCAAATTAAATAATATTATGTGTCAGAGTTTGAAAGAAATATTCATTTAACATTGGAAAAGGTTTTTTTCTTTTCCCTAGGAAATCTTGTTCATTTATTTTGCAAGAATTTTTGTTTGTCGCTATTTGTTCAAAACATAATACAATTGTGAGACCCAGTGCCTGCTGGCAAAGTTGGAATAGCTGTCAGCAGGAAATGGCAAACTAATAATAAGTGCTGGTAAAATATTTATATTATAGTTTACTGGGAAGCTGAATGTAGTTTTGTATTTCATTAGAGCTTGAGGCAATACATAGTAAAATAGTTGTGCTCCAAAATAAGTGGATAGAATTCTAAATACTATAGTAACTTGTCTTTCAACTATCTGCTGGGAAGAAAAAGAATTAATAATAATAAAGCCTTTTACAAGTTGAAATTTAAGAAATTTTACACGAGGTCCATAGGGCAGTAATTAGCAGCATCTCACATTCAGTGTTATTAGACACTCGGCTGCTGGATCAACCACTTCTGTATGAGGCCTAGTAATTTATCTCTGGCTCATAATTTTCAATAACAGAGCTATTCAAGAGGGAGGGGTGGTCCTAAACCACCAGAGGACTCAGAAGTATGGTGATGTTCAAGTACAACACTGTGTTTATGTACTCCCCAAAGTGTATCAAAGCTCAGATCCAGAGAAATAAAAGAAAAGTCAAACAAAACAAGCATTAGACTGCGTAAAATAAGGTATGGACAAGGCAAACAGGTGAGGCATTGTTTAGGTGGCTAAGGTAGATCAATATCTATTCTTGCAAGCCAGGAATCCTGCCTGCTTTCCTCTGGCGCTCTGCAGATCATCTTACGGCTTGCAGACAGACTGTCGCCTAAAGCCAACTGACAGACAACCTATTTCACCCCTGTAAAAATCATACCCATCTTCTTTCTTTGTGGTTCACTAAGGACAGAAAAAAAATACAACTGCCAAAATACAATAATTATCAAATTAGCTTTACCACGCTTTAACATCCCTTTTCATTAACTTACTTACAAAAGACTGGTTCCTAATTTCTTTTTCATATATAATTTTAATCTACTCAATAAAAGGTAAGTATGTTATGAACATAACAAAGTGTGCATGTGTGTGTATGTTTGTATGTTTGTATGTGTAAGGCCACCAAATTCATTGAAATAGTAAACATATATAAAATGTTGTACAAAATAATCACTCTATTATCATTAGCTAATATCAATATTCCTATCATAGTTTTTAAAACATAACAGAGGTATGCAAAAAGTATCAATTAGAAACTGAGGAAATCAATGTTTATCAGTGTAATTCATAGGTTAAAGGGGTATTATTTCAGTAATTTTGAAAACATTTAACCAGCTCACCATAGCTCAACTTTGAGTAAATAACAGAAAGTCAGATTATGTTTTGTGACATAGTACCATTAATTTTCATTCTTCTGACAAACTACAAGTTGAGGCATAACTGTTAGTTAGCTTCCTATGTAAAGTTTTAGTTCTGAAATCAGGTTTTAGTTCTGATTTAGTTTAGAAAATCAAAACTAGAAATATTTGCTTAAAAGTAAGTATTACACTTTAGTTATATCAAAAATAACCAAAATATAAAACCTGTCTTCTGGTGCCATAGGACTCTAAAAGGTTATACAAACTTCCTTGCAAATTGAGCATTATATAAAATTTTTACTTTACATATATGTTTTTTAATATTTTTCCACTTCATAAGTTTAACCAAAAAGTTCAGTTCAGTTCAGTTGCTCAGTCGTGTCCGACTCTTTGCGACCCCATGAATCGCAGCACACCAGGCCTCCCTGTCCATCACCAACTCCCGGAGTTCACTCAAGCTCACGTCCGTAGAGTCAGTGATGCCATCCACCCATCTCATCCTCTGTCGTCCCCTTCTCCTGGAATACCTTTACTGAAGTAAAAATAATGTAATTGCTATAATAAC
>NW_011494753.1:14089238-14093984 GCF_000754665.1 Bison bison bison | reverse complement strand
TGTAGATGAGAAATTAAAACAAAGGCTCCTTAACAAAATATAAACTATAAAAAAGGTACACAGTCCTCTTGATTCTGCTTTGGCAAACAGGAGCTATTTCGTATATTTGACTCCCGAGTATAGCATTTACTGAGACTTGTTCCTTTCATATGTGTACAATAACAGATTTCATTTTAAACAGATTTTTATATCAAAACTCATCCTGCTTTCTTTCTGCCCCCTGGGTTGACTAATGAAAGAAGTGACAATTTTAATAAAATATTTAAAATACCAAAAATTAAGACAAATCTCTATTGTAGTGGTTATAGAGATTTTGTCTTAATCTTGAAAGTGGAAAAGGTCATATTTTGTAGGCTGTTGCATATCATATCTCTGAATAATAAGAATATGTCTTTTCCTTGCTTGCTACAGTTTTCTGCTTACCTCTTTATGGTGGAAGAAATGTAATTTACTTGTCAGATTGAAAGGTTTGATATAAATTCTTATCCTACCTTTAGAACTAGCATTTCTGAAACTCTACATTGTAAACAAATGGCATGTTTAATTAAACAACTACTAACAAGAGTATGTAGTAAAGAGAATATGTGAACAAGAGAGTATGATTAGATTAATTTAATAGCAAGCTCTGTGACTAGAATTTAAAGAAACCATTTTTAAATCAGCAAGGATATATGATTATACTAATTTAAAATCAAGATGTAGTTGGAATGTAAACAAAGTATTTTAAGTCCCTCTCCAGAATATCAAAAGAATTTTCTTTAAAAGTTAAAACTAACATGATTTAGAAGATATTAGTTTACATTAAAATTTCTTCTGTAACCTACTAATCTACATAAAAAGCTAAATTTAAAGTCAATTGATAGTTTACTGTGATGCTAAAAACTCATCTTAAATAAAAACAGTTGTGATTTTTCCAAGGGATTCATTTTACTTTTCTATAGGATTGCTTTTTCACTGCAACAGGTTAGCAATTCTGAAATATACTAGCTCTCTGTTCTAATAAAGAGTGAAAACATAGTGAGGTAAATTCAGCTGAATAGTTAGGCATACTATCATGTACATGATAACATATATGCATATGCATGTGTGTTTCTGTGTGTATGTAAATACATATTTAATATATAATATCTATAATTTTCTGAAACCCAAGAATTACTTTTACCTTCAAATTTCAAAATATTAAATAGATTTGCTGTAATCATTCACAGGCACTTGATGCTGAAGGTCAGTCCATTTTTACTCATTCGTAAAAACAAAGAAAAATAAAAAACCATTGGGTTCTGACCTATTTAAAGCCATAAATTGTTTTTTAAAACATGCATTGTCAGGATCATAATTATCTTATTTGTGTTTGTTTAGATAGATAAACAGATGAAACATGTCGATGCAGATGTGACAGTCTCAGTGCTGTCATTTACCTTTCAAGGATCATAGAATTTTTGCTTTTAACACATTCCCTCGAGTACCTACATGTTTTCATTTTAAACCAGTCATTGAGAAAACATGTCAGATGCTAAATTCAAAATCCACCATGCAGGAAACACAGGGAAATGTAACAACTGTTTTGGGAGAAAATGTCTTGAAGTCAACTTACATAAAATCTTTAATGGTTTGCCAATGAATTATAATTAGCATTTATGTTACAACTGAAAATGCTAAACAATTTCTGCTTAACTACTATAGGGCTGAAGTTATTTCTGTCAAATAAATAAAATCTTAAAATATCTACATTCTATAATATAAAAGTTTAGTGATACAAAAGCAGAATTTGTAATATCAATTTGTGAAACAAAAGGAACAAAATAGTTTGAAGTCTAGAGCACTTAAACCTTTTTAATACTTAATACATTATATGAAATCTCATACAGAATATGTGGAACTCAAAGTAATAATTTCTGATATTAATATTCAATAACTTGTATGTCCAAGTAGACTGAAAACTTAGAAATTCTCTGAGAGGCTCACATTCAGTAGAGTAAGAGAAATTAAAGCTTTAGGATGCTTGTGTAAAGGTTAAAATAACTCAAGTTCTTTTCTCAGTAAATGCTTCCCTATCTTCATCAATTATGATTCTCAATTATAAAGAAAATGAATTGTATAATACAAACAATATAATCAATGAAATGTTATATGCAAAGATAGATAATGCAAGACAACTGAGCTTAGAATGCATAACACTTAAAATATTTAATCATGGCTTTATGTGACTACACACAATTTATTTCTACTTAATAAAATAATAAAAATGCTTTTTTCCTACTTTTTAATGTATATTTGCAAACATTTCCTCTCACAGAATTGTTCAATTAAATACTATGCATTTCCAATTAAGAACTAATGTATTTATGAATATTCATTTTTCAACATTTATTTATTTAATAAAGCCTAAAGCTGGTTAGGCTAACATGGAAACAAAAATTATGATGCTATTTTGAACTCTATGACCTCTTTCAATTTGCAAACAGGTAATTATATGAAAAATTGTAGAATGCACTAAAAAAGCAGTTGGAAAACAACAAATATTTCATGAAAGAATTATTAATTAGTGTTATAACCACTTAGAACAGAAATATGTGCATGAATATATAATCACCTAAAGAATTTCAGTCTTTAACTTCATTTAATTACTAAAACAGTCATTTAAGAACGTGCCTTGATGAGTATCACAAACATATCCTTTGGTTAAATATGAATAAAAGGAATAGTTTGATTTCTAATAAAAATAACAAAATATAAGACCAACTTAATATATGCAAATCAATTATGAGAAAATGATTAAATTATTTATACCTTCCAAAACAGTATCAATATAATTAAAAGTACTCTTATTGGAAATAAACCCGTTAATATACATAGCCAATCTCTAGCAGATTATTGGTATTACTACAATGTGAGTGTTAAATGCTAGTTGCTAACATTTGCACCTTGTTGGATAAAGTGTAAAATAAGCAGGAAGTTTTAATCTATGTCTTTAACCATGATGAAAACCATCATGAAACATTATAAGGCTGTCCTTTGGAGAGTGTCTTTTTGGAATCCATGTGCTAAATGGGTTTTCATATAAGGAATCCTCTCAGCAGTAAATGGAACTATAGAGAAAGTCATATTTGGAAGAATCAGAGCGAAGTTTGCACTGTGCACAGTTGACTGCCACAGCTTTTCTTCATTGGAAAAATTCTTAAATCTAAGGTTGTCAATTTGCCACTTTTTGAGTACTATAGTTACTTAGAAATAGCAGTTAACAAAAAAAAAACTTAAAAGCATTGACTTTTATACTTCATTCTAACAAAACAATTCACTATTTACTTATTTTACAGTTAATCTCCATGCTAAATCTGAAAGTATGCTCTCAATAACAACTGTAATAAAAGAACATCAGGATAATGACACAAGATGATAAAAGCAAGGGAAATGTTCATCTGAGGATATAATCTCTTTTACATATACAAGCTTTTTTTCCCCACATATACAAGCTTTAAGTAAAAATAAAGTAGGATAAATGCTCCAAAAAAAGTTATCCAGAGAATATCTATACAACAAAATTTATCAAAAAGTAGTAGAAAGTCTTCCTAGACGTCGATCCCTGTTGATAAAGGATTCCTAACAGGGGATACAAAGCTCTATAAGATTATGTGCAAGTAAATTTTGTAAGCAAGAGTTTCTACCATTTTCAACTAATTGATGAAAAAATAGGGCAGAATCATAAAACAGTTTTGTTGGTAAGGAAGAGATACTGCAATGTATTCAGCAAACCCATTTATTATTCCTTCTAAACATAACTATATTCTCAAACCTTCACTGCAATTAGATTGGGCCTCACATGACTGATTTCAGGCCAATAGAATACGCATTACCTTTTGGAATTGTCAACAAGATTTCTTCCCTTCCTACCCAATGCAGAGTACCCAGAGGAGGACTCCAGGGTTCTAGTAGATGGCAGAGCAATTCTTGGGCCCCTGAATGACTGAATGGAGCTGGATGGAACAAAGACCCACTCTCCCTCTCTACCTAACCCACACAGGAATATGACATAAAAGAGTAATAGATCTTGCTGGCATTAAGCCACTGAGACTTGAGAAAGGCTAGATTACTCATTCATTTTTATCTATTTCTCAAATATTAAGAATAATAAAGAAGGATATCAAAATAAAATTTGGTACTTCAGAGGAAAGCAAAAGCGGTAATTGTACTGGATCTAAGTGTTAAGAGTAGGGATAGTTCTATATGATTTCAAGTATTCTGCAATTGGACCCTGTCAGTCTTGCCTCCCCAGTCATATGCTGAACTTATATCATCTTATTATGATAATAATAATTTATCTTAGTGACAAAAGCTTTAAAGCATTAGCTACCATTCATTTCATTTCATACCATACTTCAGAACAAGTGCTAAGCACTTTATATGAATTATCTCATTTAAGTTCAAAGTCACTATATGAGGAAGTTTTGACAACACATTTACAATGTAAAATTTCCTCATTTTACAGAGGAAACTGATGTCTATAAAAGTTAAGATAATTTTATAGCTAGTGAGAAAGAACTCAGAAAGTTTTGACTCATATTAACGAAGATCATGGCATCTGGTCCCATCACTTCATGGGAAATAGATGGGGAAACAGTGGAAACAGTGTCAGACTTTATTTTGGGGGGCTCCAAAATCATTGCAGATGGTGACTACAGCCATGAAATTAAAAGATGCTTACTCCTTGGAAGGAAAGTTATGACCAACCTAGATAGCATATTCAAA
>NW_011494753.1:14068213-14089138 GCF_000754665.1 Bison bison bison | reverse complement strand
CAAAATCATTGCAGATGGTGACTACAGCCATGAAATTAAAAGATGCTTACTCCTTGGAAGGAAAGTTATGACCAACCTAGATAGCATATTCAAAAGCAGAGACATTACTTTGCCAACAAAGGTTTGTCTAGTCAAGGCTATGGTTTTTCCTGTGGTCATGTATGGATGTGAGAGTTGGACTGTGAAGAAGGCTGAGCGCCGAAGAATTGATGCTTTTGAACTGTGGTGTTGGAGAAGACTCTTGAGAGTCCCTTGGACTGCAAGGAGATCCAACCAGTCCATTCTGAAGGAGATCAGCCCTGGGATTTCTTTGGAAGGAATGATGCTAAAGCTGAAACTCCAGTACTTTGGCCACTTCATGTGAAGAGTTGACTCATTGGAAAAGACTCTGATGCTGGGAGGGATTGGGGGCAGGAGGAGAAGGGGACGACAGAGGATGAGAAGGCTGGATGGCATCACCAACTCGATGGACATGAGTTTGAATGAACTCCGGGAGTTGGTGATGGACAGGGAGGCCTGGCATGCTGGGATTCATGGGGTCGCAAAGAGTTGGACACGACTGAGCAACTGAACTGAACTGAACTGAATATGTATAATATTACATTGGTGGTAATATTTGGTCCCAACCAAATATTGTTTGAGCAATTGTAATTCACTTCAACTACTAGCCTTTTTACACGTAGAATCGTGCAGTTGTATGTTCATTTTGTAGGTCACAGGAAAGACTGACAGAAAGGGTTGACCTTTACAAACATAATTCTGTATCTGTCCCTCCTATTAGAAACCTAATACTCTAATTTTATCAACATGCCAAAAATGTATTCATCTATCAAAGGTAGATATACAATAATCATCAAAATAGTAATGTTTTGAATCAGAAATAAGATTATCCATAATTCATTTATGATGAATAACTTAAATGAAAAGAACTTCATTGAAAGCCTGGGATATAATTACTCACCTAAAAGTAACTACTATTTTAAGTGAAGTATTTGAAGTTCATATGATTAGTATATATTCTAAGAACAAAAATTCTTCAGAAGCCAAATAATAATCCAAATATTATTTGGAAAATATAGATTCAGAATGAAGATATTTTTGTGGGTAGAATGTTTAACAGCATCAAGTTTAAAGAGCCTGATATACATTTACAACAGGAATGGGCTTTCGTTGGGACTTAAGTCCAATGGAATTGAATCCACTCCCTCATCTCTGAACCATATGTGGACACACTTTCCCTTCATTGCTTCTGACTTCTATCTGCTTTCATGGCTAAAATTTTTTCTGTAGACATGCCAATACCTTCAATTTATGTCAAACCCTGCTGCACAGGAATTTAAGACAGCTTTGCACATCCTCCAGATGATTTGTGCTGATCTTGAAATTTAACAATCAAAAGCTGATCTTATCTAGTGTCAATTTCAAATTTCTTGCTAATACCTCTGTCATTCTAATCTATAAGGACAAAACACAATGGCAAGAACCCAAAGAATTAATTCCAGGATAAGATAATACTCACTGAAAAATCATGCCTATTTGTGAGAAATGAGTTAGCAGCTGTTCTCTTTTTCTTTCAGTTAGGGTAGAAGCAGTATATCCACAGAATTTAGTTAATCATCATAACCATCTTGATTGCTGGGGTAAATCTCTCCAAATTCTTCCTACAAGAGATACTATGTTTCTCTTCCTAATGGTACCAAAGCCCACACTAAGAATATTTGAAATCACAGCTGGCATACATCAGGGATAGATGATCCTAGGCCACTTCCACCCTTATCAATGAAAAACTAAGCTCCTTCAAGCTTTAGGCTGCCAAAGTACCATCTATTTCAAGAGCAAAGTCCAGTGCCATATGTTGTAATGTTCTCTTATCCACCTAGAAAAGTGCCAAGAGGAGCACTTTTCCACACACGTGTGTGGGAGATAGTAAATATAATAATAGGGCTAATTAACCCACCAGGGGGCTTCAAGACTGGAATGATTCAGTCAGACAGAAACAAACGATTTTTATTCCTTTATTATTATTTCTTCTTTATCTGTGGAATTAGAGGGTGGCAGGAAGACCAAGAATTCAGACCTGGGACAAATCTGGATGAACTTAGGATGCTATGCAGTAGTTGGGGTACATTGTAAGAAGTGTTCCGAAAACAAAAAAGAATGTTGAAGCAACTTTCTCTGGAGATGCATCATGTGCAGAGAGTCACCATGAGTATGTTTGCTTGCATCCAGCTTCTTCTCTTTGAATTGGAGGACACATACTTGGAAACTTCTGGTTGATGACAGCACACCAATTAAGAGTTATTCTTTGATTCAAAGTGAACAACTGTTGCCATCAAGCTTCATCGAACTGACCTATGTGAGAAATCTCTGAAAATAACAACATGAAAAGGACAAGAAAATAGATAATCAGTACAAAAAAGGTAAAACTTCTTAATAAGAGAAATAGACAAAGATAAAAATTAATTTACAAAAACAAACACAGTTGTTGTTTAGTCACTATGTCGTGTCTAACTCTTTTGCAACCCCATGGACTGCAGCCCGCCAGGCTCCTCTGTCCATGGGATTCTGTAGGCAAGAATCCTGGAGTGGCTTGTCATTTCCTTCTCCAGGGGATCTTCCCGACCCAGGGATCGAACCTGCGTCTCCTGCATTGGAAGGTAGACTCTTCACCACTGAGCCCCCAGAGAAGCCCCCAAACAATTTTAAACTATATATTAATACTATATTTGCAATTTTTAATTATGATGTTATAGTATATTACATACTAAATTGTATTTTTATTAGTAGAACTAATTCATAATGAAGGGAGGGAAATTCTATTAAAGCAAGCATCGTCTATGGTGTCACTGTAAAAATTTGATAAGATCTGAATATTCGAGCTATTTCAGTAAAGCAAAAAAGAACACAGGAAAACATGTTGTGTTTAACTGAACATGTGCAAAGTTACCCTCCTCAAAACTGATGAGTAAGGAAATTAAAATAATTTAAAAGAAAAAAATGTCAAAAGAGTAATTTTAAAAACATTATGCTACAGATTCTAAAAATCTAATTATCTTAGTTCAATTTTTAACCACTGCAAAAGATAAGACACAGCAAAAGAAACTAACTAGCTATCACTTGGTTCTGCTTAATAACAGTTTCCTAAATGGAGAAGGCAATAGCACCCCACTCCAGTAGTCTTGCCTGGAGAATCCCATGGACCGAGGAGCCTTGTAGGCTTCAGTCCATGGGATTGCTAAGAGTCGGACAGAACTGAGCGACTTCACTTTCACTTTTTGCTTTCATGCATTGGAGAAGGAAATGGAAACCCACTCCAGTGTTCTTGCCTGAAGAATCCCAGGGTCAGGGGAGCCTGGTGAGCTGCCGTCTATGGGGTCACACAGAGTCGGACACGACTGAAGTGACTTAGCAGCAGCAGCAGCATAGGTAATAATAAGCTGAACCATATAAATGGAGAGAAATCAGAACCACAGAATTCTTTAAGGAAAATAATATATTCCAAAGGAAAAAAAACTAAAGAAAGATCTAATTAAACAACTGAAATAAAAGATAACTACTGTACTATATGAGCTTCCCAGGTGGTTCAGTGGTAAAGAATCTGCCTGCCAATGCAGTAGATGAAGGTTCAATCCCTGGGTCAGGAAGATCCCCTGGAGAGGGGAATGGCAACAAACTCCAGTATTCTTGCCTGGGAAATCCCAGGGACAGAGCAGCCTGGAGGGCTACATGACTTAATGACTTAACAACAACAACAACTGTACTATCTGGTAAAATTAATGAATGGGGAAAAAATCAGAGCAGAATTAAAGTTTTATTACATCTTCACTACCACCGAATCAGAACTTGAGGTACTAGTCCAAAAATTGTTTTTTTTGGACAAATGACTTTTGTCTTGTGGTTTTTTAAAAGCACTATAGCTAGATAGTACCTGCATAAATAAATAACAAACCATTAAACTTGTCCTAAGACTTAGAGATTACTTTCAAGAAACAATCAGCAGATGAATGGATAAGAAAGCTGTGGTACATATACACAATGGAGTATTACTCAGCCACTAAAAAGAATACATTTGAATCAGTTCTAATGAGGTGGATGAACGTGGAGCCTATTATACAGAGTGAAGTAAGCCAGAAAGAAAAACACCAATACAGTATACTAACGCATATATATGGAATTTAGAAAGATGCTAACAATAACCCTGTATACAAGACAGCAAAGGAGACACTGATGTATAGAACAGTCTTTTGGACTCTGTGGGAGAGGGGGAGGGTGGGATGATTTGGGAGAATGGCATTGAAACATATATAATATCATATGTGAAACGAGTCACCAGTCCAGGTTCCATGCAGGATACTGGATGCTTGGGGCTGGTGCACTGGGATGACCCAGAGGGATGGTACGGGGAGGGAGGAGGGAGGAGGGTTCAGGATGGGGAACACATGTATACCTGTGGCGGATTCATGTTGATATATAGCAAAACCAATACAATATTGTAAAGTTAAAAAATAAAATTAAAAAAAAAAGAAAAAAAGGAACAATCTCAGTTATAGTAGTGGAGGAATCTTCCATCCAAGTAACATGTTAGTCCTAAGTAGTTATATTCTGAGAGGCAGGATTTCACTTTCAAGTCCTAAAAAGTCATCATCATGAGGCTCTACTTTGGTCATGTAATAGAACATTTGATCCATTTTCTTTTTGGAAAATGGAAAATCAAAAGGAATAAAGTACTGGCCACACTTACAATGTTTTCTTTAAAGTCATGGGAAACATGGTGCTTACTGTTCATTATTTGAGTGGGACATTTGGTTTGTCTTGTCTACAACAATTTAATGGGGTAATACACAAAGATGAAGGCTTTATGCTTTAACATTTTTCAGTCAGAAAAAGAAAGCTCAGATACTGTGAACTACCTGTCCTGTTTCATAGGGAGCACCTGTATTACTGCCACACATCTGTGGAAGCACAGTATCAGCCAACTGTTAATCAAGGATCACTTCCCTTCAAAGTGACTGATGATCCACTGTTAAAACAGCTTATAAAAATAACTTCTCCTTCGAAAAGGTGCTTCAGGGTTTTCAGACACATCTCACTGTTCCTGCTAGTTTAATGCATGTTTGAAAGTTAATTTCTCATTAATATTTAAAGAAGAAATGACTTCAGAACAAATTTTTAATGATCCACTACATTTTAGAAATAAAATATTATTGGCATTATTTTCATCTCGATTACAAGGAATAACAGTGTCCAAGATTAAGATTAGCTTTTAAAACTGTTAATGAGCCCTGGCAATGTGAAAAAGATATGGATTAGGTAGATGTAATGAGATATGATTAAAGGGTGCAGGCACTGAAGGGTGTTGGAGAAATACTTTTCAGAAAGAGTATAATTAGTGCCTGATAAAAGTACTTAGTAGATAAGATATTTGAAGAAGAAAGGTTAAGATAAACACATACTTTATGAAAAATCTGCTGAATTTTTCCCCTTTGGTTCTCTTACATTCTCAATATTATGTTGAAATTTCATACGTAAATAATGTTTGTCGAATATTTGATGCAATTCTACCAGACAATTAGAATGTTTTAATTGCTAGACACGGAGAGCAGAAAATGTGTTGAAACATTTTATTCCATTTTCAGTGTACATTTCTTTGTTGATTTATGTAATGTAGCTAATAATATGCAACCTACCCTAGTTTTAAACAAACAAATGAACTTCTAAAAAGCAAGCTTTCCATTAAGTTGCTAAGCAACTCCAAAGGCACATTTTATTAATTTAATAAATAACATGGAGATGACAAATCCTCAAGGAATATTTCTAACTCCATTTTATAAAAAGTAGAAAATCTAAGCAGGTACCCTTCTGATTTTCCTATTTCTAAGACCTCAGAGCTAAGAAGAGACACTGCCATTTTCAGAGGTACATTTGACTCACTAAACAAAACATTTCTTCCATCAAAGTTGATACTATAATAGAAGTTAGGTTCTGGGACTGCTTGGGTAGCTTTCCAGAGTTAAGAGTTCATGCTTCATTCCCACTGAAGGTTTCTCAACCTCAGTACAATTGCTTTTGGAGAGTAGGTAATTCATTGTTATCAGGGGTCTCTCCTCTGAATTGTAAGATATTTAGTAATATCTATCCCTGGCTTCTACTTACTAAATGCCAATAGTGTCCCACAGTTGTTACAACTAAAAATGTCTCCAGACATTGCCAAAAGTGCCCACATGGGTTGGTGGAGGTGTGTCAAAATCACACCCAGTTGACAACCACTGAAACTGGATCATGGGTAAATATGCGAAATGAGAAAGGTTTCTTGAGCTGTAACTGGTGATGAAGATATCCTGAGATTAGTAACCATCAGTCAACATCTAACATCCCCTATCACACCAACAATGAAGAAAAAAGTAGTAACACATATTCCAGTGGTCTGTGGCTCTTATCCTATTCAAGACTCCTTACTGATTTTATTATTTCGATGTAATTTCCACTGTATAAAAACTGAGAAGAAAGGGCCTAATGATGACTCTGTCTACAGTCACTCTATATAAATATACCATTCTAGAACTGCAACCAGAATCTTTTTTCATACTCTTTCTCCCTCAATTTTCACTATGCTCAGTTGCTGGCTAGAATCATTTTAAACATAAATCTCAATTTTAATCATGCCATCCTCTGCTTACAGGGCCACCACAGGTCACCATCACCTCTACTATCAAATACAAACTCCTCTGCATGATCTGCAAGGTTTCCTACAAATTACCACCAAAACTCCATCTCATCAAATATCTTTCTCATTCTCCATTTACGCCACCCTTACCCCCTTGAACACAAACAGCTTGCATTTTCAATCTTCCTATGTGGTACATAAAGGACAGATTCATTTTCTCCATGAAAGTTTTCCTAATTAATCCTTCCTGTATTTCTTATCAGTATCATATTTCGGTTAAAAGAATGACAGGACTGCAAATTAATTTGTGAGGCAATTGTTTACTGAATGTTTTCAATATGCCAGACACTGAACATTGCTTAGTAGCTGTTTCTATTAATTTATATTCACATTATTTATGCCCAACTAGACTGTAAGTTCCCAGAGGATAAGAACAGGTCTTATTTGTATCCCTCTGATGCCTCTGAATAATGATGCTAATAAATACACTTTAAATTTGATTAGCAATTATAACCTTTCAAATTACTCTCATGGTTATTAGCTTTTTGGTTATATATTTTCACTATTTTACAGTCAATGAAAGTGGGACAGTAAATGCCCTAAGGACTAATCTATAGGTTACACAACTGGTGCTCGGGAAAATATGCATTTAACATGTGTTGACTGACTGAATCACAACTATGAAAATTTCTCTCCTGGTTACATAAAGTTCTTACAGCATTTAAAAACAAATGCTATCATAAAGAATGAGAACAGTTGAATGATGCAGAAGACACAGTAGAATGATGCAGAAGACACAGTAGAATGATGCAGAAGTGATCAAGTTTGACAAGGATTAAACGGTAACATAGCAGGAAAGCAAAAGAGAAATCTTAGTTTTTGTCTCAAATTGTCTACAAGAGATTAACTTCATAAGGCCTTGACCTCTTACCACAGAAGGTAAAACTTTAAAAAGAACGCAAAATGTAAAGGAAAAGTCACAAAAGGGCTGATAAACCCCCAAATTCTAAAAAATCACAGCATTTTACCTCATGCATATGAAAAAGTTCAAGAAGACACTTTGAATAACTCTAATAAGAGATTTCCCCC
The DNA here is from genome assembly GCF_000754665.1 of Bison bison bison. Lineage (NCBI taxonomy): Eukaryota > Metazoa > Chordata > Mammalia > Artiodactyla > Bovidae > Bison > Bison bison. The sequence continues at coordinate 14,081,385 of NW_011494753.1, read as the reverse complement.
CACTGTTTTGAGGAGTCCCTAAAAAACATCAAAATGCCCATACAAAAAAAATTATCAACCTTTCAACTGAATTCAATAAAATAATGGAAATAAACGTCAGCTGATTCCTGAGAATACCTACCACCCCTAAGTACCATGTGCCTAGGGAAGCAGCATCATTCATTTGGGCTTTCAAGGTTTATTGCATGCCTACTAAGTGCAGGGACTGGCTGAGGCCCTTCAGGAAAACAGGCCTAAATCTCAGTTGCTGGTGTGAACTGGTGCGGGGAATTCGGAAAGGGGAAAGGTGACCTGAAAAGACAAAAAAAGAGAACGATTTTTCTTCAATGAGCTTTTTCTTTAAACCTCTGGCCCTCCTCTACTCCGCCCGCCCACCCTCCCAAGTTTAAGGAGGCGTAGAAATTAAAGGCAAAAAGAAATGAATGGAACAGGTAAAGTTCCCACCGGCCACAGAAAAGTTATATAAAACAGCTCTCAAACATATTCTTCAGCAGGGTGACTGGGCGGGACCGCAGAAGCCCACGGGCCGGAGGTGCTGGGGAGGGGGGAGTCAGGGTCCCCCTCCTCCCCCGCCGGGGGGACCGGAAGTGCAGGACCTGGGATGCGCGGGAGAAATGGGCCTGGGCAGGGCTTGACTCAAGCACCAAGACATCGAGGCCTCTTGAGAGTTCTCTGAGCACCAGGCCCCATCGCACCATAGCAGGCTTTCTGCAAAATAGGCATTTTGGAGCTTTTCCGAAGAGGTTCCTAGAGGTGGCGGTAACCTTGACGGGAGGTCTGCAGCGAGGATCCGCGCTCATCTCCCATCTTCTCCTGGGCAAATCTGCGATCCCTCCTCCTCCTCCCCCACACCGGTACGCGGAGGAGAACGGACGCCCGGGACCCCAGTCTCGCGGGCGGGGTTGGGGTGAAATCCTGCTCTGCGTCGGCCGCTCGGTGCTCTCTTCCTGAGGGAGAAAGACGAGTGGGCGACGGGGCGGGGTCACGGCGGGGCGGGTGCTGGAAAGCTGGCCCTCTGGGGGTCTGAGGCTCCGACGCGGCCGCTGAAAATGTATCTGAGGCAGGGGCTCGTAGCGTGGGCTTTGTTCTGGCCGCCTTTTCCAAGGCCGCGGCCGAGACGGCTGAGCCGCTGGAGGACCGGGCAGAGAGTACCGACTCCGGCCTCGGCGGACGCCCCGGGCTCGCGCAGTGCTTTGCGACCGGCGGAGGAGGCAGAGGGGGCACCGAGGAGCCTTTTTGAAACTAAATTGTTAAGAATGAAAGTTGGCTCCAGGGTTTTTATCCGGGCATCTAGAAACAGTAGAAACTCGGAGTCTTGTCTCTGTCTTCTCCGATCCCGAATTAATTGAAGCTCTCGGCCTGGCCTGCATATGCGGAGCGAGAGGACAGGGAGCGCCTCTCTCTTCCACCCTCTCAAACTCTCTCTTCCCTCGTCGGAGCGCCCTCTCCCCCCGGAACGAGTCGCCCCCGCCCCTACCTTCATCCCACACACTTCATTGGACCGTCTCGGCAGTCCCTGACATATTTCACAGAACACAAAAGGACCTGTGCACTCCACTTCACTCGTTCTCAGTACTGGGCGACGTACATCAAAATAGGAGAGCTGGAGAGTTTCTTACTGGTCTTAATATGATTAAAATGCACCGGCCCTGTGTGTTCCCAAAGGCACAGAAGGAAAAGTGTTTGGACTCAGTAGTGATGGTCAGTGGATCCCGCAACGTCGCTCATCACTTTTAAGACACCCCCACCCCCACCCTAGGCGTAAACTGAGAATTCAGTTGTGAGAGCAAATAGCTTTCTAGATGATTTTTCATCACATTAAATGTATGACACTTCCGCACTCTACTCTCTCTGAATGTCCAAAGATGGGATGGAAACTCTAGGTTAATTTCCAAATGTTAGTGACCAATAGGAGCCCTAACTCCCCTTCCTGCACTGCCTGCTCCCTCTCATCTTGGGAATGGAGAGAAACCCTGGGGTCTGTAGGACCCTAACCACTTCTGATTGTTGAAAGCGGGAGGAGGGATGGAGGAGAGAGATGGAAAGGGAAAAAAACACACACACATTTTTGTTCATTTACACATTTCCTGTGCAGAACAAAAAAGTCCCACCATCAGCAAAAGAACTCTCTTCCTCCAAAATAGCAGCCAAAGAGGGAAAATTAGAATATGCATAAATTTTTTCATTTTCATTCTCTCAGAGCACGATTTCCGGCAGATTTGTATTTAAACTGCTCGATTAATCCCAATTTCTGAACAGCATTTTACTTAGCATCTTCCCAAAAAACTCACCTAGAGTATTGCTCTCCTCCCACTACCCTGTTTTGAAGCCATCTCCTTCCCTGTCCTCCAACTGCCAATGAGGATTTCATTGATAAGACTGTCACTTTATTTTTCACGTCCATTGTCTTCTTTTCAAAACTGGACTGATGCATTGGATTGCACTTTAATACAAGCCCGCTACTGTCGGTGAAACCATAACTGCAAAATGAGAGCCTAGTGGAAAGGATCTGTTTTTGAAATGTGTACCCAAAAGAAAATAAACAGGATGGGACCAATAGACCTTTGCAGCTACTCTCTTGGCATGGAATCCTTTCCTTTTGTACACAGGTCACACCCGCCCACCATTAGTAATAGTTAGGATGCTTGGACATTTCTACCCTCAAAACTTCACCCCATCCTCCATTTTTATGGAGTGTGATAGTCACACAACCTTCTTCAAAGGAGTATTACTCATAAATATTCAGAGTGTCATTAAACACCCCCCACAGCCCATTTTAAAAATATTTATTGTGTCACTTGTGCAACAGATCTACCTGTATCTGCCTTGAAAAATTCTTTGTTGGAAAAAATGTTAGCATCATTTGAAACCACTCCTTTTCTGTGATATAATAGTTTTACTCGGGCTTACCTCTCTTGTCTTTGAAACTGTATATATTTCTTTTATTTAATAGTAGAATATGAATGTTTAAAGAATGAAATGACTACATCTTCATTTACTGAAAACATAAAGAGATCTTAACTCCACTCACTGCTAAGTTCCTCACTCCTGCATACCCTGAACAGAAAGAAGCCTATATTTGCTTCACAGTACAGTCCAAGCAGAATGTCATGGTTCTGGCTTTCCTTCAGTGTTTACAAATCACAAACACCAATTATTGGTGGTTAAAAGTTAGAAATACTAATATGTTTAGTTCTTAGTTTCTAAAGTGTACATGTTTAAACTATATTCAGCATAGTACGTATGGAATATGTGCATACGCATTTATATTTGTTGGCTAATGATGTTTTTAAGATACTGGGTTATAGAAGCCTACTCATTTTGTTAAATGGGTGCATAAACAGTGCAGGTGAATGTCTGCATAACTTTTACTACTTTTTGAAATGTCTGCTTTTATTGTTTCTTTACTGTCAAATATTCCCATTATAAATGTATTAATTTAGTTTATTTTAGTTAGGCATGTCTCCAATGACTCAGGTTCTCAGATATGTACAATTAAAACCAAATTGTTTGAAAATAAATTCTTAAAAGCCATACTTTGGGAATGTACATAACAGGATTGAGGGCTACTTTTACTGACGTTGTTGGTTTCTTTTAATTTTCTGACTGAAACAAATGATAGTTGTCTTTTAATCAAGGAAGAATTCAAATGAATAAAAACAATCACAATAACTGAGAATATTTGCCATAAAATGTTTTAATTAGAGTTGGATTTTATATGGAAAGCTCCAGTTTGATTTCAAATTGCAGAGTTGTACTTCCAGAAGAGTGAAGTGAACTTAGTAGTTATTAGTTATTATTAGTGCACAGAGAAGGTCTGGGGGGTGCCACTGAAAAGCAGAGCAATGTAGAGTTGCAACCAAAGTTGTCTTTCTCCTGTAGCAAACTGAGCATCACCTCAGTAAATTTATCCCTAGAAATGAAAGCTCCTCATTCTCTGCTCTTTCGTGAGAAACAGTCTCATGAACTGTAATATTTTCATACTTTTTTAAGTGAAAAGACTAGATGGAAATGAAAAAAGATCCTTCAACCTCCCTGCTGTGAAAGGTGAGGAGATAGATGCACTATACCTAAGACCAGCAGGGGAGTTGGTTCCTTTTTTCCCCTCCCTTCCTTCAACTACCATTTGGTTTAGTTATGGATTGCGTGTATATGATAATATCTAAAGAAAAGACTTTTCTTGAAGACAAAACTGGCTATTGATAATATGCCTTTCTTTTTGTAATTGTGTTTTAACAAGGCATGAAGATCTTTTCTCACGCTTTCAAGGCTACACTAATTTGCAGAAAAACAGAACAATGCAAACACATCTTACGATCACCCTTCTTTCCTTTTAAACTGTCCTTCTGTTGCTACAGTTCTTTTCCATTTTGTCCTACCCAAATTCCTTCCGCTGGGCTGCCAAGGAATTTCTCTTATTTTTTGCTCTCCTCTCCCACAACGGCCCGTCCTCTTCTAACCAGCTTTCGTTCCCCTCCAAAATGAAAGCAGTTACCCAAACAACCTGCTTTGACCCCAACATCTGCCTGACAAACACTGAGTCTTAATTCTCTCGCTATCCCCTTTTTATTTTCTTTCATTTCCTTTTTATTGGGGGTGGAGTGCATAGGGGGCTCAGGACATGGGGAGAACTTTGGGCTGAGAGGAGAGTTAGATGCCTGCAGATACAAACTCAGTGGCAGATTCCTTCCAGCCTCATCTCAGGAACTGGTGGCTGTTCTTGTACCTGGAACAATAAACCTTGACAGGTTTACAACTGATAAAAGCACCTCTCCCTCCTCCTAAACAGATGGGTCAACTTTACCAGCTAGATTATCACCAGGTACTAACATCTTCCACCTGGTCTCCTTCCTTCCGCTACTTCTACTCCCTCCACTTTACTGTCCTCTTTGCATCCCTCCATTTCTAAAGAAATCAGAGCTCATCCTGGAGGCCCTAATTTTTTATTTTTGTGTCTCACCCAATGACCTGAGTTCCCTAGGGCCAGAATTCTCTTTTGATTCATGGAACCTTAGTTCCTATGCCCTTCTCAAACTTCTTAGCTTTGTGAATGTGAGTCCCAAATATGACAACTTGACCATTCACCAGAAGAGCTCCAGCCAGAAGGTACCAGGTCCTTCTACTCAAGAATCCCTTCACCTGTCTCTGCTTCCAGACTGGTCCTGGGTTGATTTATTTGGGAATAGTGTCCAAGGGGGACATGCCCATAGCAGTGAAGAGGGGACACAAAAGTACTCAGTGACACTAAAAAGATCCACCATGTTAGACCAGGGGAGTCTATTAGAACACAAGTTGGGCAGGAATGGATCATCCATCTAACCAGTGATAAAAGAAATCAGAGGAATGTCCAACTGCAGCCATGAAACACAAATTTCAGACTGAAATAGATTCCGTCTTCATCCTGTTGGCCAGAAAAAATATTTTAAAATTGTTTATGCTATTATTGTTTGTATTATTATTATTAACATTTTATTTTTGTCATTATTGCTGCAGTTTTTGTTATTTTTGTTGTTGTTGCTGCTATTATACTACTCAACAGAAGTTTAGAAAGATTAGTCAGATTAATTAGTTTATTGGTAATTTAAAGCTGAAAACTAGTAATTAAGCCAAAAACTAAAAATGATCAGTGATGATTCATACCAATGTAGGATTTGGGAGGAAGAGAATCTAAATTTTGGATATAAAATTTGGCAGCTGTGAAATAAACAGGACTTGGGGATCAGAACTATGGTAATTGGAATATTCTTAGTCACTTAGTCTCTCTCCCCACAACGTGCTCCAAATTCAGCTAAGATCACTGTGATCTGTTTGATAAAGGGGAAAAAATACATTTGTTTTTGTTGACAGAGAACAAAGACCCCAGGTTTGTTCTTCAGTCATTTGCATTTGCACGTGAATTCCTTCTGCTTAGGACCATCCAAATACCTAAGATCTCTCCTCTCTAAGTTTGCCTCCTTCATCTCTTTGCTCTTATTACACATCTCACTGAAGAGGGTGCATCATATAAGACAGGTATACAATTTCAGCCCTCTCCACAGACACATTCCATGGAATATAAATTCAATAATGCAATTCTCTGCACAACAAGCTCTCTGCTATCTTTCAAATATAATTAATGTTTTGATAGTGCAGTTCTTTAACTACATATATACACACAAAAACAGACGCACCCTCTAGCTTTGCTGTTTGTGAATCTAAAACAGAAATGGATTCGGCTCTTTCAGTGACTCCTAAAATTCCTCAACTCAGTCAGCCTACAGAGAAGAAATCTGTTTAGGTAATAACTGCACAGTCTGTTGTGTGTCCAAAAATACTTAAAACAATAAAAATGCAAGCCCCTAATTTTTGACAGTCATTTTTGTCAAATTTCCTAGTAATTAAAGGCTATTCTGAATTGATATTCTGATACAGACATTCACCAGATAGCAGTCAAAATCAACAAAAACACTGTCCTAACCTACTGGTTGTCTTTTCCAAGTTTTGATGATGGAAACTGAATTTCAGTACCTTCCATTTATCCAGTTGGTGCTAAATTGACAGAGATGTATAAAAACTAGCAACCATAACAACGGCTTCCACATGAGACTGCTTATTCCGTCAGATACCTCAGTTATATGTTTCAGATGGGTTAATCCACCTAATTACAGTTGGTTGTATATGGACATATTTGTATGTGAAATAGATGGTCAGAAAGACAGATACATAGATAACCACCTATGCAATAGCAGTTAAGTGAGCAAATGCTGCTGAGCTCCTATATTCAAATGTACAATATCCCTAACATTTTATTCCTACAAGCTGACTACAATTATAAGAGGATGAATAAACTTCAGACTGCAGGACATGATATGTTTTCAGTCTTAGAAGAAAAACGTGTAATCTGTAATACTTAATCCAATGAAAATATAAACCTTAATCTCCCTATATTGTTACTGAGTTGAAGGAGCTAGTTATTTGGAATTGATACACTGATTTCCAAGCATCTGGGTCATTTTGTTTGATTTGTGGATGTATATGAGGTGCTGGCAAGGGTAACACTTTACACATTTCTGCACAAAATTTTTAGAGAAGATACAAAAATAATTTTTTAAAATAATCTTTTGAGGTTTTATTTTCTTAATCGTCATGTGGCAGTTGATGTTTGGAATTGTGAAAGAAGGTAAAAGAATGATCAAGTAAAGAAGCACATGTGGCTAATTCTAAATAAGTAGATCTTTTTACTAGACATGAAAGAAACAAAAATATTTCCCCAGTACAGTTGTGCAGAAAGAGGGGAGAGTGTGATTTGTGGAGCTCACTGTGCTTTTTGTTATTGTTTTAGATGGTAGTGGCCCATCAGGGTTCCTTTAACATTACTTTTCTCCAAACTGTTTTCCTTGAAAGCATAAATGTGAGGACTACTTATCCCTTCATTCCTTCACAGGCTAATGTATAACAGCAAACATTTCCATTAGATTTTCAATAGAAAAAAGTCTTTACAGGTTGGTAATTCTATTTTAATACAGGACCAAATGATCGATCCCAGTTGTTTAGATGCAGTTAACTTGATTTTTGCCAATACTGAGCTGCTGTGTGTGTGTGTAAGATTTTTACAATATTGATCAGCAATGATGTGTGAGCTATCAAAAAGAAATCTGTTAGGTTTTTTAGATTTGTTCTGATTTCTTCCTTGTTTTCTCCTTTTTGATTTGTTTTTGAGGCAGTGACACGACTACTTCTCTGATTCCCAAATGAGGTTTTGTTTGGCTCAGGTTAATATTAAAGAAGATCACATACACGGTTGGAAAATATTGTTATTTTTCTTTAATGGGGAAAATTGGACTCCCGCGTGTCAGATCTGTGGTTTTCTGAAGGGCAATGGAAATGGTACTGACATCACTTTGCACTTTAACAATCGGATTTGGTCAGGGTACAAGTTGTTTGTTTAACCCGACAGCTCGGTGCACCCCGTCGCACGCTTTGCACACTCATTAAAACGATTATTCACGACCTGTCGAGTGTTTTCGGGTTCATTCACAGGAAAGGCTTGGAGCGAGCCAGAGCAATTCAAGTCAACACTGTCCACTACCCCGACGCACGTGAGGACGAGCTGGTGCGTGCGTAGGAAGTCGGGGGGCAGGGGGCGGGGGGGCGGGTTGGGGTGACGCCTTAGCTCTAAGTCCGGTTCATCTGATGCTCTGGAATCTCAGTCTCGAAAGAATGCTGAGTGCTTGGTCCTAAAGGGCCATATCTCTGTGTTAACTTCAAGGGCTTGGCACGGGACAGAAAAATAAAAATAGACAAAATAAACAAACCTCAAAACTCTCCCTCTGCTCCTCCTTTCAACCTTTCACAAAGCTTAAGGTCCCAGGGCTCGCCCACCTTCTGCCTGCAGCCGTCTGACTGCGAGGCTCCACCTCTCAGAACACCGATGCTGAGGATAAGCAGTTTCAGGAAAACTCACCAGGGTGAGGAGAGTTAATTCCATGTCTCAAGGCCCTTTCCTTCTTAAGAAAGAATTCGATTAATTTTTCTCTATATTCTTCGCGGATACCAGAGAAAGGGGAAGCGTGAGAAACGAAGAGAACTATTAACCGTATTTGGTAGATGAATTCCAAATTATTAGTAAGGAAAAATTGATCCTCCAGACTGCAATAAAAGATCTGTAAAGTCAGAAGCAAATTGCCCTCGATGAATTTGGCCACTCTTCCCCCCCATTTCCAAGTCATCTTTCAACATTTTGTAATGACAAGAGAAGCACGTGAATCTCAATCTCCCATAAAGAAAACAAGGCCTGCTGTCCCTTCTACCTGATTCTACTTTTATTCCTTCTAGAGTACTGCATTTTACATATGAAAGTCACACCCCTTGGTTTTTAGTTGTCCTATTTGTTCAAATCAACTTTGATGGATAACATTCACATGTGAGCTTTTAGTTCAAGAGAAATGCCAATCTTCATAAGGTATAATTGTAGACATACACTAAATAATAGAATATATGCATTTAATATGTACTGAAGAACCTGAGAATATCCTGTTTCAGCATACCCCTGGCATAGAGGTAATAGATGTTTTAAAACATTGCCACTTCCATATTCAAAATCCATTGCTCCTTGATTTTCAATACCATTAGTAAACCCAATGGTCACTTTATTGTCATGAGGGTAACCTAGTCATGTCAACGGAAAAAAACAAAAACAAAAAAACCTCATTCATCAGTTTCATTCTATCACACCTAACATCATATAATCATCTGTTTTCCTGTTTTATAAAAACAGAAGCACAATGTTTGAAGAGAAGAATGGAAGCTTTTGAGTAGTGTGAGATTTTAATCAGAGACAGATTCCTAATTGCTAAAAAGTAAGTATGAATAAGTAATTTCATAAAATCTTTGGATTGCCATAATTCACTACCAAGTTTACTTAAAATTGATCTGTCAAATGTGTTTCCTATATAAGCTCTTTCATTAAAACCAACCTGCGATAATAATCAAGAGGCAGATGCTGAAATATGTAAGTAAATAACTGAAAGTCTGCATAAATAAACACAAATCAATGCAGTAATAGACCACACCATCGATGCAGGAATGATCGATTTTAGTCTTCCAGCTGCAATCAGAGCTCCCAATGTATAATTAAAAGTATATTTTTCAGCTCCACTGCTGCTACTACTACTACTACAATTACTACTATTGGAAATAAATAAATAAACAAGCCCTGTTCTCACTTCTACCTGATTCTACCTTATTCCTTCTAGAGTATATTTGATGGGGTGGGAGGAGTACTCTATTTTTTCTAACAAAGCTTTGCCAAATTTAAAATTACATCATTAATTATAAAAATTATAAAAGTATTAAATAATAAAATTGCCACCTTATTCATGTTCTGAATTTTCAACCTTCATTATAGCCTCTAATTATTCATTCAGCACGTTTTAAAGGGTAAAAGACACACAAAGTGCTCATTAGTTTTAAAGATTTTTTTAAACTACTATGGTACCTTTGGCTTTATAGGTTCTTTGGGCCTTTTGTTAAAAGAGTAAAAATGTTATTTCCTCAACATACCCTGGGAATTTTTGTGCCTATGCCTGCATATGCAAGCAGTCTGAAACAAGGAAGGGGGGAAGAGCATCTGCGTTATTCCAAAATTGTTTCATAAAGTGATTGCAAAACAAACAAGTGTCTGACTCAAAGAAATAAATATACTTTGGATTTCTAGAAATTCACATCTGAAACATTTCAGATTTTGCTTAAAGTTAAATTTCCTTTTTGAGAATATTTATCCCTGGAGGGCAGAATTAATTTAAATTAGCAAGTACCGGTGTATGATGAGTTTGAGTATTTAGGTTCTGTAATGAAAATATGGTGTTCACATTTTTTTCTTAATCAACAAAGATGCTTATTTACATTCATCCCTGAATTAGTGTGGTCCTTCTGAAGCACAGGCCTCAAATTTTTTCTTATTTATGAAATTCAGCTTCTTTGAAAGTGATCTTTTTCCTTGTATGATATCACTAGCACATAAATATCCACTTTTATTATCTTTATATAATTATGTGACCAAACGTTCTCTTTGACTCCTCTCCTTTCCATCCAGGAAACAGGATGCAAGGGCAACTGAACCCAAAAGGAAAATATCACCAGTTATTGTTTAGAGCTAATTTAACAGATAATTTAACTTCAAACAACAATGATCAGGTCATTAAATTTCAGAGCAATGAGAAAATGAAACAACTGAGAGATAACTCAGTTTATCTCTAACCCCACTACAGTTTTTAGTTTTCCTGCTCAGTCAACAGAATCAACAACGCCTTGCCTTCCAGACCCGGAGCTAGATAGGTTTGCACCTTAAATACATTCTGATTAAAAGGATTAGACAATATGAGGAGAAGAAAAGGGGAATAAAACTGAGGAAGATGGCCCCAATTTGAGGAGTGCTGTGTAGAAAAATTCAACCTAAATCGAAACTGAATATCCTGCACATGTCTGGCAGTTGAACAATCTCTCTCATTCGGATAATAATCCCTAAATCTTGCAGTGTGCAATGTGCTTTCCTCCCTTGCAGCTTTTCCGCAGGGCCGAAGAGGAGGGCTGAGATTTATATGCCTCCGGCAACACACCATGAAAATGACATGGGACATCCTATCTCCTCTCTCTCACACAAGCATAATTTTGAGAGTTACTGGCTATTTTAAATGTCTTTTCCTGATCTCAACAATTCTGGAATTTCTGTCTACCTCAAGTTTTGATAGAGGGCAAGGTGAGGATGGGGTTGAGTCATAGAAATTGAGTCTTATGGAAGACGGGGAGGGGACAGTCGGAAATGTTGAGCTCCAGTCTTCATGGTTCTTTCTTTTCAAAGCTAAAGATCGCTGCTGAGAATCCCCCTCGCACAGGCAGGATGCTCTGCCCACCTAACCCCCTGTCTCCCTTTCCCTGGCCCAGGGACACCTTTAAAAGTGTTGAGGGAATTCCTACCCCAAAGGGTACCTCTTTTCCTGTAAGAACACTTCACTTCGGACCACAGGTTTGGGCAGAAAAGAAACACAGGGTAGAAAGCGAAATGGAAGAGTAGAGAGTTGAAAGGAGAAAAGGTTTCTACTACAGAGAAAACAGTTCTATCAACTAGCAAGTGCTAAGATCGGAAACCGCACTAGGTAAACAAAAAGAAACAACTTTGGAGGGGAAGCGGGCGGGTGGAGAACACGGAAGAATAAGAAGAAAGGGAAAAGGTGGGGAAGCGCGCCGGCCAAGCTTCTGGAGTCAATTTATCTGGCATCAGCCGGTGTCGAGCTATCAAACTCCAAGCTCCGCTTTGTCCTGGGCAAGAGCGCCCTCACCTTGCTGCTCCCTGCGCAGCGCCCGGCTTCCCCTCTGCTGGCATCTCTGCCGCAGCGTCCCGGGAGCGCCTGTCCACCGCGCCGCCAGCGCCGCCGCGTCCCGGCCGCCAAAATCACGTTTCTACACAATTCCAAAATCCGAGAAAACCACGCTGCCGGGTCCCTGCCACAAGGACCTCAAGTCCCGCCATCGTGCTGAAGTCCCCGAGGCGCCAGAAAGGCTACGGGAAACCTCGGCGAGGGCTCCAAACTCGCTTCGGGCCGACTCAACCTGCCTCGCGCGCCCGCAGCCACTCTCGGGATACCCTGGCTCTCGAGCTTACACCGCCGTCTCCAAAGTGTGCATTAAGAATCAATTATTAGCCTGAGATCCCAAAGCCGGGAACTGAGATATTCCCAGCAGGGACGAAGTCAAGCCCAGAACGGTGCTCATTTCCTTATTCCTTCGAATAAGGGAAAGAGAGCCTCCCACCCGCGACTCTACCTGGAGCATCGCCGCTAAAGCCGGCAGGGACCCTCGCCCGACCCAGGCCAAGGAGCTGGGAGCGGAGGGTCAGCTCTGGGGGAGGTGGGCAATGTTGGTGTGAAAATAGGGGGAGGAGGGACATCCCACCAAGAAATAAAAAGAAAGAAAGAAAAGGAAAAAGAAAACTTTAAAACGAAGCAAGCCCTTGGCTCTCGAACAAGAACCTTTGTCTCAAATAGGGGGAGAGAATACATTTATACAGGTTTGAACCTTAAGTCTCCTTAGTGACTTCTTGCAGTTTAAGACTCAAAAATCCTTTTCCACGAAATGAATTACTTTGCCCTTTAGAACCTAGTTCAGTCTCGCATTACCCTGGCTCCATATAAATTCTTCTCCTTTCCTCACCATCCTTTTTTTCCATGTCTACCCCCTTTTTACTTAGGGATCCACCGTGACTCTGCCGCCGAGAGGGAAAAAAATCATGCATTCTTTCAGCTACTTCTGATAGCGCGCCCTCTAAGAAAAAAAAAGGTGTGGTGTTTTTTTTTTTAAGAGTACTTTAGTCCTGGACCTCAAAGTCTCAGTTTGAGCCTTGGTCAAAATCAGCCGGTCGGGCACAGCTACCCGGCCACCCACATCCCGGTAAAGCACTTTCACTTACCGATCTTGGGGTAAGAGCGCTTCCAGTCCTGAAGTCTTTTTCTTCGGCATCCTTCGGGCAACATCAGGCACAGTCTTGGATGGAGGGGGGAAAAAAAGATAGAAATTGGAAGGCAGAAAAGAGACTCAAAATATAACACTACATCATATATTCCCATGAGCCACCTTGGCCTACATCCTTAGGAAAAGGTCCCAGTGAACTGACCGCTGGAGTGGAGAAAAGGTCGGTT
>NW_011494753.1:14062964-14068101 GCF_000754665.1 Bison bison bison | reverse complement strand
AAATCAAGAATGAAGTAGTTAAAGATAGCGCCTTTGAACTCTTACAGGTTGGAAGCTCTTAGGGAGAATGCAGACGTGTATGCGCAAAAAGGAGAATCTAGATGACCCCCTATTCTTTCTGTATCTCCAGGATCTGGCCTCAAGTAGGGGCGGGGGAAGAAGGGGGAATTTTAATTTCAGTTTCACCTACCCTACTTGTTGGAATGGTTGCGCAGATTTTCATGCTGGAGAGTCCCATCTGTCTGGCAGAAGCTGGAGTAGTGTTGGGGGCAGGTTATCTGGTGAAGTAGGAATGTACAGGAACCCCGCCCTCTAGGCACAGTTACACAACCCCAGCAACCCGTCTCAGCCCCTTTCTAAAACCTCTAATGGTCTTCACCTTCACCCTTTGTTAGCCTATTTCTCAAACAGGCATTGAGTCCCAAACACAACCAGCCAATTTAGCTATTCATAAAATTAATTTCTCAAAAGCAAAATTACTTCATTGCATGCAAGTTTTTCAACGATGTTGTAGAAAACAGACTTTTAAAAACCATATTTATATATTTAGAGCTCTAAATATTTTGGATTTCTCCACCTACTTGGGTGAAATAACCACCAATTTAAATATACATAATTAACTCAAACACTGCAAGTCTCATTTTCTTATTTCTCTCTCTACCCTCAATTTGATGGGAGTCATAGAAACCACATGAAATCTTCCATAAGCATAGATATTTGTATTATATCTTGTTAGTTCCAGGCTTCATATTCTGGTAATTTCCAATTTTGAAACAAGTTGAAGAAACATTTGGAAGAATCTTTTCACTGCTCTAGCTTAAGTAAGTCACTTTCTCAATGTTTTATATATTAATAATTTGTATTAACTTGTAGCAGACAAAATATACCTGGAAAGAAATTGCAATTTGAGATGTCAAATGTTATGATCACTAAGCACTTTCAGTTCCAAAATCTCAAAAAGAGCAACCTTCATCTCATTAAAACCAGTTATAAGTATAAAAGAAGAAAAGCTTCAAAAAGTTTCAAAATGTTTTTCCAGCATAAGTTAATTTTAACTGGCAAAGGTTGAAGATAACAAATATCAACACAATGTTACAACCAATTTGTTGCAAAAAAATCTATTAAATGCCATGCTAGATTTCTGTATGTTTTTGAAGATGATAGTTTGAGGGACGATAGGACTCATTGAGATAAATGAAATGTTCACATTGGGCTTCAGGAGGCCTTCACAAAGTTCTTTCTGTATATCCCCCTTAGTATCTAGTATGCATATTAAACAAACTATTCTTACTTCTAATCATATCCGTTGTATATGTAACTTGGACACGTATAGAAGTAGAACTTTTCTACTCCAGTCCTTAGTTGCTAATCAATTCAAAGAAGTCGATCTTACTTTTGATTTCGGAACATTAAATTTGCCACTGGAATTCTATTTCTTGATCATGCAAATAAATAATCAGAAATAATAGTTATTTAATATGGCCAAAAAAAAATACTTATGGGGGAAATCTGTCTTGTATATATATGTCCCTTTACCTCAATGTGAGTCCAACTGTCTTTGTAGCTTTTGATAGGCAAAAGACTATATTTCTTCAGTCCCAGTACATTCTTATTCTACAAATAAAACCCATGGTGAAAGCAAACAATACATCATCACCTTTTCCAGTCTAAACACATGCTTGTCTTTGAGCTGTTTTGGATCACAAATGTGTAATAGGAATTTCCTTTGCCCAACTTCATTCACTTGGACGCTATAACTATTTTTATTATCAGTCATACATTTGGCTTCTAAAACAATTTATTTGTGGAATTTTCTTTCATGCTTCATCCTAAAGCACTGTTAAATTTCAAGAAACTTGGACCTCTGGTGAAACTGCTCTCATACTAAGAAAATAGAATCTTGTCCAGTCTGCTTAAAGGAGATAATTAAACTAGCTGTCTTGGTCTATTTTAGTTCTTTCCCCATTTGTGTATATTTGGTTCCAGCTCTTTTAATTTTTTCCTGGCCTTATTCTTTCTTAGATCTCTCTCTCCTCTCTCTCATTCATTCTTTCTTTTTGGTAGCAGACTTTTTTTTTTTAAGGTTCAAGATCCTCTTTCCCTTTCTTCTCTCTAGCTATCTCTTCCTCTATCTCTCCATTCCACAGGCCACCCATTCCCATATTCCAATATTAACTATTCTATAGTTGTATTTCAAATCTGTTTCAGTCAGCCTGCTTCTCGCCTAGGTTTTGTTTTGTTTTGTTTTTTTCCTGACAGACTCTCTAAGTGTTTGCCGATAACATCTTGGGGACAGATTATTTTTCATTGGGTCCTTTGTAAGAAGTATCCAGCTTATTGCATTACTGCAGAACACATTTCAGACTATACAATTGTAACAAATGAACAACTTGTCCTCCACAGACTCACCACAGGATCCAATTAGTTACTAAACCTTTTAGTTACGTTTACTAATTATTTTCTGGAGTCACAGCAATTGGATGGACTGCTGAAACAACTCAAGAAAATGTTTTCGCTTCAGATTTATATCTATATGCATATATGTGCATGCATATGTATACTGCAAGTTAAAACAAAATTATGACTAAGCAAGAGGACAAATTTCCAGATAAAACTACACAGACATATTTAAAAGGGAATCAAGAAATACCTCTATAATGTAAAAATGAAAGAAAAGGAGAGAGAGGCATTTTACTTCTTCTGAACATCTGGAGCTTTAAATTGTTATAATTTAAAAATAAAATATAAACATTGATCTGCAAGTCATTACAACAGGTGATCACTTCAGCAAAATCTATATTGCAACTTCAGCACATCTTTATTAGAACTCTTTCATTGTGGGTAAACAGCCACAAAAATAAATGCTGACTTAGAAAGTATAAATACAAATATTTAAACAAAAATATTTGCAGCATTCATAGCGCAAATTGTACCTGAACTGAAGGGCTCTGTGTGTCTATATATATTACATATGTGTGCATTATATTCACTTCTATCTAACCATATACATATATTTATTTATAATTTGCCAAGTGCTATAAACAAGATACCTCAAACAAAATATATAAAAAGCATTCTATCAACTGATTTGAAAATAAACACAAGGTAAATAGCTATGCACATAAAATTAAATAATCTCTTTTTGCTGTATATCTACAGAAACTTAAAGATATCAGCTGAAAAGCCTATATTTTGTTTAAAGCTAGCATTTATTAAATAGCCTGCTCCTTGTAAAATTTGACTCCACAATGGAAGAAATATCATTTTCATTTGAAAAGTCTCAGTTCAAATGAAAGGAGCAGTTTAAATTTCAGTTGGCTGAAAAAGCCTTTGAATTCCCTAGAACTTTAATGATCTTTTAAAAATTAGTTCTACTTAATAAAAGAGACAAAAGTATCAAGATATATATGAATTTAGCCTATTTTTTTATTTCTGTGTGTTCATAGTAAACATTTTTGTAAGTGACAAACACGGGCATATGACCACAGTATCACAATCAAGAAATTTTAAGACAACATTAACAATCACTCAAATTTATGCGGCATCTGCGCAACACAGGTTACATATTTGCAAGGTTTACCTATAAGTACAATAGGTATTAACATTTCACTACATTTAGAAAAAATAAAAGTGACCTGTTAGTGACCACATACATCAAAATATACACAACACAAACTGAAGGCAATCATTAATTTTGTCCCCTTCCGATTCATTTGAATGGGCAGTGCTGCCAACTGAAACAACTTTCCTTTTTTTTTTTTTAAATACTTAGTATACCAAGTGCATTTTCTAGAACCCAATCTTTGGTCTAAAAGTAAACAAAATTAAAAAAAAAAAAAAACCAGCTTTTTAAAGAAAAGGACAAAACAATAAATGGCCAAAATAATTTCTTGGGCACCTCTACTACGAATGCTTCTTAAATACAAATTACAGTTTAACATTTTAAAACTCTCCCCATAATTTAGGTTGTTCTCAAGGTCTGCATCCACCATAAAGATCCATGATAATTTATAATACTGCACACATGGAAATCTGGCGGCTCTTAAGGATAGACTTGTCAGGTTTGAATGAAAATGGCAAAGCAGTCACTATTTAGATACACATTCTACTATAATTTTGACTTCCAAACCTTATATTCTACAATGTATTCTCCCCACATTGCACCTCGCTGACACTCCACACCTTGTTAGAATAATAAACAACCCTAAAGACTGAACAAACGTACAGAAATGGGGGGGGGGGGCTTAATAAAAAATACCTGGACTTATTTTTTTAATTATCATTTACAATGCAAATGTGTGTAAAACGTTCACTTACAGTCTGGTCCCAGGGATGTTAATGTATTAAAGGGTTGGAAGAAGACCCCTGATTTTGATGTGTGAAATAATCAGACAGTCCCCCGGACAGTCCCGTGGTGAAACTTGGCAAAGAGGGTCTTAAAGACTCACAGGGCAGGGTCGAGGGGGCCTGCGGAGACGTGGACGAAGACGCGGCCCGGGCGCTCATGGACGTGCTGCTCTGCGAAGTCATTGACGGGTGCGGGACGTGGGGGAAAAAGTAACTGGTCTGGCCCGCGAGCAGGTTGACCGAACAGGGGTTGAGGGAGTAGGTCCCGGAGCAGGGCACCGACAGGCCGCAGGGCACCGAGGCGGCGAGCGCGGCGGCCGTGAGGTGATGCGTGGCGTAGGGGATCTCCCCGTTGACCAGCCGGTCCACGCTCAGCCCGTTTGCCGTGGAAAAGGAGTGGTTGTTGCCCAGCGAGTTCTGAGTCAACACGGAGCTGTAGGGCATGGGATGGCTGGGGTAGGCCGACGTGGTGCCGTTGTAACTCAAAGTGCTGCTGGCGCGGGGGTGGTGCAGGGACAGGAAGGGAGACATGGGCCAGTAGAGGGAGCCGGCGCGGTCCATGAAGGTGAGGCCGGTGGAGGTGAGGCGCGCCCCGCGCTTGAAGGCCAGCTTGGCCCGCGACGTGGTGGAGCGGCGCCGCAGCTTGCCTGTGGTGCCGCCGATGAACACGTCGTCGCTCGACGGGTCCAGCATCCAGTAGTTGCCCTTGCCCGGGTCGTCGTAGTGACGCGGCACCTTCACGAAGCACTTGTTGAGGGACAGGTTGTGGCGGATGGAGTTCTGCCAGCCC
>NW_011494753.1:14062686-14062864 GCF_000754665.1 Bison bison bison | reverse complement strand
GCCCTGCTTGTTCTCGCGGTAGTAGGGGAAGTTCTTCATGATGAACTCGTAGATGCCGTTGAGCGTCAGCCGCTTCTCGGGGCTCTGCCGGATGGCCATCATGATGAGCGCGTTGTAGCTGAACGGCGGCTTCTCGTACTTGCCGTTCTTCTTCTCGCCCTCCTTGCCCCCCTCCCCG
>NW_011494753.1:14061272-14061381 GCF_000754665.1 Bison bison bison | reverse complement strand
CGTAGGAAAACCGTGCATGTCGTAGGTAAAGCTCCTACGAGGCTTCGGAAGGTCGGGGAGGAAAGGCCCACCTCGGGGTTGGGGGTGGGGGTGGTGTCCTAAACCTTGA
>NW_011494753.1:14034572-14060851 GCF_000754665.1 Bison bison bison | reverse complement strand
GGGAAGCCGGGCCTGGGGCTCCCGGCGCTGCGGCGGTGGCAGGCGAGGGCGGCTCAGTGGTGGGCGCCTATGATGGCCTTCCGAAATAAGGGGTGCTCAGAGAGAAAACAATACCAAACAATCTCGAAATAAACCAGGTAACACATGATCTGTCTGTGCGTCTCTTCCTTCCCTTCTCTCCCGCTCCAGACCTTCGCTCACGCTCTGGGCGACTCGGTGCCGTTTTCTCCTCGTCGCTCCAGCGTCTTCTCAGCTTCTAATCCGAATTGGAAGCGAGTAGCCGTGAGCGATCACCCTGGAAATGTTTTCATTTTGCTTGTTGACATTGGAAAGGGGGAAAAAAAAAGGGTGGGCGTCTATTTCTTTCCGGTGTTTTTTTTTTTTTTAAGCCTTCCTATTTTCACTCCCTCTTTTCTTTTTCATTCCGTTTCTCAAATGTTTTTAATTTGTGCGGGCCTTAATCCTGAAATAACCTCATGCTTCAGCCAGCCCTTTCCCATCCTGAATGCTGCTGGAGGGCACCTAGGAGCCTTGGGAACGTGCGTCCCACAATTCCAGCTTCTTGGGCTTTAGGACTGGAAGGTTCAGTTGAGGGTTGAACTGAGTGGGGAGATTGTGATTCGAGGGCTTTAAAGGGATCCCGTGGCCAGGGGCAGGGCTAAGGCCCAGCATTTCCCAGGGATTGGAATTTGGTGCGGAGCACACTGATCAAAGGCTGTTTCATCCCACATGGGCACGAAACACACCACATTTTACGGAGGATGAAGGCTGAGAGAAGAGGGAGGTGGAGGAGCAGCATACATGAAAAGCACCTTTACCTCTGTAAGGTAATAATCATAGAACGTAAACCTTTCTTCACTTTGATAATCTCTCACATTATGACAGATTTGGTTATTTACGAAAACGAAGAAAAAAGCGGTGCCTGTCTGTGATGTGAAAAGTTCGGTTCTAATATTAAAAAATGCAATTGATGAATACTCAGGTTGACAGCTTTTCTACTCTCCCCATCCCACCCTACCTTGAAATTATGAGAAAGAATAAATGCTGAAAGGAATAAGAGACAATTACAAACAGCTAATGATTTTAAAATATGTA
This sequence comes from Bison bison bison, assembly GCF_000754665.1. Lineage (NCBI taxonomy): Eukaryota > Metazoa > Chordata > Mammalia > Artiodactyla > Bovidae > Bison > Bison bison. The sequence goes on along the minus strand of NW_011494753.1, from coordinate 14,059,756 downwards.
TCTATGAGGAATGGCAATAAAGGAGCTTTGAACATTAGACTAACCTCAACTATCCATTCACTGTATGTATGTGTGTGTGTGGGTTCCCCTTATGTCTACATAATTCCTTACTTGAAACTATTTACATGTGGGGAAATTCAAAGGTTCTAGCGATCTCCGTTGATGGTGACAGGGCCCCAAACTCTTGACTTCTAAGCTTCGGATTTCTCACAGAGCTGGGTGAGCTAATGGGTTTTGCGGGCCCGGCTGGAGAGATCTGTGGGCCTTCCTCTTTCGGCTCACTTTTCCTCCTCCCACCCTTCTCCCCGCCCCAAGCCTGTTATTCCTACTTTTCCTCAACTCGCATTCCTGCCTCCTCCCCTCTTCCCCCCTCCTTCCCCCTCACTCCCCCCACCCCTCAACTCCCTCTATTCCTCTCCCTCTCTCCGTTCCTCCACCTACTCCTCCCCATTCCAACCGCCCCCCCCCCCCCCGCCAAAGCCCCCCTCCTCATCACCACTTATAATGGCACACAAGGGCTCCCTCTGAGGTGGACGGCCCGGTACGTTTTCGTAGTCGGTCTAGCGTGAAATGATTCGGTGTAACCGGATTCTTGGGAAAGGACAGGTTACGTAAACATTTACTGATGTGGAGTAACTATACTATTTGTACTCTGATATGCAGGAAGGAAAGTGTTGATTAACACAGAAGAAAAAAAAAGCGAAATTAGCTGATTGCATGCTCATAAGTGCAAGCTGTCATTGAACTGCTTTTAAAATAGACACAGCTGGGTGTTTGTGTTGAAAAATTTCTTGTGTTTTTGCTAATACTGAAATAAGCATGATTTTGTATACCAAACATTTTCAGATCATTAAAATTTGTAATCTGTGCTGGTTTTAAACACAAAGAAAAGAAACAGAATCATTTCGATGTAAAATTTGCTGATATTATATTAACTCAATCAGGTCTGTACAAATTGTGCATTGTGCCTCCTAAAATCTGTTTGATCAATTTAATACACAAAGTGCCAAACGTGGGTATTGTTTGTTAACATTGGACATTTTATTCAAATCCGAGCTCAGCAGCAAACTGGAGGAGCATTCCTTGAATACAACACTAGCACTGACTGATGAATTTTTAATGTTTTAAGGTGTTTCTTAGGTCGAAGCTGAGTGTTCATTGTTTTGTAATCCTGCATAAAATTTTAGCAGGTGAAAATAAGTTTTTCTTCTGTTTACTGTCAAATAGCAAAAACTGGGGTCTACTAATGAGAGCCGGATTAATCTGATTTTATGTGCCAGGAGCATATATTGATTGGGAAAATGTTTTGCATGCAGATTTAAAATGTGTTATATTATTTCAAGGGTTGCATAGATGCAAGTCTTAAGATATTTGTGGTAGGAATAAATAGATTATAGTTTAATATAATCGTATTAAAGATATATTGTTCCTAATGACAAAGGTTATTTGCAGTGGGGGGGGGTGAGCTTGAATTCCTTCTAATAATTTTAATTAGACTTTATGATGAGATAGAATGATATATGTATGTACATCTATATTATATCTATGGGCTTGTTCAACAAAACACGCACTGTTTACTCAGCAGCCCACATTTGTCTCAGCAATGGCTTCTTTTTAAAACTGCTACTACATGAAATGGAGGGGGAGGGGGTTCTTGGACAGAGTATTGTTCAAGTTGAAAGTCCCTGGATAGAGCTTTGTATATCCTACCGGCCAATTTGGGTGCAAATTGGATTTGAAGGACTGCCCACATCCACCTCAGGCCTCTTTCCTCAACACATGAGACCCTAACTCTGTATTTCCACCTCATGCAGTCTCTGTGTTACCTTCAGAAAACAGAAGGCATCTGGTGGTCTCAGATCTGAAAAAAATTCTCTATCACTTTAATATTGTATCATCATCAGCTTAATCTTGAGCTCTCATACACATGGATCTATAAATGTACAGTGTTAACGTCAAAGCCTAAGTTAGAGCAAATGTAATTTTCTGGCATATATAGTGGTAAACTTCTCCTCTGTCTGCCCCCCACCCCCATCCCCCTAAATGAGGACAGGCCTTGTAAAGAGTGAGCAGATCCAAGGGAAGAATTCCTTGGGAAATGAATTAGATTATTGCATCTCTAGTTTTAATTAAATAGTCAAGGCTCCACGGCCAACTTGCAGGGAGCAGCACGTTTGGTTTTTCCATTTGGCGGGGTTACCCTGAGTCTTTCTTAGGGCCTGTCTCCCGCTTTGGTCGGTGCTTTGCTTCTTTCCCCCTTGTTACCTGCTGGTTAAAGGAGGGCAAGCCATCTTTGCCTAAAATCCACCCTGCTCTGGGTTCCCTGGATAGGGTGTCCTTGGAGCAGCGCCCAGTGCCAAGCTCTGGATAAAGCTCTCTTCCTGCAGATGTAAGGGGAGTCTCTGGCCCGGTGACGTTTGGGAGTGAGCGGAACCCTTATGGAGGCATCCAGGTATTTCCAGAGATCCCGTGACTATTGAGGTCTGCTCTCGCTCAAGCCAACTCGTCCGTAATCCCTTCCTAACAGCAGGTAATGGTGCTAACATTTAGTGATTATAAGTTACTCTTTAGCGTGTTGTATTCTTGTTCTGTGGGTTTTGGTTACAGGTTATACGATTAGGTTTGCGAGAACAGTAGTGAACTAAACTTCTCAGTGAGAGGTCTTCACACCAGGGAAGTGTTACTTTTGTGCAGCAGCCCTGCCTCATCACTCATTAGGGAGCTGCAGGTTGTCAAGCCGCTGCTCTTAGAGCGCGCGCACCCTGAATATCCCCAGGGGCGTGCATATGTGCGCGCGCAGATACGCGCGCGTGTACAACACACACACACACACACACACGCACACACACACACACTCCCCTCACTAAAACTAAATTAAGAAGCCGATGATTAAGACAAGCGTCTACTAGGCCTGTCATTTCAGCATCCTTCCATCATAACATTGTGGCACCGGCAATTTTGCTTGAGAACCTCGAGAAAAAAAAATCCATGGGAGAGCCTTGAATTTGAGCGTCGAGATGCTTAACTTGTAAAAGCTAGGGAAACACTTCGGAAGCGAGAAAGTCCAAAGTTAAAAAAATTGAAGAGAAGCAAGAGGAGGTCTGGATAGAGACCCTGGGACTCCCCAGGCAGGTTTCTGTGACTCTGTCAGAGAGGTTCCAAGCTCTCTGAAGGCAAGCACGTACTCATCCAAAGGAATCATCTTGGGACCTGCAACAAAATACACTCCGGAGAAGCTTCTTCCCATTGCTAACCCTGCAGACAGCCAAGTATGGAGAAATTCATAAGGAAATATCACCACCCTAACGTCGAAGGACCCTCAAAAAGTCTCTGAACAACCTTTCAGTGGAACACTGCACAGATCTTTTAAATATAAAACGCCCACTAGCCCTTTACTTGCTTCCCGTTATTTGCCAGGGTGCTTGGGGTCTCTGATTGTGGACAATTTGCAGAGGGAATTGAGTCCTGCTAGTGTTGAGCGCAGGCCTGTTCCATTTTTTTGACCTGATCCAATTGGGAGAATAAGTCCCACACCTTTTGGGCAATCGCGCCCTGAGAGGCCAGTTTCTTTTTTTCTTCTAGTTGCCCTAGGAAGAGGCTCAGCCCATCCTTCAGAGGGGTCAGGAAATTCGAAAGGCAAAGACAAAGAGTTGAAGGGGTGATGGTAAGCAGGAATGACGGAAGCTAGTGTTGGGTCCTTAGCTTTAACCCTTGAGTCTATCTGAAAAGGGAGGAAGTGAGAGTTGGCCAAAGTCAGCACACAAGACAATGCTACCTTGGATTTTCCATCAGTGGGACACTGAAAGAAGGGGGGGAAATGACTTCATAAACATACATCAGTCTGAAAGAAGAACTTACAGGCCCCAAAATGCTGAGCCCCTGGAATTCCAGCTCCTTACTGTCCCCTCACTGTTCTCTTTAATTAGTTGGAGCTTCATTTTGATTTCCCACAGGAGACCAAATAATCTACTTTGGGAAATGCTAACGGCACTCATCAAAGAATGTGGGGCATCGGGTCTCCTCTTGTCTGAAGTACCGTTCCAAAAGGTCCCCCAAAACTCCAGTCGTTGAGAGAAAAGATGAAAAGGTGCGGCTTAGTGGCAGTTATTAGGACAGTCGGCTCCAAACCAGTCACTCTAAATAGTTAAAAAGTACACGAAGAGCACCGAACAAAACAGAAGATAGATGAGTATGTTTTAGACAATGCTCGCACCCACTGATGGCTTGTGTAGGAATGACGAGGGAGAAAACTGCCTGCGCTGGGGTGAGCAGGCCAGGAGGCACGCGGAGACCCCTCCACCCCCAAGTCCCCTTCGCATTTGAAAAGTCATGTGAGACAAAGAACACTATTTACTAATCAAATACATCCGCTTCCTTTCTAAAAACCCAGGTGGACAAACCCATGAGCCAGTTTTTACTTCTTGTCTATCTCATACCCACCTGCCTTCCTCACTCTCGAACTGCAGTTCCTGTAGGTCTTCCCCTCCCCCTCCAGCTCGAAGCAGTGGAAGGTACGTTGGTTTCGCAAAAAGTCCCGATCTTCTCCCTCCCTCGCTAACCCCTGGAGGCTGTAACGGCGACGGTTCCGGCGAAGAGCAAAGCGGAATACTGGCTCCCTGGCCTTGCGCGGGCTCCTCCCCGCCCGCACCCGCGCGCCTGCCCCGCGCTCCTTTGTCGCCCGTGCCTGCCGAGCGCAATCCTCCTAGAAGACTTGCTTTTAGGTTTCATTTCTGTATTTTCCCCTCTTAGAGTTACCTTTTAAGCCCAGATGTCTCGTGTTTGCACATCATGCCGGAAGCAGGCATACAGATCAATATTTTTGGGCTAAGAGGTCATCTGCCACAGTGAAGGCGGAAAAAAAAAAGAGCCCAGTTAAAGGTTTTCAGCTTATTATTTGTATAAAGCACAGCTCAGAGTTAAAAGCCGGTTTAAGTTAACTTGAATATTCAGTTACATGGAAGGGGTGATGGGGAGAGCAGTTATAACCCTATTTCTCTCTGGCCCTTTCGAAGGAGGTGAAGGCAGGGAGGAGAGGAGCGGCCAGGGTAAGCCAGATAGCAGGATAGCGTCAGGAACAAGTGACCGTTATCATGTGCAAACAAAACAACTCTACTCTTCCGGTTCAGAATCTACAAAAAAGGTAGTGGTGGTGATGGGGGGGGGGGGGGTCACTCTTATTTTAAAAACAATCCTAGATAGGTTCTTGTTTAGTATCTTCCTTCTAGGCTTGTCCTAAGCACTCAGGAGAGAAAGCACCCGTTCAAGAAGAAAGCCGGGTTGGCAAGTTTGGCTCCCGAGCGAGCGTGTGAACTATGAATCACCACGGTGAAGATCTTTTCCTTTTTTTCCCCTCACCCTTTTCTTTTCTCTTGGAGCGTGAACTTGTTAGATAAGATAGATGAGGCCACAGGGAAATGGGATCGCTGAGAAAGCCCGGCTCCTTGGAGAACAGCCTTGAGGCTGGCAGGCGGTCGCTGAGCGCTGCTGCCTTGGACAGAGCTGAGGGGCGCGGGGCTCCCTCCCGAGCGGTCCCAACTCAAGTCCCCGTGGCCGCCCGCGGGAGGCACCCCGCGCTGTGATCGTGGCCTAGGTAGCCTATCCTTTGGCCTTAGGGGAAACACCCCAGTAGACGAAAAGCCCCTAGCTGAGCTGAGTATCTGCTTTCCGGCTTGGAACACTGAACGCGGCCCGCAGGTTTTCCTAGAAATCCGAAGTCCGGACCACAAAGCCATCGGAGGGTAGGAGACACTAGATTTTAAAGAAGTCTGGAGTCACGCGTGAACACTGTTTTCCCCATTGATTAGAAGTGGCTCTCTTTTCCTATTTATATATACTCCACATGCTATTGATTGCACACGGCGATTTACTTGAAGAAATGCTTAGAGTATCTTTAGCACACGCTCCTCTGTCTTTGTCCCTCTCAAAGATTTCAGCTGATAGTGTGGCTGGTTGGGATCAATTAGCACTGGATTTTGCCCCGGGATTGCTCCCCAGGGCGGACAAATGGAGCCAACTCATCTCCAGCGACTTTTTTTTTTCTCCCACGTGTATATCCACGCCACAGCTTTAGAAGCAGTTCAAAATCCCCAGCCTAGGTTTCACTTGATTTTGTTGTTATTGTTATTGATAAATATTGGGTCATACACAGCCACTTGTCAGAGTCTTTGGCTCCGACTGGCATTTGCAGCTCCTAGAGGGGCGTTTGAGTTGTGTTCTAGGAACTGGAGAGATTTGTTGGGAAAAGCATTGCATAGTCTCTGCTTTTTTAGTTGCAGACATGGCCCCTTAAAATCCTACTCTTTCCTGTCTACTATCACGTTTATTTCTTTATTTGTTCAGATATGTGAACGCTGGGTATGTGTCACCCTCCCCCCAACCCTGTATCGTCTAATTGAAATTATCTTTAAAACAAAAAACTATTGATCTCGGTTTTCTAAAGTATATCTGAAACTAAAAAGAACATAGGCGAATAGACAGATAATTGTTATAATTGCTGAGGGATGGTTGGGTAGGTAGGACGTTTGGGGGTTGTGTAATTGGAGTAATATATACAGTTTATCTTTCCACGGTGCTGTATATACTCTTTCCCTTGATAGTTATTGCACACGGACTGAGCCCATGGTCGGCTTGTCTTGGCATGTTTGAAGCCCCAGACATCCAACAGTATCATTACAGGAAAGAGACAAAACCCCAAAGACTAGAGGCAGGGAGGCGTCTTGTTTGAAGTGAATGGAGAGTTTGTCCTGGCGTTGGATTTTTCGGGTAAGCGGGCACCTACTGGCTCAGACAGCCTGGCAGCGCAGAGTTCAGGTCTTCCCTGCATCGCATCGAAGTTCAGGGAGGGGGGGGCGGTGGGAAAAGAAACAGCTGATTTTCGACATTTCAAAGGGACTCTTTCTATTTATCAGTGTTACCAAAGTGTACGTTACTGGTGAAACAACAAAACAAGCATAGAGCTGCAATTTTCAAGAAAATAGGATCTCCAAATATAAAAATAAAAAAAGTAGCAGATAAGATGTATAATTCAATCAAATTACACAAAATTGCTTGAAAATCCAGAACAGTAGCGATCCATTATGCCTCTGTTTTATTAGTGACAAGTACAATTACTCTAAAATAAAGAACACTGGTGAATATATAATTGGCTGTAATCATGTTAGTGTTTGAATAAAAATGACGGGAACATTTAACACTTTGACAACAAAATGTTCAGAAATAACTTATTTATTCAAACAGTTTTTATTTTCCACCAAGTGAAGGAGAAACACAGTTTGCTTAGAAAAATCAATGACTTTTCCCTGCAATAAATAAATATCCAAAAGGGGGGAAAAACAGCCCCACACCTCTATATTATTACTATTATTATTTTTAACCAGCAAGAAGCTTAATCCTGTTTGGAGTCAGCACCGCCTAACTGTTGTTGGGTACCAACGGCCGCCACCTAGAGGAAGAGCTATGCAGTTCAGCCAACGCCAACCCGTTTTCCGGCGGTGACCTCGGGAATCAAAGTTAATATTCCTTTGCAAATTGCTCTCCAAACTAACTCCCCCCTCCCCCACCCCTCAGTCCCCTTCCACCCTACAACATCGTCATAATATTTTCTTAATAATTGCTCTGTGCAATTGACGGAAGCGCCTAGTCTCTGGCAGCGCGATCCTCTTCCAGCAAAGCGCCAGAGCGCGCCGGGGAAGCAGATCAGGGAATATCGGGGTCTGGAGAGAGAATCCACTTTTGACCACAGTTCGTCCAGAGCAGCCTGAATTCAGGTCTCCAAAGGCAACAGTTGATGCCGAAACCCCACATTCCAGTGCTTTTTGAAGGGCGTTCTTAGGGAAATTACACAGCCCGGACCCGGGTCCCCCTGTCTGCCAGTTGTTCACCGCGGGGCCTTTACCCCCGAATTCTCCCCGGTCCACATCACGCCCCTCCCAGCCGCAAACGCGGAGTTGTGCGGCCCGGGTTCTTTTCTAATCAAACCCTCGAGCCCAAAGAGTCCTTTGATTTTCCTAAATGAGTTGTTTGAAGTTCTGAGGTAAAGGTGTTGGGAGAAAACCATGTTTGGAGGGGTCACCCATGTGGTCCGGGAAGGCCGAACCAGGAGAAATCCCAGGTCTTTACACTGAATCCTGGGGTTTCGAGAAACGTCCACATTTTGCAGAGTAATTTGAGAATGGACTCCGAAGGGACCAGGGACGATTTCGGATTTTTGTTTTGGCGGCTCCCATCTATCGGCTGGCTCATCGCACAGAGAAAGCCAACCGTTACATCCGGATCTTGCTTGCTGCTCTCAAGCAGATCTTGGGGGAAGGGGATGCTAAGAGGGTGCGAGGGGCTAGGAAAACTGAAGTTAGGGGGGGTGCCCTGCTTGGTAGCGAGCAGCGAGCTGTCTGTCCACAGCCGCGCGCCGACCCTGCATGCGTTTCTACCCGCCCCATCCGTCCAAAGTTTTGTTTTGCTTTTCTTTATGTACCTAGAACATTGTTCAAGCTGAAAGTTTGCTAGAAAGCCGAGGGAAAAACAAGCTGAATTCGTATGGGGCAAATAAAAACTCCAAACCAAAACCCTACCCTGATAAATAATTGGACTTTAATTTGGTTTCATTCCTAAAGTTTTCCCTTCCCTTTCTTCCTCCCCTCTTTGCTTTCCTTTCCCAATTTCTCACCTTCCCCATGCCTATCTTTATTCTGTCTCTACAACCTATCCAAATAGTGTGACAGAAAAGACGCAGCTCGAGGTGGGTGGAGGTGACCATTTCTATGCTGAGTTTCTCAGAACCTCCCTACTTGTCAGTTCTCAGCCCCGACGCTGCCGGAGTTTAAAGGAGACATCCCAGAGACAACCTCAGAACCATGGACCTCTTTTTCATAGTGCAGAAAGTATTTTCTAAATAGTCGAAATATAGATACAGCTATATCTCTCCTAAAACGGATGGCCCAGTACATGCCTCCCCGGTGGTGTGAGGCAACGCCCCAAACCCTAAGAACTTAAGTCCCCAGAATCTTTCGTTTTGTTTTACATCAAACTAGCGCTTCCACTCTCAACTCCCAGGTCCGTCATTCCTTTCCCGCATTATATTAACAGGCGATGTTAGCCTTCCCCTACGTGTTTAGGCTGCTAATGCAGTCCACTTAACGCAACAAAAATGCTCATCTGTGGAGATTTTCCCAAGGCTAGCCGCGAAGCTGGCTCCTTCTCTTTTCAGGGCACGTCCATTCCTTCCCCCACTCTTCTTTACTTGAGGTGGGGACTGAGAAGGGGGTCCAACCACTGTGTGCGAGGGTGGGAGGGCTCCCCTCCCTCTATCTCCTGCCTGCCAATACACCCGAAGGATAGTGAATTTTTGGTTTTCTCTTAGGAGCCGAAGAATCTGGAAGCTTCAGCCGTGGCACTTGGTTGCCTCTTTGGTTAACTTGCCTTCCTCTTTCTTCTCACCTCAGTGTGTGAAAGCAGTTCAGGATTGCTCACAGCCTCCTCTGCTTCCTTCTTAGCTCCTGCCTTCTGAAGAGGACTCTGCTGGCTTTCTTTTCTGTTTTGGCAGGAAAACTGGGTTGGAGATGCTCTCTGTATCAGATTGTTTGTGTGTTGTGAACGCTTGTCTAGTTTTACTAACTTTATGGAGGAGACTGTCCTGGGCTTGCTGGCATTTCCTCCCCCAGCCTCTCTTTGTAGGAGACTGTCCTGAGGAAGGAATCACCTGAGCTTAGCTGATGGCCTTCTGTAAGGTTCTCTTACTTCTTAAAGTCTGGCCAGAGAAAGTCCTGTGTCATCAGGATTTGTACGTATCCAGTTTCCAAGGCGAAGGATATTAGACAGAAAGAAAAATAAAATTAATATATAATAAGTATTTTTTTCAGTTTTGGTTAAAAGATGATTACCTTTATTGCTCCCATTTAAAATATTTTAGTTTTTTTTTTCTAAACCTAAAAAAATATAGATATTAGAACAGAGCTTTCTAGCTCTGGCTCTACCATGCTTTTCATATGGCTCCTTAGCAAGTTACTTCACCTTTATCGTTTTTTTTTTCTTCATCTGAAAAATAAGTGATCTGCATTCATTAATATAGAAGATATCATCCACTCATCAAAATCGCAAAAGCAGTTAAGTTAAAAACAATTTCCCAAACCCCAAGAATTTTTTTGGGGGGGAAGAGTTTAAAAAAATCTTATTCAAACAGCAGCAGCGACATCTAGTGACCATAGTGCTCAATAGTAACTGTGGAAAGTTTACTGAGGAGTGGGCTTTCTGAGTGAGATATCTCAGGTTTTCTAATAAATCTTAATTGTCTGGCAAACAGTACTGTTTTGTATTCAAGGAGATCTTACGGAGTGTAGATTATGGCAATGAGAAAAAGATGCTTACCAACCTCAAGTGTGCATATACGGCAGTTAAAAATGATTAGAACATTCTTTTAATGTTTTAAATTCCATGTCAAGAGACTGTTGTTGTTCAGTCGCGCAGTCATGTCTGACTCTTTGCAGCCCCATGGACTATACAGCACACCAGGCTTTGCTATCCTTCACTATCTCCAGGAATTTGCTCAAACTCATGTCTATTGAGTTGGTGATGCCATCCAACTATCTCATCCTCTGTTGCCCTCTTCTCCTCCTGCCCTCAATCTTTCTCAGCATCAGGATCTTTTCCAATGAGTCTGCTCTTTGCATCAGGTGGCCAAAGTATCCAGGTTCCGCTTCAGCATCAGTCCTTCCAATGAATATTCAGGACTGATTGCCTTTAGGATGGGCTGGTTTGATCTCCTTGCTATACAAGGGACTCTCAAGAGTCTTCTCTAGCAGCATAGTTAAAAAGCATCAATTCTTCGGCCTTAGCCTTCTTTATGGTCCAACTCTCACATCTGTACATGACTACTAGAAAAGCCAGAGCTTTGATTATATGAAGCTTTGTCAGCAAAGTAACATCTCTGCTTTTTAATACTCTGTCTAGGTTTGTCATAGCTTTTCTTTGAAGAAGCAACTGTCTTTTAATTTCAAGAGACTGGTTCTAAAAAATAATTTTATGGATTGTGCTTTTTAAGCTAATATTCCAAATTAAAATCAATTGTATTACTGCACAAATACTTAATAAAATTGGAAAAAGTTAGAAATTTCCAATATTTCCTTCCATTTGGATCACCATTTAGATGATTTCAGATTGCTGTCTAGTCAATATCATGGAACACACTAAAAATAACTCCCTCCTTTAAGTCACCATATTTATATACTCTGTGTATATCACCTTGCTTGAAATATTTTTAAATTCAAAGAAATAGGATTCCCATTACTAGATAGTCTTCATCTCTTTTTGTATCAAGGATTATCTGGGCACAGGTGAAGTCTTAGTAATGGCAGAGAGACTGCATAGCCTAAGACATTTCAGAGTAACTATGTTAGCATTTTCTTGGCATTTCATACTTTAGACAGAGGTAAAGAATTCACCTTATTCTCTGTGAGCTTATAAGCTGGCAATGTGTGTGGGCATAGTTTGTTCATGCACTCCGTGAAGTGCGTGTTTAAATTCCTAAGAGCAAAGCAGATGATGACTGCTGGAATGTATGGATCCATGTTTTATAACTTTAAAGGAATCCAACTTTGTTTATTATATTTTACTTTGACCAGTACTTTCTGCGCTTTTACTATGTAATTTCGCCACTGATTGACTTAGTAGATATTTTAGCCAGGTAGTATCTAGTCTAATAAGACAACTAGACACAAAATTAACCCCAGGGAGAACTTAAGCTAGTCACACCACTTTCTTTCTTTCTTTTTTTTTAAATTAATTAATTTTGGTTGTGTTGGGTCTTTGTTGCTGTGCATTGGCTTTCTCTAGTTGTGGTGAGTGGGAGCTACCCTTTGTTGTGGTGTACGGGCTTCTCACTGTGTTATCTTCTCTTGCTGCAGAGCACAGGCTCTAGAGCATGAGCTTAGTAATCGAGGCACATGGGCTTAGTTGCTCTGTAACTTGTGGGATCTTCCTCAACCAGGGAATGAACTCATGTCCCATGCATTGGCTGGTGGATTCTTATACAATTGTACCTCCAGGGAAGTCCCATGCCACTTTCTTGACCTTAGCTTCCTTAATTACAAAATGAGGAGGTCGAACATCCCATGTCCCTTATTGCTCAAAACAACTGTAAATCAATAGCTCTCCAGTCCTCATTTGCCAGAACCCTCTTTGGGTAACTCTGTGGTCATTTGTGACTCTTCAGTATAGATTCTGAATTCTCCAGTTAGGCATCTTGTCAGAAATTTCAATTAAAGGAACTGAGGAATCCTAGTTCTTCATGTCCTGCCCATCTCCCCCTTTGTCTGATTTTTAGAAATGGCAAAAATATTAGACTTTCCAGTCAACATTTACCAATTCGTTGGCATTCACTCAGCCCTCTGCTGTCCATCCAGAAAAATCACAGTGTGGGAATGGAACAACTGAACACAAAGCTGGGGCAGCTGTATTTGAGTTTATCTAACATGTTCCCATATCCTCATGGTAATTATTATTTATTATTATTATTAGCCAGAGCCAAAGTATTCTGGCTGCAAGCAGCCTACATTTCCTTCCCGTTTCTGTGGCCCTATGAATACATTTCTTCAAGAGATGGCAGTAAAATGTCTCCCATTTCTATGTGGCTTAAAATATCATCACACGTATTTCTCAAGGAGAAGATTGTTCACAGGAGGCACATATTACCCTATGATGCAAATATGGTGGTGGTGGTTTAGTCGCTAAGTCATGTCCAACACTTGTGACCCTATGGACTGTAGCCCACCGAGCTCCTCTGTCCATGGGATTTTCCAGGCAAGAATACTGGAGTGGGTTGCTATTTCCTTATCCAGATGCAAATATGCTCAGCATTTAATATAGGCTCCAGGGAGGCTCAAGACATATATGAGGAGAATCACAACTATACTGACCTGGATTGACAGAAGGAATAGGTTCATCATAAAGAAAATTCTGAATCTCTCAAGGGCTTATTTTTAAGATGCTTTTTGCTTTCTCTTTTCTCATGTCTCTAGATGTCCTCCTGCTCTTTATACAACTCAGACTGGTAATAAAAATACCCTATATTGGTATAAAATTAGCAAGGCATATTTTCTTCTGTGAATTCCTCTCAGATTCAAGAGACAGGTATTATTTTACTTTAGAAGTGAGGAAATTGGCCTAGAGAGACTAAATTACTCACCTGATCTCGTACCTCTAGGAAGACCCAGAGCAGCAGCATGAATTCTGGCCCCAACTAGGTTGCACCTTCCTGCAGGTGGTCTTCAGGGTTGAGGTCCTCACACTGGAAACCAGGTTACTGACTGGCCTGCTGCTGTTCCTTAGGCCTTACCAAGATCCTACCACATATATTTGAGAAGTCTCAACTTTTAGGGGATTCTTGGGAACCTTGCACCATGATAGAATCTGTGCTTGCTACTGTTCACTCATGTATGATTTTCTCTTCTTAATGCTAACAATTTTATATTATCTATATTGTTTATATTTTCTTCTTGAGGGATAATCTTTGTAAAAAGATAGCAAAAATAATGTAAAAACATAATATTTATATTTTCTACAGGAGGGACAATCAATGCAAAAAGATTATACTCAAAACATGTTTGTTAATGACTTAGGATCCTAGATTTTGGGATTAAAACAAATGTAATACATCTTCTGATTCAGCAGCTCTGGAGAGAGATCACTATCTTAATCAGTGGCTCTTGGGATCTGTGCTGAGTCCCAGTTTGAATTATTCTGAGTGTTCTGGCCTTGTTTCTTGCCCATCTCCCTTCCTTCTTGGCTTCATACATTAATGTATTTGGGAATTCCATTCTTGCTGGCTACCCTGTGGGCTGGCTTTCCAAATGGGCTGCCTCTTCAGTAGCAGGTGGTAGATCTGGCGAAGGACCCTGCTCTCAACTGGGAGCTGTTTTCTTCCTCTTAAATGTTATTTTGTCTGAAGTAGCTCTCTGCTGCCCTCCACTGGCACTCAGCCACTAGAGCTAGCAAGCCTTCTGCTTCTCCACTAACACTGCATCTAACTCTCCAAACGATTTACCAGAGTATTACTAACCACAGAAGTCCAGCACTACGTGTAGTTTTTATAGCAGGAAACATAGGACCCAGGCCTCTTCATGTCCACTTTTACCTGATGTTCTCGCTTTCTGAGAAGGAATTTGCTGATGGGCTGTGCATGAGTATCTGACTTATACTAATTTCAAGTATTTGTACTGGAATATTTGGAAGGGATTACTTGAAAGTGTAAAACTTCTATTTAATTACCAAGCTGAAATACACTTCAATGTATTGAAATGTATTGAAATACACTTCAAATGATACTCGGCCACAAATTTCTGAGTGTGCTGTACTTAGTCTTAAGTAAAAAGCAATTCTATCTTATTGCTACAAAGATATAGTGAACTGTATGAAATTCCTAAATGATATGTACAGTTTCCATTTATTCAACAGTTATGTATTAGACACACGCTATGTGCCAGACACTCTTATTGGTGCTGAGAATACAGTGCTGGATAAAGGAGATGCAAACTATAAAAACACCTTCTGCCTTTACTGAGCTTGTTTACTAGTTGAGAAAGATAACTATTGAATGACTTAATAAGCAAAATGCCCTTTGAGGGAATATGACACTACCATATCTAATAATTCCTGCCAGAAAAACATTTCAGGGATTCCATGTTTTTAAGAATATCAGTATTACGATTGAGAGTCATAACCAAAGTTAGATAGGGACTTTTGCTACAAATATTTAATGTGTTATTCCTTCATTCATAAATTTATTATAAATTGAGTATGGGTCGATTAAAGCAATTGATGCACATGAATGTATGAATCCTTCAGCTGCTAAGATGTTTCGTCTTTTTATTCTATTAGTTTTCTCTTCTGTTAGAATGTCTGATGTTTGCCACCTTGCCACCCCTGCTATTGCTGCCTTAATTATGGGGTCTATTACTGTCTTTCCTTTTTCCTTTTTTTTTATTAAGTTCTCTTCCTATGTTTTTTTGCTTAGATACACTCTAGATACACTCTAACACTCTAGATACACTGCAGATACACTGTATCTAACTCACAGATACACTCTAACAGAGGCTTGCATGTGTACTAAGTCGCTTCCATTGGGTCTGACTCTGTGTGACACTATGGATGGCAGCCTGCCAGGCTCCTCTGTCCTTGGGATTCTTCAGGCAAGAATTCTGGAGTGGGTTATCATACCCTTCTCCAGGGGATCTTCCTGATCCAGGGATTGAAGCTGCGTCTCTTATATCTACCTGCATTGGCAGATGGGTGCTTTACCACTAGCGCCATTTGGGAAGCCCAGTCTAACAGATATCACTGGTAAAATGGAATAAGTTTTTCCTTTCTAATGTGGAAGGACTGATCATAAGTAAACAGGTATAGTTACTTGGTCTTCTGTAATATACCAGGACTATTTGAAATGAATGTCTGTCCCAAGTTAAACACAGATGGTTTGGGGAAAACAAAATTAGTATGTATATTAATTACAGTTACAACTTTAAAAAAAATTCTATATTGGTTGAAGAGGTCTTCCAAGTGTGATGTCAGGGACCGAGGGTCACAACAAGCTGCTTGTCCTTCCTCAGGAATAATGCAGTTGCCTTTACCCAGGTTCTGAGCCATCCACCAGAGATATATAAAGTACTTGTCAGAAAAGCAGCTTCTAGGTCATGGCATCTGGTCCCATCACTTCATGGCAAATAGATGGGGAAACAGTGGAAACTGTGGCTGACTTTATTTTTCTGGGCTCCAAAATCACTGCAGATGGTGATTGCAGCCATGAAATGAAAAGACACTTACTCCTTGGAAGGAAAGTTGGGGCCAAACTAGATAGCATATTAAAAAGCAGAGACACTACTTTGTCAACAAAGGTCCGTTGAGTCAAGGCTATGGTTTTTCCAGTGGTCATGTATGGATGTGAGAGTTGGACTATAAAGAAAGCTGAGCACTGAAGAATTGATGCTTTTGAACTGTGGTGTTGGAGAAGACTCTTGAGAGTCCCTTGGACTGCCAGGAGATCCAACCAGTCCATCCTAAAGGAGATCAGTCCTGGGTGTTCATTGGAAGGAATGATGCTAAAGCTGAAACTCTAGTACTTCAGCCACCTGATGTGAAGGGTTCACTCGTTTGAAAAGACCCTGATGCTGGGAAAGATTGGGGGCAGGAGGAGAAGGGGACGACAGAGGATGAGATGGTTGGATAGCATCACCAACTCAATGGACATGGGTTTGGGTGGACTCCAGGAGTTGGTGATGGACAGGGAGACCTGGTGTGCTGCGGTTCATGGAGTCACAAAGACTTGGTCACGACTGAGCGACTGAACTGAACTGAAACCATCTCAGTCACGTAGGAAGCTAGATAGTTTCATTCCCTTATTTTTGAGTGAGCTTAGCTGTCTAGCTGGAGAAGGCAATGGCAACCCACTCCAGCACTCTTGCCTGGAAAATCCCATGGGTGGAGGAGCCTGGTAGGAGCTCCTGGGTAGGAGCCTGCAGTCCATGGGGTTGCTAAGAGTCAGACATGACTGAGCGACTTCACTTTCACTTTTCACTTTCATGCATTGGAGAAGGAAATGGCAACCCACTCCAGTGTTCTTGCCTGGAGAATCCCAGGGATGGGGGAGCCTGGTGGGCTGCCGTCTCTGGGGTTGCACAGAGTTGGACACGACTGAAGCTACTTAGCAGCAGCAGCAGCTGTCTAGCTTCAGAGTCTTAGCCAGAGCTGACACATATCCAATGTCTTTGGCCATCAATTCAATAATTGCTTTATATATCATTGATGGCTAACTTGAAATGTTGTGTGTGTAACACATTTATACTGTTGCCTGGGTATGTTCCTTGTACAAAATCTGAAACAACACATTTGTATATGTCTTCTCTATCCTTTTCACTGTGAACCAGTTGTTGGTCAAGTTAAGTGGTTTGTTGATTTTTGAGAGAAGAGTTCTTAACTTAGGAAATGTTCTCTAAATTTTAGAGGTTTTGGCAATTTGGAGTTTACAAAATCAAGGTTTTGCATTATTGATTTGAAGTGATCAAATGGAAGAGGTGAGGGGTTGGAATGTTTAACTGAATTGGACACATTGTAAAGTGAACCATTATTTAAAAGACTGTAAAGAAGGAAAAAGTGCTGTGAATTTATGTGACATGCCATGAAGTGTGAGAAGCATCCATGCCTCAGAGATGTTAAAATATAAACATCTCAGAATCACATGAAACATGGTATTTCTTAATCTTTGTTGAGGTGGATTCAGGAAAAATGATAACATAGCTTCTTGGGATGACATGTCTATGATATAGTAACTTCATAGAAATACACTTCATGATATAGTAACATGAAGAAAAAAAGACTTGACCACAGAAAAATCCTTATAATAGAACAATTATGTATTTTCATGAGTTTGCAGATGTTTTAAAAAATAATTTCTGAAAAATCTTTAATTTTTAATTGAAATTCTGAGAGATCTCAGGATTTCTAAGTAAAATGTTTGTATTAAAAGAAAAAAAGTATTCCACATTTTGGCAAAAACTCCATATACAGGACTCATTTAGGGTTGTTGGGTGAGAATCTTCATCCTTCCTTTGGAGGATTTTTCTGACTGGAAATTTCTAGTTTTGTTTTTATGGTGCAGTCTTACAGTATTGTCTTCTATTAGAAATACATGCCTTAATTTCACTGTGGCATGTGAGTCAGGACAGCAGGAAGAATCTAAAGCCTCATATGTCCTTATATGAGGTAGAAATGTGTATTTTTTTATTAATAAATTATTTTATAAAATATCTTTAACTTTTGCTTACTTTTAATTTCACACCACCACCACCCCCCCACTTTATTTTTAGCCACACTAAAATATGTGTGCAGTTTATGGGATCTTAGTTCCCCAACCAGGAATTGAACCCAGGTCCCTGGGCAGTGAAAGCACAGAGTCCTAACCACTGGACTGCTGGCAATTTCCCTGAGAAGATTCCCTGGAGGAAAGCTTGGCAAACCATTCCAGTATTCTCACCTGGAGAATCCCATGGACAGAGGAGCCTGGCAGGCTATACAGTCCATGGGGTTGCAAAGAGTCAAACACAACTGAGCCACTAACACTTTGACTTTTTCACTAGCTTAACACAGACTTGCTGAGAAAATTTTCCAGTGTATTAAGAAAAGAAATATAAATCACCCACTAAGACAAAACCTAAAGATAACTTCAGTTAATATTTTGCATAATTTAAAAGAAACAGGCCTTTTCCTTTGCAGAAATATATACTATATAGTACACTTTAAATAATTTAAGTCATTCTGTGAATATGTTTTGTGTTCTCCATTTTTTTAAATCAGTGTCTTACCATGAATATTTATTTCCTCATCAGTATTTTTATTTCTGAAAACTACTATTAACTTTTAACTTATTTTTGTTATTTTATGCATTAACAATGAAAATATAACAATTGTCTATTAACCATTGCTTCACAATTAGGTTGGTTCTAATTTTTCATCATCAAGTGACTTTAGATGTACATCTTTGCACATAGAGATAGTTCTCTTAAAATGTTTTTCTTAGGGGAAGAATTTTTTCTGGGTCCCATAGTATAAATTTTTTAAAGACACTGTATGTACCAGGACTTCACTGGTGGTCCAGTGGCTAGGCCTCCATGCTCCCATTGCTGGTGGCCCGGGTTTGATCCCTGTTCTGGAAACTAGATCCACAGGCTGCATGAAGATCTCATGCAAGAACTTCGCCCTAGGAAGCAAGAACACACTTTTTCTCTAATCGTTCCTATTTTTTCTGTTAATTCATCCCCCAGATGCAGAAAGGCATTTGTTTTTATGCTCACTATCCATGCATGAATTATGTGTTTACAATTTTGAAATGCCTCAATAGATAGTATATTAATATTAGAGCCAACAGTGATGAAAAAGCACAATCTAATATCTGCCTGCTTGGTGGTGTGTGTTATATGGATCTTAAGGTACTTGAACATCTTGGATCAGAGATGCTAGATAGCTGACAACTTGTTTGTTAAATCTGACAGGGTTATATTTATGTTTCCTCCAATGATTAGAAGGATCATTTTAAGCATAAGGATATTGTAGGCAGCTTTATAAATGTAGCTCATAAAAAAAAAGATGTTTCTTAAACTTCTTTCATAACCTGTTAGAATTTACTATCACTCCTAACTACTTTAGTTGGCAAGTATAGAATGTTGTTCTAGGTTTCATGTGGGTGTCTGTTATTTCTTCCACTTATGCTACTTCAGTTCAGTTCTGTTCAGTCACTCAGTCGTGTCCAGCTCTGCGACCCCATGAGTTGCAGCACGCCAGGCCTCCCTGTCCATCACTAACTCCTGGAGTTCACTCAGACTCACGTCCATCGAGTCGGTGATGCCATCCAGCCATCTCATCCTCTGTCATCCCCTTCTCCTCTTGCCCCCAATCCCTCCCAGCATCACCCCAATCCCTCCCAGCATCAGAGTCTTTTCCAAAGAGTCAACTCTTCGCATGAGGTGGCCAAAGTACTGGAGTTTCAGCTTTAGCATCATTCCTTCCAAAGAAATCCCAGGGCTGATCTCCTTCAGAATGGACTGGTTGGATCTCCTTGCAGTCCAAGGGACTCTCAAGAGTCTTCTCCAACACCACAGTTCAAAAGCATCAATTCTTCGGCACTCAGCCTTCTTCACAGTCCAACTCTCACATCCATACATGACCACAGGAAAAACCATAGCCTTGACTAGACGAACCTTTGTTGGCAAAGTAATGTCTCTGCTTTTGAATATGCTATCTAGGTTGGTCATAACTTTCCTTCCAAGGAGTAAGCATCTTTTAATTTCATGGCTGCAATCACCATCTGCAGTGATTTTGGAGCCCAGAAAAAATAAAATCTGACACTGTTTCCACTGTTTCCCCATCTATTTCCCATGAAGTGATGGGACCAGATGCCATGATCTTAGTTTTCTGAATGTTGAGCTTTAAGCCAACTTTTTCACTCCTCTTTCACTGTCATCAAGAGGCTTTATGCTACTTATGGTGAGCCCTTTCTTGGTATGTGGGAGTGGGAGAGGCTTTAAGAATTACTTAGTTTAGGGACTTCCCTGGTGGTCCAGGGGTCGATGGTCTGCTTTCCAATGCAAGAGACGTGCGTTCAATCTCTGGTTGGGGAACGAAGATCCCACATGCCGTGGGGTCAACTAAGTCCTTTCACTGCAGCTAGAGAGCCCATGAACTGCAACTAAGACCCAGCACAGCCAATAGTTAATTAATTAATTTAAAAAATTACTTAGTTTGTAAATGGGTCATTACAGATTTTACTACTTTACAAATGACTGCGAATTGAGACCTGGCAGGATATATGTGTTTTAGTAGTTGAAGAGGACTGGAAACCATCATTTAGTAGAAAGACCATTGAACATCACAAGACTTAAATCCTAGATTCTATTCATTATTGGTCTTTCTAGTGGCTCAGACAGTCAACAATCTGCCCACAATGTGGGAGACCTGGGTTCGATTCCTGAGCCAGGAATCCCCTGGAGGAGGAAATGGCAACCCACTTCAGTATTCTTGCCTGGAGAATCCCAAGGACAGAGGAGCCTGGTGGTTTACAGTCCATCGCAAAGAGTCACAAAGGACTGAAAAATTAACATTCTATTATTAGAATAGATACTTAATAACTCTGTGATAAAGTGCCTCTCCTTCTAATCTCTCTTACTTTCCTTTGACCTAAAATATATTTTGAAACACCTTCGGAGTCTATTCTGAAATTTATTCATAGCAAGTGAGCAAGTGAGATGTAATGATGGGGTTTTGTAAACAGAAAAGTTAATATTCTGATTTTACTTTTGGATTTGGTTTATATTAGGACTCTGAACGTCGCACAAATACTCCAAAAGATAAGAATATTTATTGTCACCAACTACTCACTGTTGCTTGATCTAAAGTCCTCATATATTCTATAAGCATGTTGAATTCATTGTTTGACTATGACACTGTTCCTTATGTACTCAAAATAAGTATCACCAGAAAATCTCTGCAACTTAAAAAATTTGTATACTTTATATGGTGTCTAAAACTATTCATGCATTTTAATAAAATTGAGTCATTCTTAAAATATGAAATTTTAGTATAAATTCATACATCAACTGGGAAGGCACAGTTTCAATACAGCTGCTGTACATTTTCTTCACAGCTTATTTGTAATGTCATTAGTCATTGTTAAGTCTATTAGTCAGAAATTTCAAATCTATAAGGTGGTTGTCATATTTAGTAATTTTTTTTTTAAATACTTACATACAATTAAGTGTCTTGAAATTCAGCTTTATTCACAGATTTTCCCTTCTTTTGCAAAATCAATTTGGATAATCTCAAAATAACAGTGCCTCTCCACACTCTAAGCATTTTAGATGTGTCATCATATTAATTTTTTGCCCTTTACTACTTCCATTAATTAATTTTGCCCTTTAACTTTTGCTGATCAATGTGGACTAAATTGTAATTGCAACATTTCTATGAAATAATACCAAATCAAGACTGATAGTGGCATGCTGTGAGTTAGTGAGGGGTTTTAACATTTTTGAGCTTGGTGTGATGATTTAATACTGGACAGACTTAAAACCAACTTTAAAATATTTTTTGATTTGAATTATTTTAAAATTAAAAATTTTTTGAAGTATAGTTGTTCAAATTTATGTGTTACAGGAGTACAGTATAGTGAGTCACAGTTTTTAGTGGTTATATTCAATGTGTAGTTATTATAAAGTATTGTCTATATTCCCTATGTAGTACAACATATCCTTGTAGTTTATTTCATACATAATAGTTTGTATCCCTTAATCTCCTCCCCATATTGCCTCTCCCCCTTCTTTCTCCCCACTGATAACCCCAAGTTTGTTCTCTATATCTGTGAGTCCGCTTCTTTTTAAACTGAGAACCACCATTTGATTTACATTTAAATTCTAGGTGTGATGAATTTTGAAGATTATATTATGGTTAAAATTCCCTTGCAGTGTCTGCTAAACACTGGTGGTTTGGAGACATGTAGCTTTATGTGATCACTAGCCCACTAGAGTTAAAATGTATGATGAGGGAATGAAAGAATTAAATATCTCATGAATGTTTATATTCATGCTCACAAATGGGTCAAAATACTGATTTTAATCTAGATTACCCAATATGACTGATTATTTATTAAGTGAATATACAATTATTACTTATTCTGCACCAGATAATGTACCAGGAGATGAGGGTAGAGTGATGAATAAAATTTAATTTCTACTCCAAAAGAACAGTCTGGTTGAGGAGATGAACACATAGTCATATGTGTGCAGTAAAATTAGTGCCACATTGGAGGTACGCGTTGAATACTATGCAAGTGCAAAGGAAAGTCACTTAGATCTTCAGGTTTAGGAAGGATATGACACCCAAACTCCTTCAAAGAGTTTTTTTTAAATTATAAATTGAATACATGAACATATAATAACAATTAAACAATTTAGAAGAGTTTGTGATTAAAGTAAAAGAACTGTTTCTATTCAACAGTTTTTTGGTTTCCTAAAGGCAAGCTCTTTTGAATATTTTTGATTGCATTTCCTTTGGTGGTTCTCCAGAATATTAAATCATATGATTATACATTCTCTGTGTATTTTAGGGTTATTTATCTTTCTATTACTTCTGAAGGTTAGTTTTTTTATGATAAATAATATACTGATACACTACTAAGGCGGAGAAGGTGATGGCACCCCACTCCAGTACTCTTGCCTGGAAACTCCCATGGACGGGGGAGCCTGGTGGGCTGCCATCTATGGGGTCGCACAGAGTCGGACACGACTGAAGTGACTTAGCAGCACGCTACTAAGAGGTGATATTATTGCTTGTATTATTTTGTTCACTTTTTTACTTTCATCAGTCTCCACCATTTGTCAACTGCCTTGTATTTTTATTTTTTAAGATTGAAAAAGAATGGATATATTCATATGTATAACTGAATCACTTTGCTGCACACCTAAAATTGATGGCTCAGCTGGTAAAGAATCCGCCTGCAATGCGGGAGACCTGGGTTTGATCCCTGGATTAGTAAGATGCTCTGGAGAGGGAAAACGCTACCCAGTCTCGTATTCTGGCCTGGAGATTTCCTTGAGGTCGTAAAGAGTCAGACAGGATTGAGTGACTTTCACTTTCACGTTCACTCACTAAAACTAGCACGTTATAAATCAACTCCAATTTATCCAATATGAAATAAAATTTTTAAAAATGTCAGCATTTAAAAATACTGAAAATTTTATTTGAAAAAAGCTTCTTAGTGAAAAAAGAGACTGTTATATTTCTAATTTGATATGAAACAGCAATCAACAGAAGCTTTTCATTCTTTATTCATAAATTGACTCTGAAAATTTTCACTTTTTAACTGTGTTGGGTCATGTACTCTGCTGTGCGGAATGGTGTTTCTTTTCTCCTTATCAGTTGGCTAAAATCATGCCAAAGGTTTACTTTCTTCACATTTGAATTATGGCTTTTTATATAGCTTTGCTTTATTTTTTGTTATAGTTGATAGTTTACAATCTTTTGTTAGTTTCAGGTGTATAGCAAAATGATTCTGTCATATAAATATTTATTTGTACGTATGTAATACATACATTTGTAATACATTTATACATATGTTATACATATATGTCCTTCTGGAGAAGGAAATGGCAACCCACTCTAGTATTCTTGCCTGGAAAATCCCATGGAGGACCCTGGCAGGCTGCAGCCCAAGAGTTGGACATGACTAAATCTACCTAATACATACATATTCTTTTTCAGATTCTTTTTCATTATAGGTTATTGCAAGATATTTGGTACAGTTTCCTGTGCTATATAGTAAATCCTTGTTGTTTATGTATTTTATTTATAGTGGTGTGTGTCTGTTAAGTGGTGTGTATCTTGGAGAAGGAAATGGCAACCCACTCCAGTGTTCTTGCCTGGAGAATTCCATGAACAGGCTACAGTCCATGGGGTTGCAAAGAGTCAGACATGACTAAGCTACCAACACACACATCTGTTAAGCCCATACTCCTAAAGTATCCCTCCCCTTCCTTTTCCCTTTGGTAATCCTAAGTTTGTTTTTTATATCTGTGACTCTGTTTCTGGTTTGTAAATAAATTCATTTATATTATTTTTAGATTCCACATAAAAGTGATATATAATATTTGTCTTTCTGTGTCCAACTTCACTTAGTGTGATCATCTCTAAGTCCATTCATGTTGCTGCAAATGATGATGTTTCATTCTTTTTTTATGGCTGAGTAATATTCTGCTGTATATATTTACCACATCTTCTTTATCCTTTCATCAATTGATAGACACTTAGGTTGCTTCCATGCCTTGGTTATTATAAATAGTGCTGCAATGACCATTGTGGGGCATATATCTTTTTGAATTAGAATTTTTGTCTTTGCTGGATATATGCCCGGAAGTAGGATTGCTGGATCATATGGTAACTGTACTTTTAGTTTTCTAAGGAACCTCTAAGGGCTTCCCTGGCCTGGTGGCTCAGACAGTTAAGAGTCTGCCTGCAATGCAGGAGACCTGGGTTTGATCCCTGGGTCAGGAAAGATCCCTTGGAGAAGGCAATGGCAACCACTACAGTATTCTTGATAGAAAATTCCATGGATAGAGCAGCCAGGTGGGCTATAGTCCATGGGGTTGCATATGCACAGAGCCGGACATGACTAAGTAACTAACACAAGGAACCTCCATACTGTTGTCCATTTTGGCTGCACCAATTTTATATTCCGACCAACCATGTAGGAAGGTTCACTTTTCTCCACACCCTCTCCAGCATGTAATACTTATAGACTTTTTTCTTCTTGGCTACGCCTCATGGAAGATTTTAATTCCTTGACCAGGGATCAAAACTGTGCCCCTGCGTTGAAGCACAGTGTCTTAACCACTGAACTGCCAGGCAAGTCTCTATTTGTAGACTTTTTAAGATGAGTATTCTAACTGGTGTGAGGTGATACCTCATTATAGCACAACTTTGTTTTATTCCCCTTTGGGTTAGCAATTAACTTTTCTCTTTTGTTTGTAAAAAAAAAGTTATATGCATCTTACATTTTCATACATGTTCCTTATATCTTCTCAAGCTGAGGTCTTTTCCTATATGCCTTCCTCTTAGGACCATCAATTTATCTACTCTAATCTGAACCAGTTGCTTTCTAG
>NW_011494753.1:14028038-14034123 GCF_000754665.1 Bison bison bison | reverse complement strand
TTGTATTGGTTTTGCCATACATCAACATGAATCTGCCACGGGTGTACACGTGTTTCCCATCCTGAACCCTCCTCCCATCTCCCTCCCCATACCAGCCCTCTGGGTCATCCCAGTGCACCAGCCCCGAGTACCCTGTATCATGCATCGAACCTGGACTAGTGATTCGTTTCACATATGATATTATACATGTTTCAATGCCATTCTCCCAAATCATCCCACCCTCTCCCTCTCCCACAGAGTCCAAAAGACTGTTCTATACATCAGTGTCTCTTTTGCTGTCTTGTATACAGGGTTATTGTTACCATCTTTCTAAATTCCATATATATGCGTTAGTATACTGTATTGGTGTTTTTCTTTCTGGCTTACTTCAATCGGCTCCAGTTTCATCCACCTCATTAGAACTGATTCAAATGTATTCTTTTTAATGGCTGAATAATACTCCATCGTGTATATGTACCACAGCTTTCTTACCCATTTGTCTGCTGATGGACATCTAGGCTGCTTCCATGTCCTGGCTATTATAAATAGTGCTGCTATGAACATTGGGATACACGTGTCTCTTTCAATTCTGGTTTCCTCGGTGTGTATGCCCAGCAGTGGGATTACTGGGTAGTATGGTAGTTCTATTTCCAGTTTTTTAAGGAATCTCCACACTGTTCTCCATAGTGGCTAAACTAGTTTGCATTCCCACCAACAGTGTAAGATGGTTCCCTTTTCTCCACACCCTCTCCAGCATTTATTGCTTATAGACTTTTGGATAGCAGCCATTCTGACTGGCATGAAATGGTACCTCATTGTGGGTTTGATTTGCCTTTCTCTGATAATGAGTAATGTTGAGCATATTTTCATGTGTTTGTTAGCCATCTGTATGTCTTCTCTGGAGAAATGTCTATTTAGTTCTTTGGCCCATTTTTTGATTGGGTCGTTTATTTTTCTGGAATTGAGCTGTACGAGTTGCTTGTATATTTTTGAGATTAGTTGTTTGTCAGTTGCTTCATTTGCTATTATTTTCTTCCATTCTGAAGGTTGTCTTTTCGCCTTACTTATAGTTTCCTTTGTTGTGCAGAAGCTTTTAAGTTTAATTAGGTCCCATTTGTTTATTTTTGCTTTTATTTCCAATATTCTGGGAGGTGGGTCATAGAGAATCCTGCTGTGATGTATGTCAGAAAGTGTTTTGCCTATGTTCTCCTCTAGGAGTTTTATAGTTTCTGGTCTTAGGTTTAGATCTTTAATCCATTTTGAGTTTATTTTTGTGTATGGTGTTAGAAAGTGTTCTAGTTTCATTCTTTTACAAGTGGTTGACCAGTTTTCCCAGCACCACTTGTTAAAGAGATTGTCTTTAATCCATTGTATATTCTTGCCTCCTTTGTCAAAGATAAGGTGTCCATAGATGGCGTGGATTTATCTCTGGGCTTTCTATTTTGTTCCATTGATCTATATTTCTGTCTTTGTGCCAGTACCATACTGTCTTGATGACTATGACTTTGTAGCAGAGCCTGAAGTCAGGCAGGTTGATTCCTCCAGTTCCATTCTCCTTTCTCAAGATTGCTTTGGCTATTAGAGGTTTTTTGTATTTCCATACAAATTGTGAAATTATTTGTTCTAACTCTGAAAAATACCGTTGGTAGCTTGATAGGAATTGCATTGAATCTATAGATTGCTTTGGGTAGTATACTCATTTTCACTATATTGATTCTTCTGATCCATGAACATGGTATATTTCTCCATCTATTAGTGTTGTCTTTGATTTCTTTCACCAGTGTTTTATAGTTTTCTATATATAGGTCTTTTATTTCTTTAGGTAGATATATTCCTAAGTATTTTATTCTTTTTGTTGCAATAGTGAATGGAATTGTTTCCTTAATTTTTTTCTGTTTTCTCATTATTAGTGTATAGGAATGCAAGGGATTTCTGTGTATTGATTTTATATCCTGCAACTTTACTATATTCTTTGATTAGCTCTAGTAATTTTCTGGTGGAGTCTTTAGGGTTTTCTATGTAGAGGATCATGTCATCTGCAACAGTGAGAGTTTTACTTCTTCTTTTCCAATTTGGACTCCTTTTATTTCTTTTTCTGCTCTGATTGCTTTGGCCAAAACTTCCAAAACTATGTTGAATAGTAGTGGTGAAAGTGGGCACCCTTGTCTTGTCCCTGACTTTAGGGGAAATGCTTTCAATTTTTCACCATTGAGGATAATGTTTGCTCTGAGTTTGTCATATATAGCTTTTACTATGTTGAGGTATGTTCCTTCTATTCCTGCTTTCTGGAGGGTTTTTATCATAAATGGATGTTGACTTTTGTCAAGGGCTTTCTCTGCATCTATTGAGATAATCATATGGCTTTTATTTTTCAATTTGTTAATGTGGTGTATAACATTGATTGATTTGCAGATATTGAAGAATCCTTGCATCCCTGGGATAAAGCCCACTTGGTCATGGTGTATGATCTTTTTAATGGGTTGTTGGATTCTGATTGCTAGAATTTTGTTAAGGATTTTTGCATCTATGTTCATCAGTGATATTGGCCTGTAGTTTTCTTTTTTCGTGGCATCTTTGTCAGGTTTTGGTATTAGGGTGATGGTGGCCTCATAGAATGAGTTTGGAAGTTTACCTTCCTCTGCAATTTTCTGGAAGTTTGAGTGGGATAGGTGTTAGCTCTTCTCTAAATTTTTGGAAGAATTCCAAGGCTGTGAAGCCTTGTGGACTTGGGCTTTTGTTTGCTGGAAGATTTCTGATTAAAGTTTCAATTTCCGTGCTTGTGATGGGTCTGTTAAGATTTTCTATTTCTTCCTGGTTCCGTTTTGGAAAGTTGTACTTTTCTAAGAATTTGTCCATTTCTTACAAGTTGTCCATTTTATTGGCATGTAATTGCTGATAGTAGTCTCATGATCCTTTGTATTTCTGTGTTGTCTGTTGTGATCTCTCCATTTTCATTTCTAATTTTATTGATTTGATTTTTCTCCCTTTGTTTCTTGATGAATCTGGCTAATGGTTTGTCAATTTTATTTATCCTCTCAAAGAACCAGCTTTTGGCTTTGTTGATTTTTACTATGGTCTCTTTTGTTTCTTTTGCATTTATTTCTGCCTTAATTTTTAAGATTTCTTTCCTTCTACTAACCCTGGGGTTCTTCATTTCTCCCTTTTCTAGTTGCTTTAGGTGTAGAGTTAGGTTATTTATTTGTCTTTTTTCTTGTTTCTTGAGGTATGCCTGTATTGCTATGAACCTTCCCCTTAGCATTGCTTTTACAGTGTCCCACAGGTTTTGGGTTGTTGTGTTTTCATTTTCATTCGTTTCTATGCATATTTTGATTTCTTTTTTGATTTCTTCTGTGATTTGTTGGTTATTCAGCAGCGTGTTGTTCAGCCTCCATATGTTGAAATTTTAATAGTTTTCCTCCTGTAATTGAGATCTAATCTTACTGCATTGTGGTCAGAAAAGATGCTTGAAATTATTTCAATTTTTTTGAATTTACCAAAGCTAGATTTATGGCCCAGTATGTGATCTATCCTGGAGAAGGTTCCGTGTGCACTTGAGAAAAAGGTGAAATTCGTTGTTTTGGGGTGCAATGTCCTATAGATATCAATTAGGTCTAACTGGTCTATTGTATCAGAGAAGACAATGGCACCCCACTCCAGTACTCTTGCTTGGAAAATCCCATGGACGGAGGAGCCTGGTAGGCTGCAGTCCATGGGGTCGTTAAGAGTCAGACACGACAGACCGACTTCACTTTCACTTTTCACTTTCATGCGTTGGAGAAGCAAATGGCAACCCACTCCAGTGTTCTTGCCTGGAGAATCCCAGGGACGGGGGAGCCTGATGGGCTGCCGTCATGGGGTCGCACAGAGTCGGACATGACTGAAGTGACTTAGCAGCAGCAGCAGCAGCAGGTCTATTGTATCATTTAAAGTTTGTGTTTCCTTGTTAATTTTCTGTTTAGTTGATGTATCCATAGGTGTATAGAGCTTCTCCATCTTTGGCTGCAAAGAATATAATCAATCTGATTTCGGTGTTGACCATCTGGTGATGTCCATGTATAGAGTCTTCTCTTGTGTTGTTGGAAGAGGGTGTTTGTTATGATCAGTGCATTTTCTTGGCAAAACTCTATTAGTCTTTGCCCTCCTTCATTCCGGATTCCAAGGTCAAATTTGCCTGTTACTCCAGGTGTTTCTTGACTTCCTACTTTTGCATTCCAGTCCCCTATAATGAAAAGGACATCTTTTTTGGGTGTTAGTTCTAAAAGGTCTTGTAGGTCTTCATAGAACCGTTAAACTTCAGCTTCTTCAGCGTTACTGGTTGGGGCATAGACTTGGATTACTGTGATATTGAATGGTTTGCCTTGGAAATGAACAGAGATCATTCTGTCGTTTTTGAGATTGCATCCAAGTACTGCATTTCAGACTCTTTTGTTGACCATGATTCCTACTCCATTTCTTCTGAGGGATTCCTGCCCACAGTAGTAGATATAATGGTCATCTGAGTTAAATTCACCCATTCCAGTCCATTTCAGTTCGCTGATTCCTAGAATGTTGACACTGACTCTTGCCATCTCTTGTTTGACTACTTCCAATTTGCCTTGATTCATGGACCTGACATTCCAGGTTCCTATGCAATATTGCTCTTTACAGCATCGGACCTTGCTTCTATCACCAGTTACATCCACAGCTGGGTATTCTTTTTGCTTTGGCTCCATCCCTTCATTCTTTCTGGAGTTATTTGTCCACTGATCTCCAGTAGCATATTGGGCGCCTACTGACCTGGGGAGTTTCTCTTTCAGTATCCTATCATTTTGCCTTTTCATACTGTTCATGGGGTTCTCACGGAGAAGGCAATGGCACCCCACTCCAATACTCTTGCCTGGAAAATCCTATGGATGGATGAGCCTGGTGGGCTACAGTCCGTGGGGTCGCTGAGAGTCGGACACGACTGAGTGACTTCACTTTCACTTTTCACTCTTATGCATTGGAGAAGGAAATGGCAACCCACTCCAGTGTTCTTGCCTTGAGAATCTCAGGGACAGGGGAGCCTGGTGGGCTGCCGTCTATGGGGTCTCACAGAGTCGGACATGAATGGAGCGACTTAGCAGCAGCAGCATGGGGTTCTCAAGGCAAGAATACTGAAATGGTTTGCCATTCCCTTCTCCAGTGGACCACATTCTGTCAGATCTCTCCACCATGACCCACCCAACTTGGGTTGCCCCATGGCCATGGCTTAGTTTCATTGAGTTACACAGAAAACTAGTCAATCTAATCACACTAGGACCATGTGGTCCTAGTGTGATTAGATTGACTAGTTTTCTGTGAGCATGGTTTCAGTGTGTCTGCCCTCTGATGCCCTCTTTCAACACCTACTGTCTAACTTGGGTTTCTCTTACCTTGGGCGTGGGGTATCTCTTCACAGCTGCTCCAGCAAAGCACAGCCAATGCTCCTTACCTTGGACGAGGGGTCTCTCCTCACCGGCGCCCTTCCTGACCTTTAACGTGGGATAGCTCCTCTAGACCCTCCTGTGCCCGCACAGCCACAGTGTGGGGTTGGTCTTCCCGGCCACGGCCCCTGGCCTCGGGTGTGGGGTTGCTCCTCCCGGCTGCCGCCTCTGAACTCAGACGCGGGATAACTCCTCTTGTCGCCGCCCCTGACCTCGGATGCTGGATATATCTATACAGGCAGCAAAAACAAGACCAGGAGCTGACTATGGATCAGACCATGAACTCCTTATTGCCAAATTCAGACTTAAATTGAAGAAAGTAGGGAAAACCACTAGACCATTCAGGTATGACCTAAATCAAATCCCTTATGATTATACAGTGGAAGTGAGAAATAGATTTAAGGGCCTAGATCTGATAGATAGAGTGCCTGATAAGCTATGGACTGAGGTTCGTGACATTGTACAGGAGACAGGGATCAAGACCATCCCCATGGAAAAGAAATGCAGAAAAGCAAAATGGCTGTCTGGGGAGGCCCTACAAATAGCTGTAGAAAAGAAGAGAAGCAAAAAGCAAAGGAGAAAAGGAAAGATATAAACATCTGAATGCAGAGTTCCAAAGAATAGCAAGAAGAGATAAGAAAGCCTTCTTCAATGATCAATGC
>NW_011494753.1:14026398-14027160 GCF_000754665.1 Bison bison bison | reverse complement strand
AACCTGTATGCAGGTCAGGAAGCAACAGTTAGAACTGGACATGGAACAACAGACTGGTTCCAAATAGGAAAAGGAGTACGTCAAGGCTGTATATTGTCACCCTGCTTATTTAACTTGTATGCAGAGTACATCATGAAAAACGCCGGACTGGAACAAACACAAGCTGGAATCAAGATTGCTGGGAGAAATATCAATAACCTCATATATACAGATGACACCACCCTTATGGCAGAAAGTGAAGAGGAACTAAAAAGCCTCTTCATGAAGGTGAAAGTGAAGAGTGAAAAAGTTGGCTTAAAGCTCAACATTCAGAAAACAAAGATCATGGCATCTGGTCCCATCACTTCATGGGAAATAGATGGGGAAACAGTGGAAACAGTGTCAGACTTTATTTTTTCTGGGCTCCAAAATCACTGCAGATGGTGATTGCAGCCATGAAATTAAAAGATGCTTACTCCTTGGAAGGAAAGTTATGACCAACCTAGATAGCATATTCAAAAGCAGAGACATTACTTTGACAATAAAGTTCGTCTAATCAAGGCTATGGTTTTTCCTGAGGTCATGTATGAATGTGAGAGTTGGACTGTGAAGAAGGCTGAGCACCGAGGAATTGATGCTTTTGATTTGAACTGTGGTGTTGGAGAAGACTCTTGAGTGTCCCTTGAACTGCAAGGAGGTCCAACCAGTCCATTCTGAAGGAGATCAGCCCTGGGATTTCTTTGGAAGGAACGATGCTAAAGCTGAAACTCCAGTACTTTGGCC
>NW_011494753.1:14010973-14026298 GCF_000754665.1 Bison bison bison | reverse complement strand
CCTGGGATTTCTTTGGAAGGAACGATGCTAAAGCTGAAACTCCAGTACTTTGGCCACCTCATGCGAAGAGCTGACTCATTGGAAAAGACTCTGATGCTGGGAGGGATTGGGGGCAAGAGGAGAAGGGGACGACAGAGGATGAGATGGCTGGATGGCTTCACTGACTCTATGGACGTGAGTCTGAGTGAACTCCGGGAGTTGGTGATGGACAGGGAGGCCTGGCATGCTGCGATTCATGGGGTCACAAAGAGTCGGACACGACTGAGTGACTGATCTGATCTGATCTGATTCATAGGTAGTGTATTTAAGTCTCCCACTATTATTGTGTTATTGTTAATTTCCCCTTTCATACTTGTTACATATTGCAGTGCTCCTATGTTGGGTGCATGTGTATTTATAATTGTTAGATCTTCTTCTTGGACTGATCCTTTAATCATTATGTAGTGTCCTTCTTTGTTTCTTTTCACAGCCTTTGTTTTAAAGTGTATTTTGTCTGATATGAGTATTGCTTGTCCTGTTTTCTTTCAGTCTCTATTTGCATGGAATATCTTTCTCCAGCCCTTCACTTTCAGTCCGTATGTGTCCCTTGTTTTGAAGTGGGTCTCTTGTAGACAACATAT
Organism: Bison bison bison; assembly: GCF_000754665.1. Classification (NCBI taxonomy): domain Eukaryota; kingdom Metazoa; phylum Chordata; class Mammalia; order Artiodactyla; family Bovidae; genus Bison; species Bison bison. The sequence continues at coordinate 14,025,678 of NW_011494753.1, read as the reverse complement.
ATAGGGGTCTTGTTTTTGTATCCATTCAGCCAGTCTTTGTCTTTTGGTTGGGGCATTCAACCCATTTACGTTTAAGGTAATTATTGATAAGTATGATCCCAGTGCCATTTACTTTATTGTTTTGGGTTCGAGTTTATACACCCTTTTTGTGTTTCCTGTCTAGAGAAGATCCTTTAGCATTTGTTGGAGAGCTGGTTTGGTGGTGCTGAATTCTCTCAGCTTTTTCTTGTCTGTAAAGCTTTTGATTTCTCCTTCATATTTGAATGAGATCCTTGCTGGGTACAGTAATCTGGGCTGTAGATTATTTTCTTTCATCACTTTAAGTATGTCCTGCCATTCCCTCCTGGCCTGAAGAGTTTCTATTGAAAGATTAGCTGGTATCCTTATGGGAATCCCCTTGTGTGTTATTTGTTTGTTTGTTTTTTTTTTCCCTTGCTGCTTTTAATATTTGTTCTTTGTGTTTGATCTTTGTTAATTTGATTAATATGTGTCTTAGGGTGTTTCACCTTGGGTTTATCCTGTTTGGGACTCTTTGGGTTTCTTGGACTTGGGTGATAATTTCCTTCCCCATTTTAGGGAAGTTTTCAACTATTATCTCCTCAAGTATTTTCTCATGGTCCTTTCTTTTTGTCTTCTTCTTCTTGGACTCCTATGATTTGAATGTTGGGGCATTTAACATTGTCCCTGAGGTCTCTGAGATTGTCCTCATTTCTTTTAATTCGTTTTTCTTTTTTCCTCTCTGATTCATTTATTTCTACCATTCTATATTCTACCTCACTAATCCTATCTTCTGCCTCCGTTATTCTACTATTTATTCCCTCCAGAGTGTTTTTTATCTCATTTATTGCACTATTCATTATATATTGACTCTTTTTTATTTCTTCTAGGTCCTTGTTAAACCTTTCTTGCATCTTCTCAATCCTTGTCTCCAGGCTATTTATCTGTGATTCCATTTTGTTTTCAAGATTTTGGATCATTTTCACTCTCATTATTTGGAATTGTTTATCAGGTAGATTCCCTATCTCTTCCTCTTTTGTTTAGTTTGGTGGGCATTTATCCTGTTCCTTTACATGCTGGGTATTCCTCTGTCTCATCATCTTGTTTATATTGCTGTGTTTGGGGTGGCCTTTCTGTATTCTGGCAGTTTGTGGAGTTCTCTTTATTGTGGAGTTTCCTTGCTGTTGGTGGGGTTATATGGGTGGTTTGTCAAGGTTTCTGGGTTAGGGCAGCTTGTGTCAGTGTTCTGGTGGGTGGGGCTGGGCTTCTCTCTGGAGTGCAATGAAGCGTCCATTAATGAGTTATGAGATGTCAATGGGTTTGGAGTGACTTTGGGCAGCCTGCATATTGAAGCTCAGGGCTATGTTCCTGTGTTGCTGGAGAATTTGTGTGGTATGTCTTGCTCTGGAACTTGTTGGCTCCTGGGTGGTGCTTGGTTTCAGTGTAGGTATGGAAGCATTTGATGAGCTCCTGTCTATTAATGTTCCCTGGAGTCAGGAGTTCTCTGGTGTTCTCAGGATTTGGACTTAAGCCTCCTGCTTTTGGTTTTCAGTCTTATTTTTACAGTAGCCTCAAGACTTCTCCATCTATACAGCACCATTAATAAAACATCTAGGTTAAAGATGAAAAGTTTCTGCACAGTGAGGTACACCCAGAGAAGTTCACAGAGTTACATAGAGAAGAGAAGAGGGAGGAGGGAGATAGAGGTGACCAGGATGAGATGAGGTGGAATCAAAAGAGGAGAGAGCAAGCTAACCAGTAATCACTTCCTTATGTGTGCTCCACAGTCTGGACCACTCAGAGATGTTCATGGAGTTACACAGAGAAGAGAAGAGGGAGGAAGGAGACAGAGGTGGCCAGGAGGATAAAGAGGGGGATCAAAAGGAGAGAGACAGATCCAGCCAGTAATCAGTTCCCTAAGTGTTCTCCATGGTCCAGAAAAAACAAAGAAATTCACAGAGTTGGGTAGAGAAGGGGGACCAGGGGCGACCTGGTGGAGAAAAAGGAGAGTCCAAAGGAGGAGAGAGCAGTCAAGCCAGTAATCTTGCTCCCAAGTAAAAATGGGTACTGAAGATTGGGTTCTTAAAGGTACAAAATTGATACTGAATACCAAAAAGCAAAGATTAAAAATCTAGAGTAGAGGTTGGATTTTCAAAAATACAATATTAAAGAAAAAGAGAGAGAAAAAAAAACAAAGTCACAAAAATTAAAAAAAAAATATATATATATGAAGTTTGCTTTAAAAAATAGGGTCTTTCTTTTTTTTTGCAAAGTAATAGTAGGTTATAAAAATGAAAATTAAAGGAGTAATAGAGGACTTAAAAATTAAAAAAAATTACAGAATGAGAGTAAAAATAGTAAAAATATATCTAGGACTTTCTCTGGTGTTGTGGGCAGCATGGGGTCAGTTCATTTTCAGATAGTTCCTTGATCCGGCTTATATTTCTCAAGATCTATAGGCCCCTTCCTATGTAGTCGGTACTATCTACAGGGTTTTAATCTATTGCACCTGTCACTTCCAAGGAGGGTCCTTCTGTTTTAGCTTCTTCTGTTTACTGGTCTCTTCAGTGTCTGATTTCTGCCCTGGCACAAGGGGGTGGTGGTGGACACTTTTTTAGACTCACTTGTTCAGTCGTGCTGTGGGGAGGGAGGGACGCTGCAAACAAATACCAGTGGCGTGTGCTCGGAGTGTCTCGGCCACACTGGGTTTGCCCTCGCTCACGGTGAGTGTGCTTTCTCTGTCTACACTGCTTAGGCTCTAGGTTACTCTGCCAGGAACTGTCTGAAGCCGGCTTTGGGTTGTATGTGCTTCCCAGGTCTAAGCCGCTCAGGTTCAGGTATTTGGGTAGTCCTCAGAGGCATAGACTTGGTTGGGCCTGCGTTTTGTGCCCTTCCCAGATTCGAGCAGCTCTGGTGACCAGGTGTTTGGCAAGCATGATCGCTGCGACTTATCGCCTCCCCTGTCCCTGCCGCTCGGTTTTCTGGGTGTATAACTGGCGCATCTTCTCAGGCGGCTGTTGACTGTCCACAATCCCAAGAAGTCTTGGTTAGCAATGAAGCCTGCTTGCAGTTTGGTAGATAATGCCTCTCTGGGGTCACAATTGCACCCTTCTGGCTCTGGCTGCCCTCGCCTACCTGTCTCTGGAGGAGGATGGGCTGGCCTGCAGCCGGCTAGCTCTGCTCAGTCCTTTGTTCTGTGAGTGGGCCTGACTGTGTCTTAGGTTAGGGCTTTTTGCGTGGTGGTTATCCCACAGTCTGGTTTGCTATACCAAGTTAGTTCGCTCAGATTGCCCTCGGGGCATTCAGGCCCCGTCCTTACTTTAAGCAATGCAACCTGCGCCTTCCTGCCCAGCCTCTGCTTGCTAATGGCGGATGCAGGCGCCTGCGCTGCTTCTCTGCTGGGGGAGTTACCGTTGGGCTCGTAATCTGTGGGTTTTAATTATTTATTTATTTTTCCTCCCGGTTATGTTGCCCTCTGTGGTTCCAAGGCTTGCCTTAGACTTGGCAGTGAGAGTGTTTCCTGGTGTTTGGAAACTTCTCTCTTTTTTAAGACTCCCTTCCCAGGATGGAGCTCCATCCCTACCTCTTTTGTCTCTCTTTTTATCTTTTATATTTTTTCCTACCTCATTTTGAAGACAATGGGCTGCTTTTCTGGGTGCCTGATGTACTCTGCCAGTATTCAGAAGTAGTTTTGTGGAATTTTCTCAGTGTTCAAATGTTCTTTTGATGAATTGTGGGGGAGAAAGTGGTCTCCCTGTCTTATTCCTCCACCATCTTCTACTTTGTACTTTAAACACTCAAATATTTCAGCTGTAAAGAATTGGTCTGTTATTTCTCTTTCTTCTCCTTTTTCTTCATTCATTTTTTTTGAATTTCTGTTATTCAGGTGTTGGATTTCTATGATGGTCCCTTATAACTCATCTTTTCCCTAGTACTTCCTGACTCTTTACATTTCTGCTTTAGACTCTAGAAGAAGGGCTCAACTTTATTTTCTAATTTATTTTTAATTTCATTTAGACAATTGTCTTTCTGGCACTTTCCAGCCTCTAGTAATCTTTTGATATGTCTTATTGGCTGATAATATCTCTCCTACTTTTTTTTCTCACTTATGTATTAATTCTATATTTATAAAAGGCTTCTTTTTTTGTTTATTTTATTTTTTTAAATTTTTGGCTGCATTGGGTCTTCATTGCTTTTGCACAGGCTTTCTCTAGTTGCAGTGAGTGGTATGCAGGCTTCTCATTGCAGTGGCTTCTCTTGTTATGGAGCACACTCATCTAGGCAAATCATGATAAAACTTCTGAAAACCAAAGACAAAAAGAAAACTTTTCTTTTTGAAAGAAAACATCTATGGGAAAAAAAAAGATATATTGCCCTCACAGGAGCTAATAAAGGTAAAATAAGAATGACAACTATCCTCTCTAAGTAAATAATGGAATCCAGAAAATAATGGAAAGATAACCTTTAAAGCACTAAAATAAATTAATATATGGAACAGCTTATAATTAAAACCTAGTCTGTTTCTTTTGTCTAATTTTCTGTTCAATAAGGAATGTCACTGTTCATTAAGACACTACTTTCCTGGAATAATGTCCAGTTTCACAAAACCTTAAGAAAAGAAAGATTTCATAGTGGAAAAAACATTGAGTTTAGGAGACTTGAAGATCATTGTGAAAAATCATAATTTAAACAGTTAATTTTGTAAGATGATGGGCTAGGTAGAGTAATTAATGTTCATCCTTTGTGTGGGTGCTAAGTTGCTTTTCTGCGATCCCATGGAATGCAGCCTTCCAGGTTCCTCTGTGTATGTGATTCTCCAGGAAAGAATACTGGAGTGGGTTGCCACGCCCTTCTCTAGGAGATCTTCCCAACCCAGGGTTTGAACCCAGATCTCTCCCATTTCAGGTGGATTCTTTACTGTCTGAGCCACCAGGGAAGCCTTTAATATGTTCTAAATGATTGAGTCATGCTCAATCTAGAGTCAATTTTTTAACTCCCTTTAGCTCTGCTGCTGCTGCTAAGTCGCATCAGTTGTGTCCGACTCTGTGCGACCCCATAGATGGCAGCCTACCAGGCTCCTCTGTTCCTGGGATTCTCCACACAAGAACACTGGAGTGGGTTGCCATTTCCTTCTCCAATGCATGAAAGTGAAAAGTGAAAGTGAAGTCGCTCAGTCGTGTCTGACCCTTAGCGACCCTATGGACTGCAGCTTACCAGGCTCCTCCATCCATGGGATTTCCCAGGCAAGAGTACTGGAGTGGGGTGCCATTGCCTTCTCTGCCCTTTAGCTCTAATGTTTGATAATTTCTAAATCTCCTTCATAAAACTTGTCATAAGAAAGTTGACTCGTAGGTTAACTATGGCAATATTTGATAAACATTTTAAGGGCAATAATGAAATAAAAATTTTATGAACAGAGGGTTGTGTACAATATAGGGTTTATAAAGAGAAGTCGAAGTGGATCTTTTTAAGAACTGTTAGATAATAATTTTAAAAATGGGATTGTCTATTTTATATTCAGTCAGATATTATGAAAATAACATTGACAGGCGGTATAAGATAATGAGTGAAGACTTGTGCTCTGGAGTTTGATTTCCTACTTGAAAACTCCAGCTCTCCAAATTACTAGCTATGTGACCTTTGGAAATTTAACCTACCTGAATTTCAGTTTCTACATCTATAAAGCCTTTTAAAGATTATGGCATAAAATTGTAAGCTTTCTTCAAATGTTAGGTTTTTGTTTTTGGCCATTCCATGTGGCTTGTGGGATCTTAGTTCCCCGACCAGGATCAAACCCAGGTAGCTATAGTGAAAGCACCGATTCCTAACCACTAGACCACTAGGGTTAGGAAATTCTCATTAGCTATTATTATTATAATAAAAAGCTGGCAAAACAAAGTTAGTACGTTCAAAGTAATTGTACAATATTTTTTGCTAGATTCTGGTATTTGGCTCAGACAAGTACCAGAGGAACTTTGTACCTGAGGAACTTTGCATTTTACAAAACAATGAAAGAATTAAAAAAGAGAAAAAATTATTGAATTTCTATGAATAGTAGGAATTGTGTTGACAGTTCACTTAGGTAATTTTTTTAACCTTACAGTGAGTTTTATAATGTAGGTATTATTTTTATTATTTTACAAATAAGGAAACTGTCTTAGAGATATTAAATATCCTATATTTTTGCCAATTTAACAAAATAATCATTAAGTGACTGAACTGAACTGAACTGAAGAGGGATGAATTTCAGGGAGAAGACTGGTTTCCTTATATGAACTCTAGAAAAAAAATATTAGCTGCTTCAATATAAAACTGATTTCTACTGTAATTATAATCATACATCTGCTATTAACAATACTACATTTCTTTGTTGGCCTTTTATTTAGTTTATCTATTGATTTCTTTTCATTATCATTTTATTTGCAGTAGAATCAATCAACTCTAGATTAAATTAAAAGTAGATTAAGTACAGGTTTTCATTCTAAGAAATACCTCACTCATTTCTACTTTTCATGTACCCTTAGTTCAGTTCAGTCCCTCAGATGTGTCCGACTCTTTGCGACCCCATGAACTGCAGCACGCCAGGCCTCCCTGTCCATCACCAACTCCCGGAGTCCACCCAAACCCATGTCCATTGAGTTGGTGATGCCATCCAACCATCTCATCCTTTGTCATCCCCATCTCCTCTTGCCCTCAATCTTTCCCAGTGTCAGGGTCTTTTCCAATAAGTCAGCTCTTTGCATCAGGTCCAAAGTATTGGAGTTTCAGCCTCAACATCAATCCTTCCAATGAACACCCAGGACTGATCTCCTTCAGGATGGACTGGTTGGCTCTCCTTTCTGTCCAAGGGACTTTCAAGAGTCTTCTCCAACACCACAGTTCAAAAGCATCAATTCTGCAGCATTCAGCTTTATATTCCAACTTTCACATGTACCCTATCCTTCAATAAAAAATATTTTTGGAAAAATATATGAAATCAATCTTTTATAATGGGATATAAATTCAAATTGTTTTTCCTTCTCAGATTATCTAGAATCTTATCTTCCCTTTAATAGACATTTTACTCTATTAAAAGAAATCTGGGCATTTGTGAGGAAGCAAGGTAGATTTGAGTAAGTATATAGAAATATCATAAATTAGGTGCAGGGTAATTTACCTATATTTTATACAAACCGTAAAATAAAAGCAAACTGTTATTAAATATCTTCTCGTTGAAAAAAGATTTAAATGATTTTTTTAAATGTCAAATGTCACTTTATAAAGTCTTTTTAAAACTAAGTCTTTCTTTTATTGATCACCAGACTCTGACCTTCAGTAATTTGGAAGCCCCAAGTTTTTATATAAAGTCCAATCATGAAGTTAGATTATCTATAGTTGTTGAATTTAGGTATCATCACTATACCTGGGTTACATTAGCAGAATTTGTTCTTTTTAAAGATTGCTTATGTTTGGATATGTGGATGCCTGGCTACTCTCAATTAGATCAGACCTATGCTGATCAAGAATAATGAATCAAAGTACTGATAATGTATTTCTTAGACAATTTCAGTGAACAGGAAATATTTGTCTCTATTAGTCTAAGACTTGGAGAAGGAAATGGCAACCCACTCCAGTGTTCTTGCCTGGAGAATCCCATGGACGGAGAAGCCTGGTAGGCTGCAGTCCATGGGGTCGTACAGAGTTGGACACGACTGAAGCGACTTGGCAGCAGCAGTCTAAGACTAGAATGCTATGGCAGGCTTCCCAAGTGCTCAGTGAGTAAAGAATCCACTTGTGATGCAGGAGATGTGGGTTTGATCCCCAAGTTGGGAAGATCCCCTGAAGGAGGGCATGGCAACCCACTGCAGTGTTCTTGCCTGGGGAATCCCATAAACAGAGGAGCCTGGCAAGCTACAGTCCATAAGATCACAAAGAGTTGGACATGACTGAAGCAACTGAGTATGTATGCACTCAGGATGCTATGGCAAAGAGAACAAGGAGTCAATACATTAAAGAAGATGGAATCTAGCTTCTCTTTTAAATAACAGCCCAAACTGAAAGGTTCAACTCTGCTCCATGAGGTTATTCAGAGACACAAGTTTTTTCCATTGGTTGCCCAATCATACCCTTAGGATTGTCATTCTTTGCATGGTAGAAATGGAGTCTCTGTGGCTTTGGGGTGAGAAAGAGAAAGATAGCATGGTAGAGGCATAGTCATGGTCCTAAGACTTAGATCCATTAGAGGCACGTGTCACATTTTATTCTATGGAGAAAAATAGTCACACAAGGCTGGAAATTTTTGTTTAGTTTTGTGTCTAGGAATAAAAGGAAAATACATTTTAGTCAACAGCTGACAGTCTTGACTTTTTGACCTGTGCCATTTCTGTTGATCACATTGAGATTTCCTGATGATGTATCTTTATCTCTTGAAAAGGGTAAGGATTGATACAGTTCCTGTGTGGACTCTTAAACTGGAGAAATAATAACACCGTTTGTTATTTTTTCACACTGGGTGTGCATTATTATATTCTGCTAATAATGGTGAGAAATTATAATCTTTCTTTGAATAAGATCCTCTCCACTATTTTTTTTAACTTACTGGGTCTCAGGAGGATGTGTATGTGCACTAAGTTGCTTCAGTCATGTCTGACTCTTTGTGACCCTCTGGACTGTAGCCTTCCAGGCTCCTCTGTCAATGGCATTCTCCAGGCAAGAATACTGGAGTGGATTGCTATGCCCTTCTCCAGGACATCTTCCCAACAGGGATTGAGCCCGTGTCTTATATGGCTCCTGCACTGGCAGGCGCATTCTTTAGCACTAGCACCAGCTGCGAAGCCCCTCAGGAGGATAGGAAGCAATATTAACATTCTGTGAGTTTCCTATGTCTTGTGACTCTGTTTCTAGTCTCCCCCTTTTTTAGAGGGAAAAGAGCCAGCTTCTTCTAACTCTACAGTGAAAAATAAGTTCTTGTAGATTAAAGCACATTTTAATGTCCTTTCTTCCTGAATCAGGGCTCTGTTTGAGCATTGCTTAATAGATATCTTCTAATGTGTCTTCTTTTAAAATAATTGAGTGTAGGCAACGTCTCAGGGGAAAGTCACCAGAGAATTACTAATACATACTCTGTAGTTTAAAAGAACAGAGAATGATATCCACTTGTGTTGGATAATTATTCTCATAATTATTCTATTATAATCAAATTTATATTTTGTGTATATAAAGATGCCAGAAAAAACAAGAATTCCCTTCTCAGTGATTATCATCTATGCTTAGTAGCATATGCCTACATTTCTCAAGTAGAGGGACTTCATTAATGGTCCAGTGGTTAAGGCCTGTGCTCCAGGGGGTCCAGGTTCAATTCCTGGTCAGGGAACTAGATCCCATAGGCCGCAACTAGAACATCCCACATGCCACAGCTAAGACCCAGTGCAGTCAAATAAATAAATAAAATATTAAAAAAATTTTTTTCAGGTAGAAATTATTTATGTGTGCTTAAAGACTTTTATTGCTACAATTCAAATCTCTCTGCAAAAATTAACTCTTTAAACTTTATAATCATTTTATATTTTATTCTGGCTGAATTTTCATTGATTTTCTTTAGGTTTTATTTTGATATGAGCCAGTAGAAAACTTAAAGTAGCTGTGAACCAGTCCATTGTTAAGGGAAATGAACAGAAAAGATTTTGTTTGTTTGTTTGAAAGACTTGTTTAATTTGTGGATTTGTTTTTCATGGAAGGTCACCTTGAGTTTCAATTGATTAATAGAGTATAAATTAGAACTTATCATGCCCACTAAAAGAATTTATTATGTGCAAAAGTCATTAAGCAGTCCCTGAATTTTTAGCCTTTGAGTTAGAAAATTATTATTGTTGATTTAATAAGAAAACACCCTCATTTACTAAAGCATTGTGACAGTGCATTACTTACCTCAACTCTTAGCTTGTTGGGGATGGCAACTGTGAGCTGGTGTCTGCTCCTGCTGCCTGTGCCTGCTGACCTGTAGCCACCATGTATGACTGCATCTCCATCCACCTTGGCCAGGTTGGTGTCCAGATAAGTAATGTCTGCTGGGAGTGCTACTGTCTGGAGCATGGCATCCAGCCCAATGGCCAGAGGTGCAACGAGAAGACTACTGGGGGAGGATTTGACTTCTTCAACACCTTCTTCAGTGACACAGGCACTGGCAAGCATGTGACCAGCACAGTGTTTGTAGATCTGGAACCCACAGTCATTGATGAGGTTTGAACTGGCACCTACTGCCAACTCTTCCACCCTGAGCAGTTCATCACAGGCAAAGAAGATGCTGCCAATAACCATGCCCAAGGTCCCCACACCATTGGCAAGGAGATCATTGACCTTGTCTTGCGCTGAATTCAGAAACTGGCTGACCAGTGCACAGATCTTCAGGGCTTCTTGGCTTTCCACAGCTTTGATGGGGGAACTGGTTCTGGGTTCACCTCCTTGCTGATGAAACATTTCTCTGTCAATTATGGCAAGAAGTGCAAGCTGGAGTTGAGCCCTACCCCCGCTTTCCACAGCTGTATTTGAGCCCTACAACTCTATCCTCACCACCCACACCACCCTGAAGCACTCTGATTGTGCCTTCATGGTAAACAATGAGGCCATCTATGACATCTGTCATAGAAAACTTGATACTGAGTGCCCAACCTACACAAATCTTAACCACCTTATTAGACAGCTAGTGTCCTCCATCACTGCTTCCCTGAGGTTTGATGGAGCCCTGAACGTGGATCTGATAGAGTTCCAGACCAACCTGAACCTGGTGCCCTATCCCCACATCCACTTCCCACTGGCCACACATGCCCCGTCATCTCTGCTGAGAAAGCCTACCATGAACAGCTTTCTGTAGCAGAGATCACCAATGCTTGCTTTGAACCAGCCAACCAGATGGTGAAATGTGACCCTCACCATGGTAAATGGCTTGCTACTTGTTGTACTGTGGTAATGTGGTTCCCACAGATGTCAATGCTGCCATTGCTACCATCAAGACCAAGTGCAGCATCCAGTTTGTGGACTGGTGCCCCACTGGCTTCAAGGTTGGCGTTAGTTATCAGTCTCTTACTGTGGTACCTGGTGGACACCTGGCCAAAGTACAGCAAGCTATGTGCATGCTGAGCAATACCATAGCCATCACTGAGGCCTGGGCTCACCTGGACCACAAGTTTGACCTGATGTATGCCAAGCGTGCCTTTGTTCACTGGTATGTGGGTGAAGGCATGGACGAAGGAGAGTTTTCTGAGGCCCGTGAGGACATGGCTGCCCTTGAGAAGGATTATGAGGAGGTTGGTATGGATTCTGCTGAAGGAGAGGGAAAGGAAGAAGGAGTAATACTAATTGCCATTTCTTCAAGCCCTGCAGCATGTCATACTCAGAGCATCAGCATTAGCTGACAGGTGTAAAAACTTTCTGACTAGATTGTCTTAGCTTTCAACAGTGATCACGTATTGCTTTTCCATGTGTACCTTTAAGACTTCTGTCTCAAAAGCAAAAATTTTAAGAAAGACAAAAAGCACTGTGAATTGAAAATAGCAAGATTTACTTTTCATCAGTTCAGTTCAGTTCAGTCGCTCAGTCGTGTCCGATTCTTTGTGACCCCATGAACTGCAGCACGCCAGGTCTCCCTGTCCATCACCAACTCGCGGAGTTCACTCAAACTCATGCTTGCTTTTCATAAATCATGTTAAAGTTTTGATAAAGGAATCTGAAAATTTATATATCACTTTAAGGATAAAATGTATTGTGATAAATACAAAGGGCAGATGAAATAGAATTTAAGTAACATACTTTTGTTAATAAGGATATTGATCTACCATTGATATTCTGACGCTGTTTTCAGTCAAATGTTAACGTTTATTTTCAGCCTTGGCCTACTTAGTTTTCTACTCACCAATTTTAATCTGTTTTTAAAAATTGCAAGTAACACTCCTTGATGATGAGGGAAGAGCTTTTCCCCTAATTGGGCAAAAAAAAAAAAAAAAAAAGAAGAAAAGATTCCTAATGTAAGATTATTTGAGTGTTTAGGTCTTTGTACATTGTAAAAAATGAAGTTATAAAATTTGTGTTAGGTAAATCTTTCACTTTAAATTGGATTCAAGATATTATCATGGGTGCCTTAATTGTAATAGTGTGAATCCTTGAACTCTAATTTGGATCTAATTGACAACTACATTGTCAACTCTTGTACACAGACCATGTTTTATTGGCTTCCCAAGTGGTGCTAGTGATAAAGGACCCACCTGCCAATGCAGGAGACAGAAGAGACGTGGGTTTGATCCCTGAATTGGGAAGATCCCTTGGAGGAGAACATGGCAACCCACTCCAGCATTCTTGCCTGGAGAATCCCCACGGACAGAGGAGCCTGGCAGGCTGCAGTCCATTGGGTCACACAGAGTTGGACATGATTGAAGCAACTTAGCATGCCACACACATGTTTTATTAAACTCTCTATACCTAGTTCTTGGTATATAGTAGATAATCACAGTTTAAGTGGACACTCAATAATTCTTTAATAGGTTCATATTCAAAATTAGTTCATAATTATTGATTCTTTTTTTTTCTGTTCTATGTGATAGGAGCTAAAGATGAGTAAGACAAATGGTCTGGTTAATAGAGGAGAGGAGATTAGAAAAGGGCAAACATAACTACATAAAACGTGAGGTAAAGTGAGTATCCTGAGATAAATGTAAACAGTGTAACAACAGAGGTTCAAGGGCAGAGAGTTTGGAGATTCAGGAATGCCTTCAGGAGGCTGTGACATTTGAGTTAGTCATGATGGCAGAGGACACATTCCATATAGAGGATCAGTGCAGATCAGACTATTTTCTTCCTCTGAAGTGCCATAGATATTCCACAGTACTTGATTCATAATACATAATAATGATTTTGTGCTGAGGTTATTGCCTTCATTCCCTTCACTAAAATAAAACTTTTTGAGGGTTGTATGTTGACAAAGCTTGTGTCCTCTGTTAAATCTATGAGTGCTCTGTGCCCAGTAATATTTTAACAATTTACTTGTCTTTCAAACTACCAAAAATTTTAGTTTTGCTAATCATGTTAAATCCAGACCAGCTGAATATCATCTAGTGACCTCAGCTGACTTCATGTGGAGTTTAAGTATGATACTTATCCCCTACCTGATCCCTTGACTTGATTTCATTAATCAAGAAATATAATAAATGGCTATTGTTGTAAAATAACCAAGTTTTCTGTTAGTTTGTTACATGGCCACAGATAGGTAGAGCAGGCTGTTATGAAGATTAAATGAGTGAACTTATATAAAAACTTAGCACTGTATCTGGTACATAGTAAATATTTCATAAACATTTGTTGTGCCATAACCACAATTATGAAATCTGTGTTTGTGTATGGGTCTGTGTGCTGTGTGATTTGTAAAGTGAAAATGAACTTAAAATGAAAGGCAGTAAAATGATACAGCTTCATACAGAACAGGCTTTGAAAAGTAGTCATTCAATAAGAAATTCTTGCTTTCTTCTGGCTTAGCATTAAATAATGAGTTCTTTTTTCTTCAAGGTGTTTATTGTTTCTTAGACTTTTTCTCATACCACTTTACACTCGTCCTCTGAATAGCCCATCTGAATAATCTTCAGTACTTTCTTGGCTTCAGTTCCCATCATTTGTTAATGAACCCCAAAGATTTATTTTTAGCTCATCTTATTTTTGAACTTCAGATGTGAATATTCAATTGCTTACTGAAAATCTCCCAAGTGGTAAAAATGGAACCCATCAACTCCTCATCTCTTCTCAAATTTCCACTCAGGTGTTTAAGTCAAAACCTGAAAAAAATCTGGTCTAAGACCACAAAGCACATTGGTTGTGTGTTCACTAAAATAGGATCCTATCTGTAGGTGGTAACTGAAAAGTTTGAAGTCTTCATAACAAAACTTATGTGCTGAAACTGCTAGGTGTATGAAACAGCAATGCATATAGATAGTGAAGAACATCTTATAAAGTGTTTGATATTTGGGATATGCTAAGAAAACTGTAATAGCTTGGAAAGACTTCAGATTTAGACCTTTTTTATTTCTAGTTTGTTCTTCTTGCTCAAACCTTATTGAAGCTTGTGACCATATTCCTTAATTGAAATTTAATCTGAAGGATGTCAAACAGGCATATATTCATCATTTGTCCATATACTTCTTAATAATTTGGTACCTTTAGCAGTAATAAAGCCCATGGCTTTTTCCAACTGGCACATGACACCTTTCCTCTCCTCTCCATAACCTTGTCAAGAACAGCCATTATTCTACACTAGCCATGTGTCCTGAACTGTGCTGTGCTTAGTTGCTCAGTTGTGTCTGACTCTTTGTGACCCAATGGACTGTAGCCTGCCAGGTTCCTCTGTCCATCCAGGCAAGAATACTGGAGTGCGTTGCCATTTCCTACTCCAGAGGATCTTCCCGACCCAGGAATTGAAGCCATGTCTCTTGGGTCTCCGGCATTGGTAGGCAGATTCTTTACCACTGAGTCACCTAGGAAGTTTCACATAAATATTCTAAATCAAATTTAATAAAATATTTATATTTAATTATTTCCTGTTTCCTTGTGTCATTTTTTTCTATCATTTTTCATGTATTTTAACATAACTTTTGCTCATTTGTGATGCTCTTATCTTTAATTCCTGAAAATAATTTTAGCAAAAATTTCAACGACTTAAATTGGGGAAACACTGTATCTTTCTATTGAAGCTT
>NW_011494753.1:14000738-14010873 GCF_000754665.1 Bison bison bison | reverse complement strand
ATAACATGCTTAAACTCAAAAGTAAGGGTTTTCAGGGAAATTATACTTGTTTAGTTTGTTTAATCCAGTGGTTGCCAGAGAACTTAAAAATGCATAACATTTGTCATGCTGTTTACTCTTTAGTTGGAAAGACTTAGAACTTAAAAATTGATACTTTAGTTAACTTCAGGAATGCTTTTTCTAGTGCATGCACTAAGTGAGAGAGGAAATCTTTCATATGGATACTTCCCACTTGGTTAGACTACACAAGAGGCTTTTTTTCTCTTAAATGGCTTCCTTAGTGGTTCACTATCACCTCAGATGATTTCCGAAATTCCTTGACGATCAGTCTTAGGTGGGTTTGCTTTCTGAAGGTGAGATTCTTCCCTTCCATTGTCCTCATTATTAATTTACTAAATCTGTGTGTCCTGTTTCTTTTGACTCTGCCTTTTTTCTTTCTTTTCTTATGCTGCAGGCTTCGTCTTGCCAATGTTTCTTCAGCTTTATGGTGTATTATTATGTTTGTGTTCCCACAATGATTTTATAAAAATTTTATCTGTTAGAGGAGAGGTGTTTACCTCAGAATGTTTCATTTGACAAAATTATTTTTGCATAGGTTTCTTTAACCTGAAACCTTCACTGCTCCTCGGATGGGTTCTAAATATCCTTGACTTTTCAGAAACATCAGTTGCATAAAATGAAGCACATCTGTAACACGCTTATAAGCATGTGCTAATGTAATAGGACTAAAGGACATAGAGTGTTTTGGAAGAGAAGCTTAATTAGCTGCTGTAGTAGAAACAGCTACAGCTCTCCTTTCCACTTGGCTTAGAAAATGGACTATGGTCTTTAGATCAGCTCATGTAAGACAATTAACTGGCAGGAAAGTCAGTGATCTTTGCTACATGGATCCAACAATATCAGGGAGGTGTTAGAATAACTTAAACTTCCCCAATGAGCTTCAGGGCTTTAATGAGAAGATTTTCTATTCTTGTGTGATTAATATTGCTCTGTAAGAGAACGAGGACTTTTTTTTTTTCCCTGAAGGAAATGTAGAGCAAAAGCTTCATGATAAATGATTAAGAGGAAGTTTAGAAGTGGTTAATCCCTTATAGCCCATAGGAAATTAATTATTTTTAACCAATAACAGCCACCAGCATGAATAACCTCTCCAGATAATCAGTCCAGACTGCAATATATTAACAAAAACTTCTTTTTAAACTACAATTATTTTAATTGTTTATTTTATGAGTTCAATCAATCACACAATCCACGAAGACTGGCTATGTAATTGTGTAAAACTGTGAACCTGTATCATGGTGTGTTTTTTTTTTTTTTTTTTTTTAGCTGCATGGTTTGTGGAATCTTAGTTCCCTGACCAGGAACCAAACCCAGGGCCTGGCAGTGAAAGGGCTGAGTCCTAACCACTGGACTGCCAGGGGATTCCCTTTATCATGTATTTAGTGACACTATTATTATTTATAATTAGGCTCAGAATTTTTTCTCTGTAAAAATAGTCACTGTGAAAAAGTGAAAGTGAAAGTTGCTCAGTTGTGTCCAACTCATTGCGACCCCATGTCCTATAGAGTCCATGGAATTCTCCAGGCCAGAATACTGGAGTGGGTAGCTGTTCCCTTCTCCAGGACATCTTCCCAACCCAGGGGTTGAACCCAGGTCTCCCGCATTGCAGATGGATTCTTTACCAGCTGAGCCACCAGGGAATTATCACAGAGTCAAAATGGACAAACTGACCATGCGTGTACACATGTTTTGTGTGTGTGTTTGTAGGAGCACAGTTCTGTATGTGTGGGTGTGTTCTTGCCTGGAGAATCCCAGGGACGGCAGAGCTTGGTGGGCTGCCAGCTATGGGGTCGCACAGAGTCGGACACGACTGAAGCGACTTAGCAGCAGCAGCAGGTTAAGAGAAACAGGATGGGACTGAAAGAAGGAAAAGAGTCACTGAACTAAGATATGATTAGGATATGTGGGCATACACAATCAGTGGTTTTTATGCACAAACACAACTCTTTTTTGCATTATTGGTTTTCATCGTCACTTGTACACTAAAGCAGATTTTAAGATATCAAGGAGAAGTGAGAATTTAATAAGTAGAAACATCCAAAAGAAGCGGTGACAAGAAGTAGCAAGGATGTCAAGGAGAAGTTTGTGAGAGAAGTAAAATACAAGTAGGTATTAAGTACATGTTAACCATGCACATTGAGCAAAAAACTGGCCAGAAAGTTGATGAAGCTTAGGAGACTAGGGTGGATAACTTAAATTTTAATTGGGGAAGTGGTACTTATAGAGAAAAAGGAGAAAAAACAAATGCCAGAGGATAGAGGAGGAAACCATTTCACTCTTGGTATTAACTCTCTCTGAATGTGTTTGGGATGTTTTAATTTCATCAGGGGACATCACTTTTATTCACTAAAAAAAGTGGTTTAATTGATGGTGTTATAACTCAGCTATGCTTCTTTGGCCACTTGATGTGAAGAGCCAACTCACTGAAAAAGAGCCTGATGCTGGGAAAAATTGAGGACAGGAGGAGAAGGCAGTGACAGAGAAGTCGGATATGACCTAGCAACTGAACAACAACAACAAAAATGCTTCTGGAAGCTTGTTAAGAAAGGTAGTCTCCTGCAAACAGTCTTTCAACCCCAGCTTGGCCACATAAGAATGGGCCCTGGATCTAGATCAGTACACTTACCAAGAGATAAGGAACCCATACAGCCTTGCTGGGCTTATCACCTTGTGTAGGAATATCTTTCCCTGTTTCATAATCAGTGTGTGCTCCTTTCTCCTGCTTAATGTCAGATGTCTATGACCCTCAAGCACACCCCTGCCCCCAACTTTCTGTATTTCAGACCACACAGGGGAATGTTTGAGGTCCTTATACTGCAATAAGAAGTGAGGTGCATGTGGCCACACTATCTATGAGGCTGTAGAAAGGATCTGCTGGCCTTGAGGGACCAATGCTTTGCAAAGGATTGGGTCTTGCTACTCTTTCACCTCTTGCTACAAGTAAACACTGCACTATTTGAGTCTGGTGTGTATATTATCTGTGTGCAACCTTGAATACTGGTCTAGTCTTTAACCTGAGTATCACTTGCCTGCCTCTTAAGCTTGGCTATGTTGTGCTTAGTTGCATAGTCATGTCCGACTCTTTGCGACCTCATGGACTATAGCCACCCAGGCTCCTCTGTCCATGGGGATTCTCCAGGCAAGAATACTGAAAGTGGGTTATCATGCCCTCCTTCAGGGGATCTTCCCAACCCAGGGATTGAACCCAGGTCTCCCGCCTTGCAGCCAGATTCTTTACCATCTGTGTCACCAGGGAAGCCCCTAAGCTTGGCTACACTCACATTATTTTCTATCCTGGGGCGTAGACTGACCACGTAGTGAATAGTGAAACAAAACCTTGCCAAGTCTCACAAGAATTGTGCCATTATTTGGAGCTGAGAAGAGAATTACATGCCATTCATCATTCAACAACACATATTACCACTGACAATGACTACTTCAAGTCTATCTGTTTGTTGCTGCTTCTGTATCATTCTTAGGCCATAGAACATTGGCCTCCAACACTCAGCTCAGATTAGCTGATGTGCCTCTGACCTTCTGAGATGGACCCTCAACCTTTGCTCTCTGGTCTCATGGTCTTCCTCTCAGGAATTCTTCCAGGAATAAGGGGTGGGTTTCCTTATTGTATGGGTTTCTCAGACCTCTCTAATGTCATGCTTAGAGGAATCTCCACTCCACACCCTGTCTTGCAACATTTGATATTACCATTAAAACTAGAATATAAATCATTACCAACAAAGATATTATTTACATGTCCTTGAGCCAGAAACATACTCTTTTAAAATATTTCATGAAGGAAGGGACGGTATCTATCTAGGATGGCAGAGAAAGGTGGAAGTAATAAAAGAGTTAAATGTTCTTATTGAGATTATTTGAACATTCACATTCTACCAAATTTGGATTTAACTGTGCATGTTATTTTCAATAGAGTGATACAAATAGACCTTAAGAACTAAACAACGAAAAAGAAACCTACTTTTAAAAAAATTGAAGTCAAGGAGATATGGAAATTCTTCCCATTTTAATAATTCTTTGATTACTGACCTTTCTGTGGTTGAATTTTTATCAACAAAGATGTTTGGAGATTAAGGCAATTAATCAGAAAATTCAGTTGAAAAATAGCAATTGAAAAACAAGTGAAATGTCCCGCAGAATTCCAGGGTTTGGTACCTGTACACATATGATTCATTAGGTGGATGCATAACTTTTTTCTTTACTCTTATGAAAAGGTTGTTCTCTAATTGTCACTGTGTATAAAGTAAAATGAAGATAGATTATACAAGTATTCTAATTGACTAAAAGATTAAAATTGTGAGTCTTCCTAGAAATATGTCAGGATTCAAGAATATCTTATTGCAGTTTTCTTCCTACTGTAAATAAAGGGTCAACCAACATTTTCTAATAACTTACAATTGCCTCTTTTCTTGTTAGAACATGCCATCCAGCACTTTTTGATTAGATGTTCTCAGATAATAGCCGGGGCAGATTGACCAAAGGAGAGCAATTTCTTTAATCAGGATAACATAATGATTCCTTCACAAACTTCAGATGAGATGGTGGGTATTACCATTTTGTTGTTGTTGTCTGCTAATAATGCTATATCCTTAGTGGAATCAAAGACAGCTTTCTGCAGATCTCAATACAACTTTGTAAAAGACCATAATACTACCTTTAGAATCAAATCCATTTGCTGTTTCTAGTAGTTTGGTTATAATTGGAGGACAGGGCTGAGCAGTGGGATGTAGTAAGTAAAAATCTGAATCTTCTGTGTGGTAAAGACAGTGACCTTGAGCTTCTCCATGATCTCAGGTTGTTTTGTGGGCATTGGTTTCTTTACCTATGAAAAGAAGGATTTGTCCAACATGTTCTGAGTTTTTTCCAATTCTAGCTATTTTTGGCTTATTTACCTAGAACTCAAGGGATTCTCTGAATCTGATTGGTGTGCAATATAAACATTGCATGCTCAGTCACTCAATTTCTGACTCTTGTGACTCCATGGGCTGTAGGCTCCTCTGTCCATGGGATTTTCCACTAGAACACTGGAGTGGGTTGCCATTTCCTTCTCCAGGAGATATTCCTGACCCAGGGATCGAACCCATGTCTTCTGTGCCTACTGCATTGGTGGGAAGATTCTTTACCACTGAGGCACCTGGGATGATTATAAAAAAAAAAATTTGACTTCCAAATGGGGAGTTACAAATGTTGTATGGAAATATTGTGTGGTATCTCAACATTTGTGATTTGGGGAGCAGAATCAATGTGATTAAAATCACAAGCACAATGAATTGCCTGTTTACTTCAGTCAAAGAGAAATAATTGCCTAAAAATAATATGAACTAAGTGAAAACACAATACCCCATATTCTAGTTGGAAATATATAGTAAACATTATTATTTTTATATCTGATAAAATGCCAGCTATGTCAGGATAAGTGGTTTGAATGTATTAAATGTAATGAATGTATTTAAAAAGAAGCTTTTTAGCTGGTTGAGCAGTTTATACTTTGTGAATATAATCAGTGTATTTATTATTTTCAAAATGTATATCAGGAAGGTCCAAAGACCAGAGTGAAGACTTCAGGCAGAACAAATAGAACAAACAGCACTCCTGGCTAAGCCCAATTTGCATAGGGCAGGCCCAGGTGGAGGAAAAAAACATATAAAAGGAGGAGCCAAAGCTCTTTCTCTTGGACTCTCTCTCCCGCGTGTGTGCGCTCTTTTCTCTCTTTCTCTCTCTCTCCCTCTCCTGCTATCTTCTAAATAAAATAGAGCTGTAACACTGAAAAATAAAACAAAAAACAAAATGTATATCAGGAGGGCGAGGGATCAACATGGTAGAGTAGGAAGATTCTGAAATTACCTCTTTCCAAAAGCACAAACTTCAATTACCAAAACAAATTACAACTACTTACAAATTAACCCTTTCTGAGAATGTCCTGAAGTGTAGCAGAAAATATTTTCCACAGCTAAAGATATGAAGAAAGAACCACAATCAGATGGGTAGGAAGGATGGAGATGTGGTCTAGTCAGGACCCACACTCCCAGGTAGGTGACCATAAGCAGGAAGGATATCTCAATTGCTGAGATCCTCCTGGAGAAGTGAGGAGGTTCTCACCTGAACCCCATATTGAGTTGAGAGGCAACAGTTTGAAATGTCCCTGAGTCAGACCCACTTGGTGACTTGGAGAGCCTCTTGGAGAGGGACGAGGGAGCTGGGACTTCCCTTGGGGACTGAGATGCTGGTGGCAGCCTTTTTGTGATCTTATTCTACCCTGCTGACAATGGCACTGGTGGGCACCGTTTTGGAACCCTCCCCGTGGCCTATTAGCCCTGGGGGCCTGCCCCACTCACAAGCATACCTGTAGCAGTCACATGTCACTAGGCCTTGCAGCCAGCACTGCTGGAGGGCCTATCCTGCCTACCAGCATGCCCACAGCAACCATATGGGGCAAGACCTTGCAATCAGTTGGTTCAGTGTACCCACAGCAGTCAGCCTCACCAAAATAGAAGGGAGCACACAGCCCATAAAGAAGACAGACACCCCTGGAACATCTGTCTCTGGTGGCCAGAGGGGAGTCTGCTGCTGAGCTCATAGAGCATCTCCTACATAAGACCACTTCCCAAAGATTTGGAGACATAGGGCCTAATACACATCTAGCATGTAGATATAAATAAAGGATTAGGCAAAATGAGGAGAAAGATAAATATATTTTAAGTTAAAAAAAAAAAAGACAATACCTCAGAAAAAGAGCTAAATGAGATGGAGATAAGAAATCTACTTGATAATGAGTTCAAGGCAGTGATTCATAAAGATACATACCAAACTCGGGAGACAAATGGAATGACACAATGAGAACTTTAATAAAGAGTTAGAAATTATAAAAAGAACCAACTAGAGCTAAAGAATCGGAGAAGGCAATGGCACCCCACTCCAGTACTCTTGCCTGGGAAATCCCATGGATGGAGGAGCCTGGTAGGCTGCAGTCAATGGGGTCCCGAAGAGTTGGACACGACTGAGCGACTTCACTTTCAACTTTCACTTTCATGCATTGGAGAGGGAAATGGCAACCCACTCCAGTGTTCTTGCCTGGAGAATCCCAGGGACGGGGGAGCCTGGTGGGCTGCCGTCTCTGGGGTTGCACAGAGTCGGACACGACTGAAATGACTTAGCAGCAGCAGAGCTAAAGAATACAATAACTTAAATGAAAAATATGCCAGAGAGAACCAATGG
Source organism: Bison bison bison (assembly GCF_000754665.1). NCBI lineage: Eukaryota > Metazoa > Chordata > Mammalia > Artiodactyla > Bovidae > Bison > Bison bison. The sequence goes on along the minus strand of NW_011494753.1, from coordinate 14,003,583 downwards.
CAGGTTAGAGCAGCCATCCCCATCCTTTTTGGCATCAGGGACCGGTTTTGTGGAAGACAATTTTTCTGCATAAGAGGGGGTGGTGGCAGGGGACAGGGAGGGATGATTTTGGGCTGATTTAAGCACATTAAATTTATTGTGCACTTTATTTCTATTATTACCACTATTTCTATTATTTTATATGTGAAATATAATGAAATAATTGTGTAGCTCACCATCATGCAGAACCAGATCATCAGGCATTATTAGATTCTCATAAGGAGCACACAGCCTAGACCCTTCACAGGGGCAGTTCACACTAGGCCTTGCTCTCCTGTGAGAATCTAATGGGCTTCTCTGTTGGCTCAGACCATAAAGAATTCACCTGCAATGCGGGAGGCCTGGGTTTGGAAAATGCCCTGGAGGAGGGCATGGGAACCCACTCCAGTATTCTTGCCTGGAAAATCCCATGATGCTGCCGCTGTTCTGACAGGAGGCAGAGCTCAGGTGGTAACGTGAGTGATGGGGAGTGGTTTAACTACAGACGAGCTTGCTCCTCTCCTGTGCAGCATGGTTCCTAATTGGCCATGGGTGGGTACCAGTCCATGGCCTGGGGGTTGGGGAGCCTTGGATTAGATGATACAGAACAGACCAGAGATCCAAAGCACAGAGTGGTGGAAATCACCCAGCTGGAATAGCAAAAAGAAAAAAAATTAAATTCGTATGGTTTAAGGGCCCTCTGGGACAACTTCAGCAATTCTATCTCATAGAATAATGTGTTTGTATGACTATTTCTATTTTAATAGAAAAATATAGAAGTATGCTTTAAACTGACATTTCTTTTTTTTTTAAGTTATTTTTAAATTTTATTTTATTTTTAAACTTTACGTAATTGTATTAGTTTTGCCAAATATCAAAATGAATCCACCACAGGTATACATGTGTTCCCCATCCTGAACCCTCCTCCCTCCTCCCTCCCCATACCATCCCTCTGGGTCGTCCCAGTGCACTAGCCCCAAGCATCCAGTATCGTGCATCGAACCTGGAGTGGCAACTCGTTTCATACATAATATTTTACATGTTTCAATGCCATTCTCCCAAATCTTCCCACCCTCTCCCTCTCCCACAGAGTCCATAAGACTGTTCTATACATCAGTGTCTCTTTTGCTGTCTTGTACACAGGGTTATTGTTACCATCTTTCTAAATTCCATATATATGCGTTAGTATATTGTATTGGTGTTTTTCTTTCTGGCTTACTTCACTCTGTATAATAGGCTCCAGTTTCATCCACCTCATTAGAACTGATTCAAATGTATTCTTTTTAATGGCTGAGTAATACTCCATTGTGTGTATGTACCACAGCTTTCTTATCCATTCATCTGCTGATGGACATCTAGGTTGCTTCCATGTCCTGGCTATTATAAACAGTGCTGCGATGAACATTGGGGTACACGTAACTGACATTTCTTAAACATATAGAGTGAATTGATAATTTTCATGGATAGAAAATTACTACTAATAGTTTATATTCCTTCAGTACCTGCACTGTTTTAAATCTTAATATTTATTTAACGTTTGATCCTTGTAACAAACCTATGAGAAATTTAGTATTATTATAATCATACCCATCTTACAGATGAGGAGATTGAGAACCAGCAAAGTTTATTGATTTGCCTAAAGGTACACAGTCAGTAAGTGGTAAAGCCAAGGTTTGAACTTCAGCATTCTAGTTTTATGCTCTTAACTAATTGTAACATTGACATCCAATAATGATTTCTGAAAGTACTACTAAATTATGTAAAATATATTAATGCATACTTATTTATTTACCTTTACTAACAAAAATGGACCTTTTCATGTGGTCAAAGAAAACTTTCTCCTTCGTTTACATCTGTAATTGTAATTACTATTTCTTTACACTTTGTAAAATAAAAAGCTGTAACAGCAACCTTTTTTTTTGTTTTAATCTGAGATTGCAACATTCAGTTATTGATTTCCTATTGTGTGTTAGAATATGTCAATACTACTAATCTTTTGCTTTTAATATTAGGGAGCTAATTTCTAATGAATTTCTCTGAACTGAGAAGTACTATGCTCTCGATGAAGTCATAAGTAGTCCATATATATCTCTTTTGATTCTTTTAAGAGGACTTAATTTTGTTAGCTTAATCTCACCCAGAATGTATTGCATTTAGAAATCATTGAATCATCTGTTTTACTCAAACAGCTGACATTCAATCACACATTAATATTACTTCACTTCTTATTCAGAGTTTTAAAACTCTATCTCTTTCATTATCTTTCAAAACCTTAAAAGGGATTGACAATTATAATGATGTGTCTTGTGATACAAAGCATAATAAATTGTAAATAAGCCATGAATAGGAATGAAATAAAGGAAAAAAGGCTAAGAAAAAACTCCAGTCAAATAATGTATAATAGTTTCTTCTTTCAGTCAAGGAAATAAATACTTGTTGCAATAGAATCTAACTATTCTAAGACCCTTTAAGGACAATTTCTATTGCAAAATGAAAACATTTGAAGTTCCATTTGAATAAAGCAGCCCTTCTGGCCTATAAAAGAAGATAAGCTTTCAGGATTATTCTTGTGGAAAAGACAAGCCTAATGTGGGGGTTGGGGTTGGGGGGAAGCCCATCAGTAGATACATCTTAGCAAGAAAACAGTTTCCTCAGATCAGATCAGTCGCTCAGTTGTGTCCGACTCTTTGTGACCCCATGAATCGCAGCATGCCAGCCCTCCCTGTCCCTCACCAACTCCCAGAGTTCACTCAGACTCACGTCCATCAAGTTAGTGATGCCATCCAGCCATCTCATCCTCTGTCGTCCCCTTCTCCTCCTGCCCCCA
>NW_011494753.1:13999698-14000461 GCF_000754665.1 Bison bison bison | reverse complement strand
GCCTTCTTCACAGTCCAACTCTCACATCCATACATGACCACAGGAAAAACCATAGCCTTGACTAGATGAACCTTTGTTGGAAAAGTAATGTCTCTGCTTTTGAATATGCTATCTAGGTTGGTCATAACTTTTCTTCCAGGGAGTAAGCGTCTTTTAATTTCATGGCTACAGTCACCATCTGCAGTGATTTTGGAGCCCAGAAAAATAAAGTCTGACACTGTTTCCACTGTTTCCCCATCTATTTCCCGTGAAGTGGTGGGACCGGATGCCATGATCTTCATTTTCTGAATGTTGAGCTTTAAGCCAACGTTTTCACTCTCCACTTTTACTTTCATCAAGAAGCTTTTGAGTTCCTCTTCACTTTCTGCCATAAGGGTGGTGTCGTCTGCATATCTGAGGTTATTGATATTTCTCCCAGCAATCTTGATTCCAGCTTGTGTTTGTTCAAGTCTGGCGTTTCTCATGATGTACTCTGCATATAAGTTAAATAAACAGGCTGACAATATACAGCCTTGACGAACTCCTTTTCCTATTTGGAACCAGTCTGTTGTTCCATATCCAGTTCTAACTGTTGCTTCCTGACCTGCATACAAATTTCTCAAGAGGCAGATCAGGTGGTCTGCTATTCCCACCTCTTTCAGAATTTCCCACAGTTTATTGTGATCCATACAGTCAAAGGCTTTGGTGTAGTCAATAAAGCAGAAATAGATGCTTTTCTGGAACTCTCTTGCTTTTTCCATGATCCAGCGGATGTTAGCAATTT
>NW_011494753.1:13978698-13999598 GCF_000754665.1 Bison bison bison | reverse complement strand
AAGTTCTTGGTTCACATATTGCTGAAGCCTGGCTTGGAGAATTTTGAGCATTACTTTACTAGCGTGTGAGATGAGTGCAATTGTGCAGTAGTTTGAGCATTCTTTGGCATTGCCTTTCTTTGGGATTGGAATGAAAACTGCCCTTTTCCAGTCCTGTGGCCACTGCTGATTTTTCCAAATTTGCTGGCATGTTGAGTGCAGCACTTTCACAGCATCATCTTTCAGGATTTGGAATAGCTCAACTGGAATTCCATCACCTCCACTAGCTTTGTTCGTAGTGATGCTTTCTAAGGCCCACTTGACTTCACATTCCAGGATGTCTGGCTCTAGGTCAGTGATCACACCATCGTGATTATCTGGGTCGTGAAGATCTTTTTTGTACAGTTCTTCTGTGTATCTTCTTCTTAATATCTTCTGCTTCTGTTAGGTCCATACCATTTCTGTCCTTTATCAAGCTCATCTTTGCATGAAATGTTCCTTTGGTATCTCTGATTTTCTTAAAGAGATTCCTAGTCTTTCCCATTCTGTTGTTTTCCTCTATTTCTTTGCATTGATCACTGAAGAAGGCTTTCTTATCTCGTCTTGCTATTCTTTGGAACTCTGCATTCAGATGTTTATATCTGTCCTTTTCTCCTTTGCTTTTCACTTCTCTTCTTTTCACAGCTATTTGTAAGGCCCCCTCAGACAGCCATTTTGCTTTTTTGCATTTCTTTTCTATGGGAATGGTCTTGATCCCTGTCTCCTGTACAATGTCACAAACCTCCTTCCATAGCTCATCAGGCACTCTATCTATCAGATCTAGGCCCTTAAATCTATTTCTCACTTCCACTGTATAATCATAAGGGATTTGATTTAGGTCGTACCTGAATGGTCTAGTGGTTTAATGCTGGGCAAGTAGGTATGTGTTCCTGATATAATGGCTATATTTCTATAAACACTGACTCTCAGAGGGTCACACTGATATATGGTTAGATGAGAAATTAAACAAATTCCAGTGATTTTGTATTGAAATCTATGCTTTAAAAATGAAAAAGTTTTGATTTGATCAATCTGAAACTTAAGTTGAATCATTTTAGCCTTACCCAAACTTATTCAGAATATATATGAAATTATATCATGGAAATTTGATAATTTGGAGCTAAATTTTGCTTTTTAGAGCTGTATATAGCTTTTCTGAACTCTAGAAATCATATTGCTCAGTGTTTTTGTGAGTAGTAAAGTGAGTTTTTTAGGAAGTAGTGCATATCAGTTAGAAGGCTTTGTGAAGCCAGTGATTCAAAAACTGACTTAGGACAGTTTAAAAGTAAGAAAATTTATTATCTTCTAGGATGACATCAAGGTGTATTGATTCATCAACTCAACCTTGCCAGCAAGGGTCCAAATTCTTTTAGCCTCTACCCTGCTGCCTACGACGCCAGCTTTATACACCCCTGGTTTCCTTAATGATCTTGAGATGGATGCTGTAAGCGTTTATGTTTTGTCGTGTGTGTGTGTGTGTGTGTGTGTGTGTGTGTGTGTGTGTGTTTGAGAGAGAGAGAGAGAGAGAGTAAGATGGATAGAGAGAGAGGCTTTTTATGTGAACACGTGAATTAAGTTGGAATTATTTAAGAAAGAACTAAGATAAGATCCCACATGCCACACAACATGGCCGAGAAAAGAAAAAGAGAACAGAAAGGAAGAAAGGATGCTGGGCGATCACCAGCGTCCAGTACAGGGAAGCAATGTAAGAAAGCAAAGCCATGTGGCTGTGTTTCATGATATTTGTAGCTAGCACATTCTATTATAATTTGACTCTACTGGACTAACACTGTTGTGTACAGTATTGAAAGCCATACTGAAAAAGAATATTAAACATTCCCTCTTTGTTGGAAACATTTTTTGGAATTCAGTGGTAGCCTCTTAATACTTAAGTCTAAATTCTCAATTATACAGATGCAAAGTGGAATTTTGAAAAATGCAATGTGATTTTATATTAGTAAATTTATGAGCCTTATAGTATATTGCAGAGATTGCTACTTACTCTCACAAACTTGAGTTGGTTATGATTGCTCAGAATAAAGACTGCTTGGCAGCCTCCCCAGCAGCTGCTGCTGCTGCTGCTGCTAAGTCGCTTCAGTAGTGTCCGACTCTGTGCGACCCCATAGACGGCAGCCCACCAGGCTCCCCCGTCCCCAGGATTCTCCAGGCAAGAACACTGGAGTGGGTTGCCATTTCCTTCTCCAATACATGAAGGTGAAAAGTGAAAATAAAGTCGCTCAGTCGTGTCCGACCCCAGCAGCTAGGTGGAGCCATATGATCAAGGTCGTCCACTGGGATGTGCGCAGAAGTGATGTGTGCGGCTTTCAGTTTATGCTTTTAAAGGGCAAGTGTAACACTTTATGGATGGTAGAAACAACAAGAAGGAATCTGGATACCTGGTGACTTTAAACAGAAGATCTAAACATATCTAGCTGTATTGTTTACAAGATATAAACGTATCTAGGTGCATCAGCCTAGATATGTATGTCTAGCTTGTAGAGGTCATTTTTAATTTAGGCTGAACCTATATCCCAATACCATAAACTATCTAGAAGTAAGGTGTGGCTCCTTGAGACTGGAAACTGAATTACAGTCCTCCTGGGTACATTATGAAATACCTTGTTTGGTTTTAAATATTTTTAGGAGGGAGTAGCATCATATGGAACTCCCGATATTTTTATTTTGATATTGTAGTTCTTTATGCACACAGCAGAGTTAACTGTTTTAAATGAATTTACTCATTTTAAGCAATTAACATCCAATCACTTTGCTTAAAATAATCAAACCATTTGTGTGTATGTGTGTGTGTGTGTATATATATACACACAGCATACATCTCCACTGTTTACTGTCTCAAAGCATTTTAACAAGCTATTGTGCTGGCAGAATTAATTAAATCTGAAAACTGGTGTAATAAAAACAATAAAAGCTATAAGAATGCATTAAAATAGAATACCAAAATAATAGAAACTACGGTTTTTTAAAGTTGTATTTGACTAGTCAAATGTTCCTTAATAACTAGATGCATCAGAATACATTGTTCATTATAATATTAAAAGGAACGTAATAAAATGAAAATTGAGGCAATAGAGAATTCAGTATGCATGATTATTTTAAATTTAAAATCTTCCCCATAATGAACATAGCTAAAAACATAAAAGACAAATGATAGAGAAATTAGAAGCAATTATCAAAGGAATTCTCAGCAGAAATTTTTGATTTAAATTAAAGCCTGTGATTAAAAATCTTCTGCCTCTTTGTCCTTCTCCACTTTTCCCACAATCCACCATGGCTGCAGCACCTTACAACTTAATTTCTTTTCCTCCAAGACAGTCTTGCTATGCTTGATCCATAGAAAGAATGTACATACCAACCTCAGCTCTTTCTGGTTTTTATTCTTACATGCACTAATGCTTACACTTCTACCTGCACTAACATTTAAAAGAACAAAGATGAAAATGCTATTGTACAAAGGACATGAAAATGGAATTATTTTCACCAACAAATTTTGTTACTTTTGTAAGTGAAAATGGGGAACCTTTTCAATTTTATTTTTTTTAGGTTTGAAATGTAGTACAGTGTATTTTGGTGACTGGGGCTGAATTCCAAGTATTTAGGTGTCTTAAACGTGGAAAAGATTATCGTGCATCATCTCCAGATATGATTCATTTATTCATTCAGTCGAAAATGGTTTTGAGCATATGCTCAGGGAGTGTTCCAGGTGCTGGAGACACAACATCGAACAAAATAACTTGTTCTTATTATGTTTACATTCTGGTGATTGAATTAATACACCATAAAATAAGTATGAGGCAATTCAAGAAAGTTCTATTTTTTGATGAATCTATTTTAGTTCTTTGCGAATATATGATTCTTTTAAAATTGTGCTCTTTTGTTACTAAAATGTGTTCCTTTGTTCAGTTCAGTTCAGTTCAGTTCAGTCACTCAGTCATGTCTGATTTTTTGTGACCCCATGGACTGCAGCATGCCAGGCCTCCCTGTCCATCACCAGCTCCCAGAGTTTACTCAAACTCATGTCCATAGAGTTGGTGATGCCATCCAACTATTTCATTCTCTGTCTTCCCCTTCTATTCCCACCTTCAATCTTTCCCAGCATCAGGGTCTTTTCCAATGAGTCAGTTCTTCACATCAGTTGGCCAAAGTATTGGAGTGTCAACTTCAGCATCAGTCCTTCCAATGAATATTCAGGACTAATTTTCTTTAGGATGGACTGGTTGGATTTCCTGGCAGTTGAAGGGACTCTCAAGAGTCTTCTCTAACACCACAGTCCAAAAGCCTCAATTCTTTGGTGTTCAGCTTTCTTTATGGTCCAGCTCTCACATCCATACATGATTATTGGAAAAACTATAGCTTTGACCAGATGGACCTCTGCTTTTTAATATGCTGTCTCGGTTGGTCATAGTTTTTCTTTCAAGAACAAGCGTCTTTTAATTTCATGGCTGCAGGCACCATCTGGAGTGATTTTGGAGACCCCCAAAATAAAGTCTCTCATTGTTTTCATTGTCTCCCCATTTGTTTGCCATGAAGTGATGGGACCGGATGCCATGATCTTTGTTTTCTGAATGTTGAGTTTTAAGTCAACTTTTTCACTCTCCTCTTTTTCACTTTTATTGGCTCTTTAGTTCTTCTTAGTTCTTCTTTGCTTTCTGCCATAAGGGTGGTGCCATGTGTGTATCTGAGGTTATTGATATTTCCCCTGGCAATCTTGATTCCAGATTGTGATTCAATTAGTCCAGCATTTCTCATGATGTACTCTGCATATAAGTTAAATAAGCAGGGTGACAATATACAGCTTTGATGTACTCCTTTCCCAATTTGGAACCAGTCTATTTTTCCATGTCCAGTTCTAACTGTTGCTTCTTGACCTGCATACAGACTTCTCAGGAGGCAGTTCAGGTGGTCTGGTATTCCCATCTCTTGAAGAATTTTCCAGTTTGTTGGGATCTACACAGCCAAAGGCTTTGGCATAGTCCATAAAGCAAAGTAGATATTTTTCTGGTATTCTCTTGCTTTTTCAATGATCCAATGGATGTTGGCAATTTGATCTCTGGTTCCTCTGGCTTTTCTAAAACCACCTTGAACATCTGGAAGTTCATGGTTCATGTATTGTTGAAGCCTGGCTTGGAGAATTTTGAGTATTACTTTGCTAATATGTGAGATGAGTGCAATTGTGTGGTAGTTTGAGCATTCTTTGGCATTGCCTATATGTTCCTTTGTGTGTATACTTAAATTACATATTAGCTAATACATATTGATACCATTTATTTGCTCAGTATATCCTTTGTCATTTTTCAAAAGTCACTGGTAATAAGCTATTTTAAAATAGTAATTAAAAATCCTTCATCTAATATATTTGTTCACCCCTTTTGAACTTCATAAGGTCCAAAATGACCAACTCACATGAAAAAGTGGAGAAAGTTTAAGTGGTTTTAAAAGTTGAAATCATTAGTTGGATTTTGTTGAAGAGTGGTGTTAATTTTATTTGGAATTCTGCATTCTTATATTTGCATAATGTGGTGCCTACTTTAGAGGAACATATCAGATAATTTCCCAGTGTAATATAATATCTGACACATACCAAAAAATCTATATAATATATAGTCAGGAAGGTAACCATAACAATAAAGAAACAAGAATGTAGCACCCTACTTAAAAACTAGATTATAATTAATATTGTTTTTTGGTAATATTTTATAGGAAAAATAATCTTTTTTGAATTTTTTTGGGTTAATGTCTACCTTCTTATATTTTAATTATTAACTATACAATATTATGAGTGTTATCTTAAGAAATATTTATTTTCTCCTTTTTTAAATACTAAAGATAAGCTTTATTTTGAAATAATTCCATATGGCAAGACCAGTATAAAGAACCTTTTGTCTGACCATTCGAAACTGAGTTATGATATGATACCTCATCATTCTGAAATGTTTATTGTGTAATCTCTACAAACACATTCTCCTACCTAACCACAATACAGTAATCAATGTCAGAATATTGACATTAAAACATCACTACCATTTAATCTGTAGTTCCAATTAACTGTTTATCACTGCCAATAATAGTCAATCCAAGATCATGCATTTCCTTTAGCTGTCATTTTAAAAAATTTCAGAGCAGCTTTAAATTCAAAGCAAAACTAAGTGATAATATAGAGTTCTCATATATTTACTCCCTGCCGTCACACACTTAGACTTACAGGTTCCTCTTTAGCAACAACCCACACCAGGTTGGTTGTTGTTTAGCTGCTAAGTTGTGTCCGATTCTTTGAGACCTCACGGACTGCAGCCCACCAGATTCCTCTGTCCATAGGATTTCCCAGGCAAGAATACTGAAGTGGCTGCCTTTTCCTTTTCCAGGGAATCTTCCCAACCCAGGGATCGAACCCACATCTTCTGCATTGGCAGGCGGATTCGTTAATGCTGAGCCATCTGGCAGGCCCACACCAACCAGATTAGTACATTTGTTATCATTGATAAATCCATACTGGCATATCATTACCATTCAGAGCCCATTAGCATTGTACATCCTGTGGTTTTTAACAAATATATAACATATATCGCCACAGTATCATATAGAAAAGTTTCACTGCCCTGACAATCCCGTGTGCTCTGCCTGTCTCTCCAACTAGCCCCTGGTAGTCATTGACATTTTCACTGTCTCTGGGGTTTTGCCTTTTTCAGAATGCTGTTTGTTATACTTGGAATCATAACAGTGTGTAGCCCTTTCAGATTGGCTTCTTTTACATAGAAAAAATGCATGAAACTTTCCTCCATGTATTTTCATGACTTGATAGCTCATTTCTTTTCAGCACTGAATAATATTTAATTGTCTGGATACAGTACCTCAATTTATTATCCATTCACCTATTGAAGGACATTTTGGTTACTTCTGAGTTTTGGCAATTATCAGTAAAGCTGCTATCAACATCCATGTGCAGGTTTTTGCATGCACAAAGTTTTTCAGCTCCTTTGGGTAAATACCATGCTGGATGGTAAGAGTATATTTAGTTTTGTAAGAAACTGCCAAGCTGTCTTCCAAAATGGCTGTATTCTCATCAGCAATGAATGAGAATTTCTGTTGTATCACAACCTCATCAGCGTTTGGTGTTGTCCTGTGTTTTGGATTTTGGTCTAATAAGTGTGTAGTGGTATTCCACTGTTGTTTTAATTTGGAATTACTAAATGATATATGATGTTGAATGTCTTTTAATATGCTTATTTACCATCTGTGTATATTATTTGGTGAGCTGTCTGCTTAGGTCTTTAGTCCATTTTTTAATTGAGTTGTTCATTTGTTTATTGTTGAGTTAAAAGAGTTCTTTGTGTACTTGGATAACAGAACTTTATAAGATCTGTCTTTTGAAAATACTTTCTCCCAGTCTGTGGGTTGCCTTTCATTTTCTTGGTAGTCTTTCACAGAGCAAAAATTTTTTTTAAATGTTATTTAAGTATTATAAAATTTTTATTGATGTATAATTAACATAAAACATTATATTTGTTTCAGAGGTATAACATAATGATTCAATATTTATATGTATTGTGAAATAATCACCATATAAGTCTAGTTAATATCCTTAACCAAACATAGTTACCAAATTATTTTTCTTGTGTTAAGAACTTTTATCTCCTGTTATTTAGTTCTTTGATATATTTCATCAGAACTTTGCAGTTTTCCTCATAGAGGTCTTCTGCATATTTTCTTTTTTTAATTTTCTTTTTTATTTATTTTGGGCTGTGCTGGGTCTTTGTTGCTACAAGGGCTTTTTCTCTAGTTTCAGCAAGAAGGAGCCACTCTCTAGTGGCAGTGCGTGGGCTTTTCGTTAGGTGGCTTCTCTTGTTGCAGAGCACAGGCTCTCGGTGTGCAGCCTTCAGTGGTTGTGGCTCTCGGCTCTAGCGTGCAGGCTCAGCGGTTGTGGTACACTGGCTTAGCTGCTCTGCGGCATGTCGGATCTTCCTGGACCACCTGTATCTCCTGCACTGGCAGGCAGATTCTTTACTACTGAGCCACGAGGGAAGCCCCTTCATATTTTCTAAGATTTATATATTTAAGTGTTTTATTTTGAGGGTGCTAATATAAATGATAATATGTGTTTTTTCCATTTAGTCATTTAATGGTTCAGAGTAAAATTAGTAGTATTACTGTTTTATTGTGTGTTGAAGTCATGTTGCCTCAGTGAAGCAATTACATTCCTAGCATATAGATTTTAGTTTCTAGTGATCATTTCTGACTAAAAGATGAAAATGAGACTGTCCATACCCTTATTTTCTACACTGTGATTTACTGGAACTCACTTTATATGATGTTGACCCTTCTACATTATTCTGCATTTCTCAATTGTTTTTCACAATTCATCATTGAGTCATTTTATCTCATATTATGATAGAATGCTTCTGTCTTTAAAATATATGTATATATATATTTCAACAATATATATACATATATATTTTTTCTCAGATTATTTTCCGTTATAGGTTAGGTAATGTGTTTTGAATTTCAATTTTACTTGTTCATTGATGATATCACTTTTTTTATCTTCTGTTTAACCGAAAGAGCCCCTGAGTCTTCCCTTGACATTACAGACTTTCTTCACATTTTGAAATTTTCAGGCCGGTTGTTTAGTAGAATGTCTCTTTGTCTGATATTTTTTCATGATTAGATTCAGGTTGTGCATTTTGGGCAGCTAGTTCTCAGAGTGATATTGTGTTCCTCTCATTTCATACTACCAAGTGGTACATGGTTTCCATTTGTCCCCTTACTGAAGACGTTAACTTTGATCCTCTTGGTAAGCAGGTGCCTGAGACGTTTCTTCACTGTAATTTTACTCTCTATCCTTTTATATATTTTAAGGGAGACATTTAGATACTACACAAGTTTCCCATTTCCCATTAAAGTGTCACTGAATTTACTTTTCTAATTATCAGCTACTGTGTAACAAATCACTCCAGAACACAGTGATTTAAAATACCTATTTTATCTTTCGCATATCTGTAGGTGGATTGGGATATGTTAGCCCATTCTTCCTTGGGCCTCTCGTAAGACTGGAGTCAAATAGCAGTTGGCCTGAAGTGACATGAATGCTTGCCTGGGCTGGATGTACAAGTTGCTCACCCACCCACTCAACATATCTGGGAGTTGAGTCTGGAGGTTAGCTGGATGATCAGCTGTGGCTGCAAAACAGAGTCCTCCAGCCATGGCCTCTTCATGTAATTTGGGTTTCTCATATCATGGGAACTGAGTTCTGAGAGTGAGAGCAAGAAGGGCAGGGGAGGAAGGAAGGAACATACACAAACATAGAATACATAGTTATGCACACACACATTTATCATTGATAGTTTGTGTTCTGCCCTGATAGGGGTATTTCCACAATGTAAAAATGCTCAGGGCTCTTTTTATGGCACCATTGTTTCATTACCATATCATCAAATCCATTTCTACTTTCTATCCCCTACCTCTTTCCACCCCTTCCCACCAACTTCCTGCTTTGAATATTGAACAACCTCCTATCACTAATATTTCCTTTTTCTCTCCAAAAATAACATTCTCCTTCTGGCTAGACTCCAGCCAGAGCCACTGCCAAGCCACTTCCCCCTCTACACATGCCTTCTTCCCACTCAAGTGATCTGACGGCCTGAAACTGGGACATACAGGTACTGCTCTTACTTAGCCTCATCTATTGGCTTTCGTAGAGAATCATTCAAAGGGAAAGGGAAAATATAAGAAGAAACCTTTCTTTATTTTTCAGTTGAGCCAATTATTTTCTACATGTCGATTTTAAAATTATTTAGTAAATAAGGCATATTGATAATGGGAGAGATTGACATAGAGACTTTGAAAGTCTTCAAAAGTAACTTGTAGGCTATTAGAAAAGTAGAAAAGGTAGCATCTGAAAAGTGAAAATTGTCATTTAAGAAAGAAATGAACAAAGATTTCTATTGTCAGAAAGGAGCAAATATTTCTGTTTTCTTATTTTAGGGTGCTTTCCCCCCTATAATTGTATAATCTTTATCTTATACCAAACCGTCAAATTAGGAGAGTGATTTTTAACTTATTGAAACACTCAATAACATTTTCCAACTAATGTCTATGAATGGTGTTACTGGATAAGTATTATCATGTTTAAGCACTACTTAGAATGACTATTGAAAAAAGAAATATGGTGAATGCCATTGCTATTAATGTTCTTATGTTTATTTTTTATTTAAATGTAATTGCATATGATATTGGATGCATTAAAAATATATAGCCTATTGATTTGAGACTCATACATATTGCAATATGATTAGCACCATAGTATTAGCTAACACTTCTGTCATGTCACATATTTATCATTTCTATTTGTGGTGGGAATAACTAAGATACAATCTCTTAGAAAATTTGAAGTTTATAATACAATATTGCTGACTATGGGCTTCCTGAGTGGCTCAGTGTTAAAGAATCCACCTGCAATACAGAAGACACAGGAGATGAGGGTTCAATCCCTGGGTCACGAAGATCTTCTGGAGGAGGGCATGGCAACCCACTCTGGTATTCTTGCCTGAAAAATCCCAAGGACCGAGGAGCCTGATGGGCTACAGTCCATAGGGTCTCAAAGAGTCAGACATGACTGAAGCGACTGAGCATGGTATGGCATGGCCTTCTTGACTATAATCATAATGCTATGCTGTTGATCTCCAACATTTATCTTCTGTTTTCAAGTCTGTGCCCTTAGACAACAGATCCTGAATTCCCCCACCCTCCTAGTATTATACTCTCTGTTTTTATGAGTTTGGTTTATTTGAATTCCACATATAAGTGATGTCATACAGTATTTGCTTTTTTCTATCTACATTATATCACTTAACATAAGGTCTTTAAGGTCCATTCATGTTGTTGCAACTAGCGGCATTTCCTTCTTTCTCATGGCTGAATAATATTTTATATATATATACATATATATATCTCAACTCCTTTATCCATTAATCTGTTGACAGGTGGTTTCCATATCTTGACTATTGTGAATAATGCGGCAGTAAACATGGGAATGCATGTATCTCTTCATTATCCTATTTTCACTTTCTTCTGGATATATACCCAATATTGGATGGTAGTTCTATTTTTAACTTTTTGATGAATCTCCATACTGTTTTCATAGTGGTTGCTCCAATTTAAATTCCCAGTACCAGTATACGAGGGCTCCCTTATCTCTACATCCTTGCCGATACTTTTTAGTCTCTTGTTTTTGAGATGATAGCCATTTGTATACACAGTGTGCAAAATATTTTCTCCTATTCTGTAGGTTGCCTTTTCATTTTTAGTTTAATGTAGCCCCTCTTGTTCATTTTTGCTTTTTTACATTGGAGTGTAGTTTCTTTACAATGTTGTATTAGTTTCTGTTATACAACAACATGAATCAGGTATATACATACATCTATCCCCTTCCTCTTAAGCCTCCTCACCTCCCACCCTACCTCTCCAGGCCATCACAGATCACTGAGCTGAGCTCCTTAATCTATAAAGCATCTTCCCACCAGCTATCTATTGTACACATGGCGGTGGATATATGTCAGTGCTAATCTCTCAATTCATCCCACCCTCTCCTTCCCAAAACTGTGTCCACACATCCATTCTCTATGTCATTTCTGTACTTTTTAGTCTTTCTACCAAAAGTTGCAAAAGAATGAAGCAGGAAATTAGTCATTCATGAGAGAAATGTAAATAAGTAACTTTAATATATCTTACAAATACTAAAAACAGATATTTATAGACTAAACTTATAGTAGATACTGTTAGTGCTCCCCCTACATTTCACCAAGACTTACTACTAGATGAGTGCATGCTAAGTCTTTTCAGTCGTGTCCGATTCTTTGCGACACTATGGATTGTAGCCCACCAGGCTCCTCTGTCCTCGGGGATTCTTCAGGCAAGAATACTGGAGTGGGTTGCCATGCCCTCCTCTAGGAGATCTTCCCGACCCAGGGATCAAACCCACATCTCTTATGTCTCCTGCATTGGCAGGTGGGTTCTTTACCACTAGCGCCACCTGGAAAGCGCTTGCTATTCTATGGCCATTATCAAAAATCTAAACACACTAAATACTGGAGAAGATGTTGAGTGAAGGGAACACTCTTGCACTGTTGGTGGGAAGGTAAATTCATAAAACCACTATGGTGAACTGCATGGAGGTTTCTTAGAAAACTAAAAATAAAAGCACCATATGACCCAGCAATTCCACTACTGGCCATATAACCTGAGAAAATTATAATTCAAAAAGACACATGTACTTCAGTGTTCATTGCAGCACTGTTTATAATAGCCAGGACATGGAATCAACCTAAATGTCCATTGACAGATGAATAGATAAAGACAATGTGGTGGATATATACAGTAGAATATTACTCAGACATAAAAAGGAATGAAGTTAGGTTACTTGTAGTGATGTGGATGAACCTAGAATTTTCCCAACCCAGGGACTGAACCCTCAGTATATTCTAATTGCTTTTAAATGGTATCAAGTTTTCCACCTGGTTTATTTAATTTTCAAGCTTTTTGCATTGAATACTACGTTAATTTGTTTGTAATATTATTTTATTGATTAAAAAAACTTGAATGCTGTCCTCTCTCAATTTTGTACATACAAATGGAGGCACCTAAAACATATTACTATTCTACATTGTTATTTAGGAAGAACTAATTCTGTGTTTCTGGCATGCTTGGGATTGTCAACAATTCTGTATACAGAAAGGTTATTTTAGAATTCCATCCTGAATTCAGATTTTAGAAGAACCAGTTCATCAAGTAAAAGTCACAAAAGACATTTCAAGAAGAAAAGAAAAAAATCCACACAATTACCAGAATTACCAAAGTTTTATTAGGTTGTTCATGGTATAGTATAAAACAATTTTATCATATGATTATAATTTCTACATGGATAATTACATATCTTCAGACATCAGCATTATAAAGAGGTTAGTAATATGGTTATTATCATGGGGCGTCAGTAACTTATAGGAAGTGAAGATCTCATCTGTTCTAAGGAACTAGTTGCGTGTTTTTTTGGTTTATCTAAAATTGTAAAGTGTTTATTAGTTATGAAGTGCATTTTACATACTTATCCTCAGTAGCAGCAAGGTGAAGTACCAGTTTTACTGCCATAAACAGGAACAATGTCTTTATTATCTCCAAGTTCTTCAAAGTTCTTAGAATAGTGTCTTGCATATTGTAGGCTCTTAATGACTATTTGTCGTATTTGAAGCATAGTTGGCAAAAGAGTTATAAGGAAAACTTTACTGTGTTTGAACCTCTATACTTGTGTAAGTCTTAGAACAGGAAAATGAATTTCTGATTACAAAGTTTTAAAAATTTAATGAAGGTATTTAGGGTACATAAACTATGTTAGAGAATATGCATCTATTATAGCTAAGGAAGTACAAAGAGGTTTGTCTTACTTTAAAGGTAATTATGTGAAAAAAGTAGCATTCAAAGGTATAAGAATATCTTTTTCCACATCTGTAGTATATAATTAACAAACTTCTCTACACTGATTCAGGAAAGAAAGTAATAAACCACTTGTAAATAATGGTAGTCTTGCATTCTACATACTTAAATGTCAATAATCTGAACATAAATTTTCTCCTGTTCTTAGTGATACAGCTATGTTTTTAAGATAATGTAGAGACAGGTATCATTACCATTGCTGCAGTTCCATTTTCTATAGATGTAAATGTATTAATGTAAAACATGGAGGATAAATGAAGAGTTCTACTACTATTGAAAACCGGAGTGCATGGAAATTAAATCAATAGGCAGCTTTTAAAACCACAACATGGTGACAGCAGAGAAGTGAGATCTGACTGCATTCCAGGAAAAGAGACAAAAGTGGTAGGTGTCTATTAAAATAACAATCACAGGGAAAAGAAATAAGAACATATTCTTTCCATGTTTTGAATGCTTGATGTTCTGCCCTTTGATTTCTCAGGATTAATAACTCCAGTAAAAAGGAGGCTTTTGTAAAAATGTGTGAATAAGGACTGACTTTAAGAAAATACAGAGGGGGATTTTTCTCCATCATTTGAAATGGACTTGGTTTTACTTTGTAAATTTCTGAGTAACTGAAGTGACATATTCATGTCACATAGGTTAATTTAATGATCAATAACTAATGCCAATAATAGCAGTTTTCTTCTGAGGACCATTCAGATATTTAATAATACCATAGATAAACCATGAAACAAAACTTGTATCCAGACATTAAATAGGAAGAACTAAACTCAGTCCTCAGTATTTAGGAGTTCAGGTGATATCAGTAGTTATGTTACCAACAAATCCCAATAGTCAATTTAAAGGCTGTAGTTGATGATGGAAGAGTGAGAAAAAAAGTTCGGAGAACAGTGTTAATATGAGTAAGGTTTATAGTAAAATTTAATAGCAAAGTACAATTTATCTAAATAAATCTTCTAACTGAATTATATTCTTAACAGCACTGCTTTAAGCGGAGTATCAGTAAAAAGGGAGATTTAGAATTCCTGTATTAAAAATTTGGTTAGATACTATGCATGATTGGGATTGAACCCAGATCTCCTGAATTGCAGGTGGATTCTTTACCAGCCGAGCCAAAAGGGAAGCCCATTATGCATGATTAATATACTTTTAAGGTACACTAGGGTACTTAATCGGAGAAGGCAATGGCATCCCACTCCAGTACTCTTGCCTGGAAAATCCCATGGATGGAGGAGCCTGGTAGGCTGCAGTCAATGGGGTCGCTAAGAGTTGGACACGACTGAGCGACTTCACTTTCACTTTTCACTTTCATACATTGGAGAAGGAAATGGCAACCCACTCCAGTGTTCTTGCCTGGAGAATCCCAGGGACGGGGGAGCCTGGTGGGCTGCCGTCTATGAGGTTGCACAGAGTTGGACACGACTGAAGCGACTTACAGCAGCAGGGTACTTAATATGTTTATACACATTGTATGCACAGTGAGGTATAAGGTATTTCTCAAATTACATTTGGTTATATTTGAAATTTTGAGGTTAAATTGGTTTGAAACCAATTGTTGAACAATTGAAAACAGTTGAAACCAACTGTTTGAAACTTACAGTATCCTTTTTCTCAAATTAAAGTATTATATTGAGATTTTTTATCTTTCTGCCTAATGCAGAAAATAATTTAGACCATAATATAGCTGCCGCCGCTGCCAAGTCATTCAGCCATGTCTGACTCTTAGAGACCCCGTGGACTGCAGCCTACTAGGCTCCTCTGTCCATGGGATTTGCCAGGCAAGAGTACTAGAGTGGGGTGCCATTGCCTTCTCCCCATAATATAGCTTGAATATTGTCAAATACGAAACAAGTAAAAACAATAAAGTTGCAGAAGTGTAAATTAAAACTGAAAACTAAGATCATGAAAAATTGTTTTTTATTTACTTTTCATTTTAGTGCTCAAGGAGAAGGAATTTCCTTATACAATTAAGGGGAGAAATCTGTAGAATTTCTGAAGGAACTCATGTATATTTTAATAGACTTTTACAGATTTATTGAAGATAGCTATGTTTCTTTATGAATATATTATGCCATTTTCTAACTTATAATTCTCAAATTCTTTAAAACATTGCTAGAACGCTTTTACTCTGTAGTAATTTGCTAAGGTGGCCATAACAGAATGCTACAGACTGACTGAGTGGTTTAAACAACAGAAATTAGTTTTTCTGATGATTCCAGAGGCCAGAGATCCAGGGTCAAAGCTTGATTTCTTCTGAGGTCTTTCCCCTGGGCTTGCATATTGCTGCCTCTTCATATGTCCTTTCCCTGTGCATGCAAATCCTGCTGTCTCTCTGTTTCCACATATTCTCTTTTTATAGGGACACCAGTCAGACTGGATTAAAGTCCACTGTAATGACTTTAACTTAATCACTTCCTTCCATTTATTTGTGTCTTCTTCAGTTTCTTTTATCAATGTCTTATATTTCTCAGTGTACAAGTCTTTCACTTCCTTGGTGAAATTTACTCCTAAGTATTTTGTTCTTTTTGTAAATTGTAATTTTGTAAAATGTGTAAAAATTGCAATTGTAAATAAGATTGTTTTCTTAATTTTTCTTTGTTATAGTTTGTTACAAGTATTGGATTGGCCAAAAAGTTTGTTTGGTTTTTCTACACCATCTTACTGGAAAACCTGAATGAAACTTGAGCCAACTGAATATAAAAATGCACTGATATACAGATTTTTATATATCAGTTTTGTAGCTTGAAACTTTACTGAATTTGTTTATCAGTTCTAACAGTTTTTCATTGGGGTGTTTAAGGTTTTCTATATATATTATTGTTATCTGATAATGGTGTCAGTTTTACTTCATATTTCAATTTAGATGCCTTTTATTTCTTTTTCTTGCCCTATTTCTCTGTCTAGGATCAAATATGTTGAATAAAGGTGGCAACAGTGGAAATTTTTGTCTTCTTCCTGACCTTAGAGAAAAAAAGCCTTCAGTATTTCACTACTGAATATGATGTTAGTTGTGGGCTTGTTACATATGACATTTATTAAGACATCATCCACTTAAGAAAAAAGCAAATCTTGCTGGAGCTGAGATTTTGGAAGCAGATGTACCTGTACTTTTGAAAGTTGATTTTGTTGCCTACTAGTCATGAAAACTTGGGCATGATTTTTTTACCTCTCTGAGTTTGGAAAATGTGGATAATATTGTATGTTAATTGTGAGGATTACAGGAGTAAAATATGCATAGAGTATCTGCATTATAGTGAGCCTTTATGAATGGTGGCTATACGAATAACACTGAAAAGATATTAATTAAATTCTTGTTTTGTTGTTGAATATCACACAAGTTCAGAGATATGGTAGACTGATCCTTAGAAATAAACAGACACAAACATAATGATGTGCATTTAATAGATGTGTTAGTTTCCTAGGAGTGCTTTTTAAAATAAATTAGTACAAACATGGTAGGGCTTCCCAGGTGGCTCAGTGGTAAAGACTGCCTGCAACGCACAATCCCTGGGTCCGGAAGATCCCTGGAGAAGGAAATGGCAACTTTTCCAGGGTTCTTGCCTGGGAAATCCCAAGGAGAGAGAAGCTTGGTGGGCTACACTTCATTTGTCACAAAAGAGTTGGACATGACTTAGCTACTAAACAACAACGACAGACATGGTGGCTTAGTACAACAGAAATTTATTTTTTTTGGAGGCCAGAAGTCTGAAAAAAAATGTTGGCAACTTTGGTTCTTCTGGAAGCTCTGAAGAAGAATTCATCCCATGCCTGTCTCTTGGCTCCATAACTCACTGTAATCCTTGGTATTCTTTGACTTACAGATTTATTACTATTATCTCTGCCTCTTTCTTCATATCTGCATGTCTGCTCACTTATTCTTCTAAGGATACCTGTCATTGAATTTAGAGCCCTCTGTAACTTAAGATGATCATCTCAGGATCCTCAACTTGCTTTGTTCTGCAAGACACTTTTCCAAATAAGGTCATGTTTACAGGTTTTAAGCAGATACCTTTTGGGAAGCTACCACTCAACCCAGTACAATAGATATAATTTAATGAAATTAAAGGATAATTTAGCTAACAATATCATATATATGACAAATTATTTATAACTCACTTTTTTTTTTTAGCACATTTAAGGTTTGATATTTAAAATAAAGCCTAAAATTAATGAAGGTAAATCTCTTGCTTTTTCAAACATGAATACATTGGAGAAGTTAGACATTGAAATCCACTATAAGTGGGAGAAAGAATTAGAGTAATAATGGCTAGTGATAATGACAATTATTCAGTATTTACTACATGCTTAATACACATTTTTTTGTGAATAAAATGAATTTATTATATTATAATTATAAAATTTCTCTGAAATTCGTAGTGTCCAGCATATTAATTCTTACTAAATGTAAGGAAAATAGGTGTCAAATGTATTTTTTATAAATAGATTTGTATTATAGTACTGAGCCTGGTTGACACCACTAGCTGAATTATATGGGATTCAGATTTATGGCTGTTTTTTCTTTTTTTTTAAATTAATTTATTTTTTATTGAAGGATAATTGCTTTACAGAGTTTTGCCGTTTTCTGTCAAACCTCAACATGAATCAGCCATCAGCTCAGTTCAGTTCAGTTCAGTCGTTTAGAGTGTCCAACTCTTTGCGACCCCATGAATCACAGCACGCCAGGCCTCCCTGTCCATCACCAACTCCTGGAGTTCACTCGAATTCATGTCCATTGAGTCAGTGATGCCATCCAGCCATCTCATCTTGTCATCCCCTTCTCTTCCTGCCCCCAATCCCTCCCAGCATCAGAGTCTTTTCCACTGAGTCAACTCTTCGCATGAGATAGCCAAAGTATTGGAGTTTCAGCCTTAGCATCAGTCCTTCCAATGAACACCCAGGACTGATCTCCTTTAGAATGGACTGGTTGGATCTCCTTGCCAGTCCAAGGGACTCGCAAGAGTTTTCTCCAACACCACAGTTCAAAAGCATCAAAACTTCAGTGCTCAGCTTTCTTCAAGTCCAAATTTCACATCCATACATGACCACTGGAAAAACCATAGCCTTGACTAGATGGACCTTTGTTGGGAAAGTAATGTCTCTGCTTTTGAATATGCTATCTAGGTTGGTCATAACTTTCCTTCCAAGGAGTAAGCATCTTTTAATTTCATGGCTGCAGTCACCATCTGCAGTGATTTTGGAGCCCAGAAAAAATAAAGTCTGACACTGTTTCCAGTTTCCCCATCTATTTCCCATGAAGTGATGGGACCGGATGCCATGATCTTAGTTTTCTGAATGTTGAGCTTTAAGCCAACTTTTTAACATTCTTCTTTCACTTTCATCAAGAGGCTTTTTAGTTCCTCTTCACTTTCTGCCATAAGGGTGGTGTCATCTGCATATCTGAGGTTATTGATATTTCTCCCGGCAATCTTGATTCCAGCTTGTGCTTCTTCCAGCCCAGCATTTCTCATAATGTGTCTGCATAGAAGTTAAATAAGCAATATACAGCCTTGATGAACTCCTTTTCCTATTTGGAACCAGTCTGTTGTTCCATGTCCAGTTCTAACTGTTGCTTCCTGACCTGCATACAAATTTCTCAAGAGGCAGATCAGGTGGTCTGGTATTCCCATCTCTTGAAGAATTTTCCACAGTTTATTGTGATCCACATAGTCAAAGGATTTGGCATGGTCAATAAAGCAGAAATAGATGCTTTTCTGGAACTCTCTTGCTTTTTCCATGATCCAGCAGATGTTAGCAGTTTGATCTCTGGTTCCTCTGCCTTTTCTAAAACCAGCTTGAACATCAGGAAGTTCTTGGTTCACATATTGCTGAAGCCTGGCTTGGAGAATTTGAGCATTACTTTACTAGCATGTGAGATGAGTGCAATTGTGCGGTAGTTTGAGCATTCTTTGGCATTGCCTTTCTTAGGGATTGGAATGAAAACTGCCCTGTTCCAGTCCTGTGGCCACTGCTGAGTTTTCCAAATTTTCTGGCATATTGAGTGAAGCACTTTACAGCATCATCTTTCAAGATTTGAAATAGCTCAACTGGAATTCCATCACCTCCACTAGCTTTGTTCATAGTGATGCTTTCTAAGGCCCACTTGACTTCACATTCCAGGATGTCCGGCTCTAGGTGAGTGATCACACCATCGTGATTATTTTGGTTGTGAAGATCTTTTCTGTACAGTTCTTCCGTGTATTCTTGCCACCTCTTCTTAATATCTTCTGTTTCTGTTAGGTCCATACCATTTCTGACCTTTATCGAGCCCATCTTTGAATGAAATGTTCCCTTGGTATCTCTAAGTTTCTTAAAGAGATCTCTAGTCTTTCCCATTCTGTTGTTTTCCTCTATGTCTTTGCATTGATGAGGTGGCTGAGGAATCATCCATAGGTATACACATATCCCCTCTTGAATCTCCCTCCCATCTCCCTCCCCTTCCCACCCCTCTAGATTGATATAGAGCCCCTGTTGGAATTTCCTGAGCCATACAGCAAATTCCCATTGCCTATCTATTTTACAAATGGTAATATAAGTTTCCATGTTACTCTTTATTTCCCTCTCCCCATGTCCATAAGTCTATTCTCTATTTCTGTTTCTCCATTGTTGCCGTGTAAGTAAATACTACAGTACCGTTTTTTCTAGATTCCATATATATGTGTTAGAATACGGTATTTATTTTTATCTTTCTGACTTACTTCACTCTGTATAATAAGTTCTAGGTTCATCCACTTCATCAGAACTGACTCAAATGCATTCCTTTTTATGGCTGAGTAATATTACACTGTGTACCACAACTTCTTTATCTATTTATCTGTCGATGGACATCTAGGTTCTTCCATGCTCTAGCTATTGTAAATAGTACTGCAATGAACAATGGGATACATGTGTCTCTTTCAGTTTTGGTTTCCTCAGGGTATATGCCTAGGAGTGGGATTGCTGGGTCATATGGTGGTTTTATTCCTAGTTTTTTAAGGAATCTCCATACCATCTTCCATAGTGGCTGTATCAATTTACATTCCCATCAACAGTACAAGAGTGTTCCCTTTTCTCCACACCCTTTCCAACATTTATTGTTTGTAGACTTTTTCATTTGGAAAACTCAGCAGTGGCCACAGGACTGGAAAAGGTCAGTTTTCATTCCAATCCCTAAGAAAGGCAATGCCAAAGGAATGCTCAAACTACTGCACAATTGCACTCATCTCACATGCTAGTAAAGTAATGCTCAAAATTATCCAAGCCAGACTTTAACAATACATGAACCATGAACTTCCAGATGTTCAAGCTCGTTTTAGAAAAGGCAGAGGAACCAGAGATCAAATTGCCAACATCTGCTGGATCATCGAAAAAGCAAGAGAGTTCCAGAAAAACATGTACTGCTGCTT
>NW_011494753.1:13977711-13978598 GCF_000754665.1 Bison bison bison | reverse complement strand
TATGAAATGAGTCGCTAGTCCAGGTTTGATGCACGATACTGGATGCTTGGGGCTGGTGCACTGGGACGACCCAGAGGGATGGTATGGAGAGGGAGGAGGGAGGAGGGTTTAGGATGGGGAACACATGTATACCTGTGGCAGATTCATTTTGACATATGGCAAAACCAATACAATATTGTAAAGTTAAATAAAATTTAAAAAAAAAAGAGAGAAATTTGTATGCAGGTCAGGAAACAACAGTTAGAACTGGACATGGAACAACAGACTGGTTCCAAATAGGAAAAGGAGCATGTCGAGGATGTATATTGTCACCCTGCTTATTTAACTTATATGTAGAGTACATCATGAGAAATTCTGGGCTGTATGAAGCACAAACTGGAATCAAGATTGCCAGGAGAAATACCAATAACCTCAGATATGCAGATGATACTACCATTATGGCAGAAAGTGAAGAGGAACTAAAAAGACTCTTGATGAAAGTGAAAGAGGAGAGTGAAAAGTTGGCTTAAAGCTCAACATTCAGAAAACTAAGATCAAGGTGTCCAGTCTCATGACTTCATGGCAAATAGATGGAGAAACAGTGTCAGACTTTATTTTTTCTGGGCTCCAAAATCACTGCAGATGGTGTCTGCAGCAATGACATAAAAAGATGCTTAGTCCTTGGAAGAAAAGTTGTGACCAATCTAGATAGCATATTAAAAAGCAGAGACATTACTTTACGAACAAACGTCTGTCTAGTCAAGGCTATGGTTTTTTTCACTAGTCATGTATGGATGTGAATGTTACACTATAAAGAAAGCTGAGTGCTGAAGAATTGATGCTTTTGAACTGTGGTGTTGGAGAAGACTGTTGAGAGTCCCTTGGACAGCAAAGAGATATAACCAGTC
>NW_011494753.1:13977172-13977611 GCF_000754665.1 Bison bison bison | reverse complement strand
CTATATGCTAGTAAAGTAATGCTCAAAATTATCCAAGCCAGACTTTAACAATACATGAACCATGAACTTCCAGATGTTCAAGCTCGTTTTAGAAAAGGCAGAGGAACCAGAGATCAAATTGCCAACATCTGCTGGATCATCGAAAAAGCAAGAGAGTTCCAGAAAAACATGTACTGCTGCTTTATTGACTATGCCAAAGCCTCTGACTGTGTGGATCACAATAAACTGTGGAAAATTCTGAAAGAGATGGGAATACCAGACCACCTGATCTACGTCTTGGGAGAATGGCATTGAAATATGTATAATATCATATATGAAATGAGTCGCTAGTCCAGGTTTGATGCACGATACTGGATGCTTGGGGCTGGTGCACTGGGACGACCCAGAGGGATGGTATGGAGAGGGAGGAGGGAGGAGGGTTTAGGATGGGGAACACATG
>NW_011494753.1:13965950-13977072 GCF_000754665.1 Bison bison bison | reverse complement strand
CTATAAAGAAAGCTGAGTGCTGAAGAATTGATGCTTTTGAACTGTGGTGTTGGAGAAGACTGTTGAGAGTCCCTTGGACAGCAAAGAGATATAACCAGTCCATCCCAAAGGAAATCGGTCTTGAATATTCATTAGAAGCACTGATGTTGAAGCTGAAACTCCAATACTTTGGCCACCTGATGCGAAGAGCTGACTCATTTGAAAAGACCCTGATTCTGGGAAAGATTGAAGGCAGGAGGAGAAGGGGACGACATAGGATGAAATGGTTGGATGGTATCACTGACTCGATGGACATGATTTTGAGTAAACTCGAGGAGTTGGTGATGGACAGGGAGGCCTGGTGTGCTGCAGTCCATGGGTTTGCAATAGTCGATCAGGACTGAACGACTGAACTGAACGGAATTGATTCTGACCGGTGTGAGGTGATATCTCATTGTGGTTTTGATTTGCATTTCCCTAATAATGAGTGATGTTGAGCATCTTTTCATGTGTTTTATAGCCATCTGTATGTCTTCTTGGAGAAATGTTTGTTTAGGTCTTTTTCCCACTTTTTCATTGGGTTGTTTGTTTTTCTGGTATTGAGTTGTATGAGCTGCTTGTATATTTTGGAAATTAATCCTTTGTCAGTTTTTTCATTTGCTAATATTTTCTCCCATTCTGAGGATTGTCTTTTCACATTGCTTGTAGTTTCCTTTGCTGTGCAAAGCTTTTAAATTTAATCAGGTCCCACTTGTTTACTTTTGTTTTTATTTTCATAACTCTAGGAGGTGGGTCATAGAGGATCTTGCTTTGATTTATGTCACTGAGTGTTCTGCCTATGTTTTCCTCTAAGAGTTTTATAGTTTCTGGTCTTACATATAGGTCTTTAATCTATTTTGAGTTTATCTTTGTGTATGGTGTTAAGAAGTGTTCTAATTTCATTCTTGCACATGTAGCTGTCCAGTTTTCTCAGGACCATTTATGAAAACGCTGTGTTTCCCCCATTGTATATTCTTGCCTCCTTTGTCAAAAATAAGGTGCCCATAGGTGCATGAGTTTATTTCTGAGCTTTCTGTATTGTTCCATTGGTCTATATTTCTGTTTTTGTGCCAGTACCATACTGTCTTGATGACTGTGACTTTGTAGTATAACCTGAAGTCAGGAAGCTTGATTCCTCCAATTCCATTCTTCTTTCTCAAGACTACTTTGGCTATTCGGGGTCTTTTGTTTTTCCATATGACTTGTGAAATTTCTTGTTCTAGTTCTGCGAAAAATTCCATTGGTAATTTGATAGGGATTGCGTTAAATCTGTAGATTGCATTTGGTAGTATAGTCATTTTCACAATATTGATTCTTCCTACTCAGGAACATGGAATATCTCTCCATCTGTTTGTCATCTTTGATTTCTTTCATTAGCATCTTATAATTTTCTGCGTACAGTTCTTTTATCTTCTTAGGTAAATTTATTCCTATATATTTAATTATTTTTGTTACAATGGGATTGATTGGGATTGATTCCTTAATTGCTCTTTCTGATTTTTCTTTGTTAGTATATAGAAATGCTGGCAATTTCTGTGTATTGATTTTGTATCCTGCAACTTTGCTAAATTCACTGATTAGCTCTAGTAATTTTCTGATGCTATTTTTAGGGTTTTCTATGTATAGTATCATGCCATCTGCAAACAGTGAGAGTTTTACTTCTTTTCTGATCTGGATTCCTTTTATTTCTTTTTCTTCTTTGATTGCTGTAGCTAGGACTTCCAGAACTATGTTGAATAATAGTGGTGAAAGTGGACACCCTTGTTTTGTTCCTAATCTTAGGGGAATGCTTTCAGTTTTTCACCACTGAGAATAATGTTTGCTGTACGCTTATCATATATGGCCTTTACTATGTTGAGATAGGTTCCTTCTATTCCCATTTTTTGAAGAGTTTTAATCATACATAGGTGCTGAATTTTGTCAAAGGCTTTTTCTGCATCTATTGAGATGATCATATGGTTTTTATCTTTCAATTTGTTAATATGGTGTATCACATTGATTGATCTCTTTATATTGAAAAATTCTTGCATCCCATGAATAAACCAAACTTGATCATGGTGTATGTGCTTTTTGATGTGTTGCTGAATTCTGTTTGCTAAAATTTTGTTGAGGATTTTTGCATCTATGTTCATCAGTTATATTGGCCTGTAGTTTTCTCTTTTTGTGTTGTCTTTGTCTGGTTTTGGTATCAGGGTGATGGTGGCCTCGTAGAATGAGTTTGAAAGTGTTTCTTCCTCTGCACATTTTGGCAAGAGTTTTAGAAGGATAGGCATTAGCTCTTCTCTAAATGTTTGATAGAACTCTCCTGTGAAGCCATCTGGTCCTGGGCTTTTGTTTTTTTGGAGATTTTTGATCACAGCTTCAATTTCAGTGCTTGTAATTGGGTTGTTCATAATTTCTATTTCTTCCTGGTTCAGTCTTGGAAATTGGAACTTTTCTATGAATCTGTCCATTTCTTCCAGGTTATCTATTTTATTGCCATGTAGTTGTTCATAATAGTCTCATCAGTCAGTCAGTCAGTTCAGTCACTCAGTCATGTCTGACTCTTTGTGACCCCATGAATCACAGCATGGCAGGCCTCCTTGTCCATCACCAGCTCCTGGAGTTCAATCAAACTCATGTCCATCAAGTCGGCGATGCCATCCAACCATCTCATCCTCTGTCATCCCCTCCTCCTCCTGCCCCCAATCCCTCCCAGCATGAGGGTCTTTTCCAATGAGTCAACTCTTCGCATGAGGTGGCCAAAGTATTGGAGTTTCAGCTTTAGCATCAGTCCTTCCAATGAATACCCAGGACTGATCTCCTTTAGGATGGACTGGTTGGATCTTCTTGCAGTCCAGGGGACTCTTAAGAGTCTCATAATCCTTTATATTTCTGCATTGTCTGTTGTAACCTCTCCTTTTTCATTTCTAATTTTGTTGATTTTATTCTTCTCTATTTTTTTGTGATGAGTCTGGCTAAAGGTTTGTCAATTTTATCTTCTCAAAGAACCAGCTTTTAGTTTTATGAATTTTTACTATTGTTTCTTTCATTTCTTTTTCATTTATTTCTGCTTGGATCTTTATGATTTCATTCTTTCTACTAATTTGGGGTTTTTTTTTTTTTTCCTTCTTCTTTTTGCAGTTGCTTTAGGTCTAAAGTTAGGTTGTCTATTCAATGTTTTTCTTGTTTCTTGAGGTAGGATTGTATTGCTATAAATTTCCCTCTTAGAACTGCTTTTGCTGCAGCCTATAGGTTTTGAGTTGTTGTGTTTTCATTGTCATTTGTTTCTAGAAATTTTTTGATTTCTTAAGTAAGCTTTTGGTTATTTAGAAATGTGTCATTTAATCTCTATGTGTTTGTGTTTCTTACAGTTTTTTTTTCTTGTAATAGATATCTACTCTCATAGCATTTTTAACACACATTTCTTTAAATGTGCTACTTCACTCCAACACCATAAAAATAAGGTACACAATAGTGAGCTCAGAATAGCTATACAAAGCTTCTCTAATTGGAAAATTATAGTAACTTTGACAAGTATACCAAATTTGGGATAATTCATAAATATCTTAAGTTTGAAAATTTTTTGAATAGTTGCTATGTGCTTAGTCACTCAGTCGTGTCCAGCTCTTTGAGACCCCATGGACTGTAGTCCACCAGGCTCCTCTGTCCATGAGGATTCTTCAGGTAAGAATACTGGAGTGGTTTGCTATGCCCTCCTCTAGGGGTTCTTCTCAACCCAGGGATTGAACCCAGGTCTCCTGCACTGCAGGCGAATTCTTTACCATCTGAACCATAGGTTAATGCAAGCATAGTAAGCACTTATCTATAACTATGGCAGGCCAACTAATTGCATGGGGTTTTAATCTCTGGAAGAAAATAACAAGATGGTTTGCTTTGGAGAAAGTCTGATTTGGAGTTTCTGGAACATGAAGGCAATAAATTAAGATGATGCCTTGCTCCTTTTTTCATTTCCCAAGAGACATCTTGGAAGGCACAAGATTTCTTTCGGGCATTGGTTTTGTTGAGAAAAGCAGAGCACTTGATGAAATAGTGACATACAAATTGTTTCTTGTCTAGTACCTGGTTGATATGATGAAACCACTAGCTGAGTGAAATATAATTGAAAGGACAATGGTATTATTATTGGTGTCAAATTAAAAGGTTGCAATATCTCTTCCTGTATTGAAATAACTATTCTACTTAAGAGGAAATGTCTTCTCTTTGGGAGATGGGAGAAACTGTGATTCCAGTGGTTAACTCTCAGTATTAGAACTGGTGGTGGTGGTGGTAGTGGGGCAGCCACAGTAGAGAAGGGTCCTCAAAAGAGCAGTAGGATCAGGACCTGGCTTGGAATAACTAGTGCCTGCAGAGGTGTAGGAGTTGATGATTTGTAGCAGAGTGTTAATTAATAACAGCAGTATTGAGAGCCAACTGGAGTAGGATGTTAATTAGATAAATTGTGATTTTTGCATTACCTTCTTTGTGTAAGGAGGAAATTGTCACTTTCAGATTGTAGAATTGATCTTGGCAGAAAACTTTGGTGTCTGTTGGAGCCAAAACTCTTTTAATGTTATATACTTTTGAAAAGGGACCAGTAGGAATAAAGACTACAGAAAAGTTTTTTTTTTTTTTTTAAGTCATATAAGAAATACTTCTTTGGAAGGAATGATGCTAAAGCTGAAACTCCAGTACTTTGGCCACCTCATGCGAAGAGTTGACTCATTGGAAAAGACCCTCATGCTGGGAGGGATTGGGGGCAGGAGGAGAAGGGGACGACAGAGGATGAGATGGCTGGATGGCATCACTGACTCGATGGACGTGAGTCTGGGTGAACTCTGGGAGTTGGTGATGGACAGGGAGGCCTGGCGTGCTGTGACTCATGGGGTTGCAAAGAGTCGGACATGACTGAGTGACTGAACTGAACTGAACTGAACTGAAGAAATACTTTTCTCCTGAGGACTTGAAATTGGAATTCCCAAAATATTCATGACATCATATTATTAACATGTTAAAAATGATCATATATAATTACCAAAATTGGTGAAAAAACATGATCTTTGTCATTTGATTAGCTTATAATCTATTTGCAAAGTTATGAAGTACCACTTTTATCGTAATATAAAGCCTCTTAGTAAATGAAAATGGTGTGTTTTGGGGATATAATTTTTTCTCTCTTTCCTCTTATCAAAATATATTAAACTTGCAAATTAAAAAAAATAAAATCAATGAATTCTCTTTGGAAAATTTTGATCTGAGTAAAAATGGAAGGTAACAGAAAGATCACAATACACACCCACCTGGAACTCTAAAGAACAGCTTTACTTGTTCTTGTACATTTATTGCATTCTGAAACAATTCATCTCTAGGACTTATAACAGAAAACTGTTATAAAGGATAATTGTTGAGTAGCTATTTTAGGATAGAATAATTAATTGCTGACCCTACCACATACTTGTTTTTTAATTTTAGTGTTTTTCCTACTCTGTAGGAAAAATTAAAACACCTACAGATTCTTAGTTTGGTAAGAAAAACAACAAATAAAAAAACCCATAGTTATATAATCTACTAATTTGTTTTGTTTCATTTCTTTTTTCCAAGTTACTTCTGAATAATACCTTAATGATACTAATTATGAATCCATATGTAAATATGAAAGAGGGATATATGAGAAAGGGTATTTCCTGAATTCAATTTTGGAATCTTTAAATTTTTATCTAGGGATCTAAGACGAAAGTCTGATATTAGAGAATGGATATCTTCACTTAAGTCTGAGATATTGCATATAAATTTGTGCAGGGAAACAGGATTTATCATCTATCCCCCATTATCTGGGATAGATGATTTTCTTTACAAAATTGTCAGCTTCCTCCTGTCTTTTCTTTTGTTTGGCAACATGCCACAAAAATCTTGATGTGACCAACCCAGTGTATTCAAAGAACATTGCTGTTGTTATTTAGTCAGGACATTGTGTCCCACTCTTTGCAACCCCATGGACTGCAGCCTGTCATGGTCCTCTCTCCATGGAATTTTCCAGGCAGGAATACTGGAGTAGTTGCCATTTCCTTCTCCAGGGGATCTTCCCAACTCAGGGATCGAATTTGAATTTCCTGCTTGGCAGATGGATTCTTTACCGCTGAGCCACCTGGGAAGCTCCATTCAAAGAACACTACTTGTTCACAATATCTATATATCTATGAATGAAAACTGTGTGGCAGTGGCTGCTAGTTTATGAAAATGGGTCACTTATTGCACTTCAAGTGTTTGTCTATGGACCTTGAAATAAGTGTGAGGGAAAATAACTGATTTTGAAATCGTATTTTTTTTACCAAAAAACCTTATATAATATATTCTATTAGAATAAGGGAATTCTTAAAAATGTTTCCTATAACAAAATTTCAGAATCTCAAGCTTAAGAATCTTTGGAGCTCAGTACAATTTTTTAATACAGAGGAAAAACTGTTCATCTTACTAAGCAGACTTAGAAAAACAACTCTGATGACAAGATATATAGAGTTAGTATACATTTAGTTTAAATCTTAGATGGCAGAGTATATAAGCAGTTGCTAGACAGTCTTTCTCAGTCAGGTGACACCAGCATATTATTAGCCCTAGTGTCTAAACACCTGTTGTCTCAAAAAGTCTTGATGGAATAGAAGGACCTGTGCTTATCTTCTCCTGTGAGAACACCAAAATGGCAACTAGCTGTTGAACAACTACTGACAGAAAGATGTTGGAACCCGTCAAAAAAGATAACGCATGTCCAAGGACAGAGGAGAAGCCACAACGGGATGATAGGAGGGGTGTAATCATGATAAAATCAAATCCCATATCTGCCAGCTTGGCGATCCATGAACTGGAGAACAATAATACCAAAGAAATTCTTCCACTGTTATGAAGGTTCTAGGCCCCACATCGGACTTCCCAACCTGGGGATCAGGCAAAGGGACTGGAATCCTCAGGGAATATGACTTTGGAGGACAGCAGGATTTGACTACAGAACTTCCACAGGACTAGGGGAAGCAGAGACTCTTGGAGGGCATAAATAAAACCTTGTGGGTACCAGGACCCAGGGGAAAGAAGCAGTGAGCCCAAAAGAGACTGAGTCAGACCTGCCAGTGAGTGTCTGAAGGTTGGTAGGTGTCCAGTATGCTACTGTGGAAGAGCAGAGAAATAGCTCCAGAAAGAATGAAGAGGCTGGGCCAAAGACATCCCCAAGAAAAGGAAATGCAAGAAGGCAAATTGGTTATCCGAGGAAGCCTTACAAATAGCTGAGGAAACAAGAGAAGTGGAAGGCAAAGGAGAAAGGGAAAGATAGGCTGAACTGAATGCAGAGTTCCAGAGAGTAGCAAGGAAAGAAAGCCTTCCTAAGTGATCAGTACAAAGAATTATAGGAAAATGATGGAATGGGAAAGACTAGAAATCTCAAGAAAATTAGAGATACCGAGGGAACATTTCATGCAAAGATGGGCACAATAAAGGACAGACACAGCAAGGACTTAACAGAAGAAGAAGAGACTAAGAAGAGGTGGCAAGAATACACAGAACTCTACAAAAAAGGTCTTAATGACCCCAATAACCACAATGGTGTGATTGCTCACCTAAAGTTAGACATCCAGGGATGTGAGGTCAAATAGGACCTAGGAAGCATTACTATGAACAAAGCTAGTGGAGGTGATGTAATTTCAGCTGAGCTATTTCAAATCCTAAAAGATGCTGCTGCATTGAGTGATGCTGCACTCAATATGCCAGCAAACTTGGAAAACTCAGAAGTGGCCACAGGACTGGAAGAGGTCAGTTTTCATTCCAATCCCAAAGAAAGACAATGCCAAACCATGTTCAAACTACCAGACAATTGTACTCATTTCACATGATAGCAAGGTAATGCTCAAAATCCTTCAAGCTAGGCTTCAATAGTTGGAGAAGGCAATGGCACCCCACTCCAGTACTCTTGCCTGGAAAATCCCATGGACGGGGAAGCCTGGTGGGCTGCCGTCTATGGGGTCTCATAGAGTCGAATACGACTGAAGAGACTTAGCAGCAGCAGCAGCAGGCTTCAACAGTACATGAACTGAAAACTTCCAGATGTATAAGCTGGATTTAGAAAAGGCAGAAGAACCAGAGATCCAATTGCCAACAATTGCTGGATCATAGAAACGGCAAGGAAATTCCAAAAAAGCATCTGTTACTGCTTCATTGACTATGCTAAAGCCTTTGATTGTGTGGATCACAACAAACTCTTAAAGAGATGGGAATACTAGACTTCCTTACCTACCTTCTGAGAAACTTGTTTGCAGAACAAGAAGCAACAGTTAGAACCTTGCATGAAACAACTGACTGGTTCAAAATTGGGAAAGGAATACATCAAGGCTGCATATTGTTACCCTGCTTATTTGACTTCAATGCAGAGTACATCATGCAAAATGCCAGGCTTGGTGACTCACAACTTGGAATCAAGATTGCTGGGAGACTGAAGACTAAGGAAAAAAAAAAAAGATTTCTGGGAGAAACATCAACCACCTCAGATATGCAGATGATACCGCTCTAATGCAGAAAGTGAACAACTAAAGAGCGTCTTGATGAGGGTGAAAGAGAAAAGTGAAAAAGCTGGCTTCAAACTCAACATTCAAAAAACTAAGATCTGGCACTGGTCCCATTACTTCATGGCAAATAGATGGGGGGAAAGTAGAAAACAGTGACAGATTTTATTTCCTTGGGGTCCAAAATATCACTGCAGACAGTGACTGCAGTCATGAAATTAAAAGATGCTTGCTCCTTGGAAGAAAAGCTATGACAAACTTAGCATATTCAGAAGCAGAGACATAGCTTTGCTGACAAATGTCCGTATAGGCAAAAGTATGGTTTTTCAAGTAGTCATGTATGGATATGAAAGTTGGACCATAAATAAGGCTGAGCATCGAAGAATTCATACTTTTGAATTGTGGCGCTGGAGAAGACTCTTAAGAGTCCCTTGGACTGCAAAGAGATCAAACTAGTCAATCCTAAAGGAAATCAACCCTGAATATTCATTAGAGGGACTGATGCTGAAGCTGAAGCTCCAATACTTTGGCCAGTGGACGCAAAGAGCCAGCTAACTGGAAAAGACCCTGATGCTGGGAAGGATTGAGGGCAGGCAGAGAAGAGAGCAACAGAGGATGAGATGGTTGGATGGCATACCAACTCAATGGACATGAGTTTGAGCAAACTCCAGGAGATAGTGAAGGACAGGGAAGCCTCATGTGCTGCAGTCCATGGAGATGCAAAGAGTTGGACAGGACTTCATGACTAAACAATAACAAACACCTATTGTGGGAATTCCCTGGTGGTCCATTGGTTAGGAGTCTGTGCTTTCACTGTGGAGGGCATCCATTCCATCCTTTTTTGGGAGCTAAAATCCCACAAGCCCTGTGGCAAGGACAAAAAAGGAAAAAAACTGGAAACCAAAACACAAGTTGTGTATCAGAAACTATAGAAGATGCTAAGTCATTTCTTAGTTTAGTGAGAAACCAGATTTCTAGATAACCATAAGAGAGACTCACTACATTTATTATATAGCAGCTACTAAAGTAGAAATATGAATATTTAAAATAGATATTTTGAGCCACAAGCGTAGAAACAAAAAGTTTTCTAGTTAGATGTGGATTTGGGGGGAAATTGTTAGAGATTTAATACTTTACTTCCCTTTTTGCATCATCTAGAGTTTGGAAACTATTGACAGAAGTAGAGTTGGGAAAATAGAAATCAAATGTATCTTTATTACCAAAACTGCTTTTGGTATGAATGTTTTTGTTTTGACCACCACAGAGAATATCCATTGGCCTGGCAGGGGCGTGGTCTGGTTTGTGGAGTGTGGGTTTTTTAGGGAAGCTAACCAGGTACAGGTGGAGTCCACGAGGTGTGCTCTGTGATTTCAGGTGTCCGTATGTAGGATGTGTGGGTCCTGATGGAGAAGAAGAGAATGGGCTGGGATGGCCTGAGGGCCAGGGGCAGCTCAGTGAACTGCCTGAGTTGTTGCAGCTGCAACCTCTCTTCTCAGAGGAAGCCTAATCTCGTGGGATATCGTGAGATTTACCAAGGCTGGCAGGGGAATCCTGGAATGGAGACCTTTGGGTCCTGGGTGTTGGAGGTTGCTGTTCTGGACTTACTCCTGAAAGAGGAAATGAGCTCTGGCCCAAAAGCTATGCCGAGTTGAGATCCACTGAGGTCAGGAATCATGTTCACTGGTGGGTTTGCTGTCCTTTCTGCTCCACAACTTTAGACCTTAAGACAGCCATTGAAATGGAAAGATTGAGTGTGATAGCTTGTTGCTAGTGGAAGGTGAGTCAGCAAATCAAGGAGAACTCAGAGGGATCTTACCAACCAATCAGAAAACCACCGAGAAGTGAATTGAAGGTAAGTTCAACTGAGAATTGCTAAATTAAGTGGGATATGTACTATACGAGTAACGGTTTTCATCCATAAATGTTAGTTAACCATGTAGGAAAAGAAGGCTGTAATGTGTAGGAAACAGCCAGTAAGACAAAACAAGATATGAGTGAATTTTAGACTGTGTAGCTTAAAGCATCAAATATATGAAATTTCAAGGAGTGGTGGAATCAGTGATAAAGAGAATAATACCAGATTATAATGAAGATAAGTTAGTGACTGTCTACTCTATTAGATGATTTCCATAGCTTTTTTCTGTCATTAAAACAACAACACCTTCTTTCATTCTCATGACAGCAGAAAGGAGATTTTCTATTCCCATTTTTTTTTTTTTTAGATGAAGAAACAGTACCAGAAATTGTAAGTGAATTGGGAGATAATATACAGTGGCAGATAAGATCTTATCTGTAGATTCAGACTGCCTGGATTCACAGCCCAGTTCAGTTCAGTTCAGTCTCTCAGTCGTGTCTGACTCTTTGCGACCCCATGCAGCACACCAGGCCTCCCTGTCCATCACCAACTCCCAGAGTTTACTCAAACTTAGGTCCATTGAGTCACTGCTGCCATCCAACCATCTCATCCTCTGTCATCCCCTTCTCTTTCTGCCATCAATCTTTCCCAGCATCAGAGTCTTTTCCAATGAGTCAACTCTTCCTTAGGGGCCAAAGTATTGGAGTTTCAGCTTCAGCATCAGTCCTTC
>NW_011494753.1:13965133-13965831 GCF_000754665.1 Bison bison bison | reverse complement strand
TCTCAAGAGTCTTCTCCAATACCACAGTTCAAAAGCATCAGTTCTTCGGCTCTCAGCTTTCTTCACAGTCCAACTCTCACATCCATACATGACTAGTGGAAAAACCATAGCCTTGACTAGATGGACCTTTGTTGGCAAAGTAATATCTCTGCTTTTTAATATGC
This sequence comes from Bison bison bison, assembly GCF_000754665.1. NCBI lineage: Eukaryota > Metazoa > Chordata > Mammalia > Artiodactyla > Bovidae > Bison > Bison bison. The sequence goes on along the minus strand of NW_011494753.1, from coordinate 13,965,667 downwards.
TGTCTGGGTTTGTCATACCTTTTCTTCTAAGGAGCAATTGTATTTTAATTTCATGGCTGCAGTCAACATCTGCAGTGATTTTGGAGCCCCAAAATGTCACATCCCAGGTTTGTTAAAAATATATTGAGTCACTTTGAGAAATTTAGTTCGCCTCTTTAAGCTGCAGTTTCCTTACTTGTGTTAACACATGTTTGAATGCTGACATGCAGTGAGGTGAAACAAATGGAAACATTGGGGTTTGGAGCAGAGTAAGGGTCATTGTAAGGCCATGCAGGTAGATGAGGTTGCTGCTGCTGCTGCTAAGTTGCTTCAGTCGTGTCCGACTCTGTGCGACCCCATAGACGGCAGCCCACCAGGCTCCGCCAGCCCTGGGATTCTCCAGGCAAGAACACTGGAGTGGGTTGCCATTTCCTTCTCCAATGCGTGAAAGTGAAAAGTGAAAGGGAAGTTGCTCAGTCGCGACCCCATGGACTGCAGCCCACCAAGCTCCTCCATCCATGGGATTTTCCAGGCAAGAGTACTGGAGTAGGGTGC
>NW_011494753.1:13929933-13965033 GCF_000754665.1 Bison bison bison | reverse complement strand
ACAGTTCTCTGACTGGCTGATGATGAGGGAACAGGGTGAGGTCACAGGGGTTAACTTTATTCCTTCATAGACTCCAGGAGGCTTGGGGCTCTGTGCTCATGGTCACCAAGTAGTTAACATATTGCATTTGGTGGGGCGTTTGCATATTTGAAAAACTGCCCAGGAAAATTTGCACCGAGTACTATTATTGGGTACTTTAGTGAGCAGCTAAAGCACAGGATATGTGGGGAAGTTCTGTCCTGGGAAGGCCCATAGGGTCCTGCTTGGTTACATTTATGCAAGGGGGAAATCTATGTATTTTATATTGATACCTGGGGTGGAAAAAAGTAAATTATAAAAAAAATAACCTTTGGTTATAAGGGAGATCATAATCACAGTATCTGTCTTATTAGTTATGAGGGTTACTCTTAGCACAGGGTCTGGCAAATAGTAAATAGATATTATTATTATTATCGTTACTATCATATCAGAGCTCCATTCTGGGACTGTGTTAAGGCATGGATAGAAGCCAAAATTTGTATCTGTACAACTACTTACGCCCACATTGCTGTCATACACAGCTGCTTTAGTGTATACTACGGGGTAGATGATCAATAAATATTTTTTTGAGCTGGATTAAACTCAGGAGACACTGGGAACATAAGTTGAACATTCCATTGCAGCGCCTTTCCATACATTGTGAACACAACTGAGGACGCCCTTCACATTAGGGTCTCTTGCTCTGATGGGCAGTAGCCCTTTCTGAGCTGCATTGTCTATTGCAAAATATATAACCTCATTTACGAGGGCAAAGAAGGCACAAAGGTATGATGTCTGATTCACAGCAATGTTTTCTTGAAATTTCTGAGACAGCTCTTGGCTCTTCTCATGTAGGGGATATCTCACACATTACAGGATTCTTCACTGTCTTAGCCTTTCATTTAAACACCAGGGACATGACCCTGTCAGTGTGACAAAAACACTTCCATACATTTTCAAATACACCCCAAAACAATGGCACTGACCCCAGAAGAGAATCTCTGGTCTAGACCAGTGACTCTCAACATTTTTGTTCATTGTTGTCCCTCTAAGCCGCCCTTCTAGACCATTTATGAAATTATTTTGATATCTTCTAAGAGTGACCAGTTTCCATTTATAATTTCAATCTGTATATGTCTTTATTATGAATCTCTTTTTGTGCTATCTTCAGTTTATACATTGAGACTATGCTTAAAGAAAAACAAAACTGAAACTTTGTGGCTTAAGACATAAAAATTTCTCTTTCACCTAGTCTGCCTTTATATGGGATGGCTCCCTTCTAAGGGCAGACTTAGAAATCTAGGCTGTTTAAATCTTGTGGCCTTGGCTTCTCAATAAGTAGATTCCACTATTGCAGCAGGTGAAGGGAGAGCAAAAGCTTTATATGTTGGCTTTTAAATGCTTCAGTCTAGGATGCGCACACATTATTTAGATGGACAGTCTGTTGGCCAGAACTAGTGCAATGCCACCACCAAAGTACAGGGTAGGCACTGAAATGTGGGTGAGCATGTGAATAAACAATGTGTAGTAAATGCCTCTGTCATGCAAACAAATGAGCCTAAATAAAATAAAACTATTGATACAGATTATTATCAGCATACACTGTACAATATGGAGATGGATTATAGTCCTTCATTAATCGTGTTGAAAGAATCTGGCCCTTGTACTTGGTCATATTGAATGTTCTTTCAAGAATATCATCCCTTTATTTAGCTATTATTTCTTTCTTTTTTTTAAAACTTTTATTTATTTATTTTACTTTGGGGAGTTTTTAAAATTAATTAATTTATTTTACTTTACAATATTGTATTGGTTTTGCCATACATTGACTTGAATCTGCCATGAGTGTACATGTGTTCCCCATCCTGAACCCCCCTCCCAACTCCCTCCCCATCCCATCCCTGTGGGTATCCCAGTGCACCAGCCCCGAGTACCCTGTATCATGCATCAAACCTGGACTGGCGATTCTTTTCACATATGATATTTTACATGTTTCAATGCCATTCTCCCATTTCATTCCCACCCTCATCCTCTCCCACAGAGTCCAAAAGACTGTTCTATACATCTGTGTCTCTTTTGCTGTCTCGCATACAGGGTTATTGTTACCTTCTTTCTAAATTCCATATATATGCGTTAGTATACTGTATTGGTGTTTTTCTTTCTGGCTTACTTCACTCTGTATAATAGGCTCCAGTTTCATCCACCTCATTAGAACTGATTCAAATGTATTCTTTTTAATGGCTGAGTAATATTCCACCGTGTATACATACCACAGCTTTCTTATCCATTCATCTGCTGATGGACATCTAGGTTGCTTCCATGTCCTGGCTATTATAAACAGTGCTGCAATGAACATTGGGGTACACGTGTCTCTTTCGATTCTGGTTTCCTCAGTGTGTATGCCCTGCAGTGGGATTGCTGGGTCATATGGCAGTTCTATTTCCAGTTTTTTAAGGAATCTCCACACTGTTCTCCATAGTATTATTTGTTTCTTTATAGGAAGTAACATGAGGAAAGTTATAATAATGAAAGTGGGGCCAGTGGGTAAGGAACACAAAACTAACTACTTAAGGGTGTCATAAATTTTATTGTGTGTTTACTTATAACCTTAGATTGTTGTTTTGTTGTTTAGTGTCTTGGTCATATCTAACTTTTTTGAGACCCTATGGACTGTAGCCTGCTAGGCTTTTTAGTCCATGGGCTTTCCCAGGCAAGAATACTGGAATGGGTTGCTATTTCCTTCTCTAGGGCATCTTCCAGAGCCAGGGATCGAACCTGGGTCTCATGCATTGCAGGCAGATTCTTTACCATCTGAGCCACCAGGGAAGCCTGTAAGTTTAGATGCTTATTAGAAATATAATAATAAAACACTCTAATTCACACTCAATGTATTTAAATATTTATGTTCTGCTTTATTTTCTATAGGGGAAGACATTACATAATTTTAAAAAATTGCTATCTTATTTTATTTGTTGAATGTGTATTATTGATCAAAATAAAAATATAAAGTTTAAAGCAGTTAGATGAATTTGTTGAAAAATGCAATAAGTAAAATGTTTCAAATATTTTTTTTAATAAAACTAGACTTTTGAGTTAAGTCTTACAGATGATATTGAAAATAGTGATGATGATACTAATCATAATTAACACTTACTGAATATTTGTAACCTGCCAAACTGTTACAAGCACTTTATATGTATTTATATCTCTTAATTTTTACTAATCCCTCTGGGTAGGTTATTTAGTATTTTAAAGATAAGGACATTGAGGCACAGCCATGGTAAATGATTTGCCCAGGGAACAGTGCTTATGTTTATTTATGGAAGGGAATTAAAATTACCTGTCTACCTCTCCACTCTCCTTCTACTGATAAGGCCCCAACTTACTCAAGTTTCCAAAATAGAAATTCAGAGCAATGACATAAGTATCCTGACTCCTTGCTGTTCAGTTGCTAAGTCGTGTCCAGCTCTTCAAGACCCCATAGACTGCAGCACACCAGGCTACCCTGTCCTTCAGCAGCTCCCAGAGTTTGCTCAAATTCATGTCCATTGAATCAGTAGTGCTGTGTAACTACCTCATCCTCTGCTGCCCTCTTCTCCTTTTGCCTTCAATCTTTCCCAGCATCAAGACCTGTTCCAATGAGCTGCCTCTACACATCAGGTGGCCAAAGCATTGGAGCTTCAGATTCAGTCCTTCCAATGAATATTGAGGGTTGATTTCCTTTAGGACTGACTGGTTTGATCTCCTGGAACACCAAGAGACTCTCAGGAGTTTTCTTCAGCATTCCATTTTGAATGTATCAATTCTTTGGTACTCAGCCTTCTTTATGGTCCAAGTCTCACATCTGTACATGACTATTGGGAAAACCATAGCTTAAACTAGGTAGCCCTTTTCCCGCAAAGTTATGTCTCTGCTTTTTAATACACTGTCTAGGTTTGTCATAGCTTTCCTTCCAAGGAGCAAGCTTCTTTTAATTTCATGCCTGCAGTCACCATCCACAGTGATTTTGGAGCCCAAGGGGAAAAAAAATCTGTTACTGTTTCCACTTTTTCCCCTTCTATTTTGACATGAAGTGATGGGACTGGTTACCATGGTCTTAGTTTTTTTTATGTTGAGTTTCAAGCCAGCTTTTTCTCTCTCCTCTTTCACTCTTATTAAGAGTTACTTTTGGAACTCTTTGCTTTCTGACATTAGAGTGGTATCATGACTAGTAGTATCCTGACTCCTAGATCAGGTTAAAAAAAATCAAGCTTTATAACCAAATAGCTATTATTTAATCTGAAGAAAATGTTTAAATTGCCCTTTTAATTCTTTGAACAAAAATTTTTTTTTTCTGAATTATAATACTGCTATGGAATAGGAATTAAGGTAAGGTGTTAGGCTTTCATGAGGTGTGAGCTCTACAGGCAAATTATCAGCCAAAAAAGATGCTAGCTCTAGTGTGATATTTCACTTTGATATATTTAGAGGAATAAGAAATCCATAACTCATATAGACTCTTGTAAAGGCTTATATTTTTAAAAGATAAAAAAATGTCAAGCTTTAACTGGTTCTCTGTGAAAGTGCCTTGTATCATATCAGTTCAGTTCAGTTCAGTCTCTCAGTTGTGTCCGACTCCTTGTGACACCATGGACTGCGCACTCCAGGCCTCCTTGTCCATCAGCAACTCCCAGAGTTTACTCAAACTCATGTCCATTGAGTTGCTGCTACCATCCAACCATCTCATCCTCTGTCGTTCCCTTCTCCTCTCGCCTGCAATCTTTCCCAGCATCAGAGTCTTTTCAAATGAGTCAGTTCTTCACATCAGGTGGCCAAAGTATTGATGTTTCCACTTCAGCATTAATCCTTCCAATGAATATTCAGGACTGATTTCCTTTAGGGTGGACAGATTTCCTAGGGTGGACAGGAAGGGTGGATCTCCTTGCTGTCCAAGGGACTCTCAAGAATCTTCTCCAACACCACAGTTCAAAACCATCAATTCTTCAGTGCTCAGCTTTCTTTAAAGTCCAACTCTCATATCCATACATGACTACTGGAAAAACCATAGCTTGGACTAGACGGACCTTTGTTGGCAAAGTAATGTCTCTGCTTTTTAATATGCTGTCTAGGTTGGTCATACCTTTTATTCTAAGGAGCATTAAACTGTCTTTTAATTTCATGGCTGCAGTCACCATCTGCAGTGATTTTGGAGCCCAAAGTAAAGTCTGTCACTGTTTTCCCACCTATTTGCCATGAAGTGACGGGACCAGATACCTTGATCTTAGTTTTCTGAATGTTGAGTTTTAAGCCAACTTTTTCACTCTTCTCTTTCACTTTCATCAAGAGGCTCTTTAGTTCTTGTTCACTTTCTGCCAAAAGGGTGGTGTCATCTGCATATCTGCGGTTATTGATATTTCTCCTGGCAATCTTGATTCCAGCTTGTGCTTCAATCAGTCCAGCATTTCTCATGATGTACTCTGCGTTCAGGTGAGAGGAGAAGGGAACGACAGAGGATGAGATGGTTGGAGGGCAGCAGCAACTCGATGGACATGAGTTTGAGTAAACTCTGGGAGTTGGTGATGGACAAGGAGGCCTGGAGTCCTGCAGTCCAAGTGCATAAGTTAAATAAGCAGGGTGACAGTATACCATCGTGACGTACTCCTTTTCCTATTTGGAACCAGTGTGTTGTTCCATGTCTAGTTCTAACTGTTGCTTCTTGCCTGCATACAGATTTCTCAGGAGGAGGGTAAGGTGGTCTGGTAGTCCCATCTCTTGAAGGATTTTCCACAGTTTGTTGTGATCCACACAGTCAAATGCTTTGGCCTAGTCAATAAAGCAGACATAGATGTTTTTCTGGAACTCTCTTGCTTTTTCCATGATCCAGCGGACGTTGGCAATTTGATCTCTGGTTCCTCTGGCTTTTCTAAATCCAGCTTGAACATCTGAAGTTCTCAGTTCACATACTGCTGAATCCTGGCTTGGAGAATTTTGAGTATTACTTTGTTAGCATGTGAGACAAGTGCAATTGTATGGTAGTTTGAGCCTTCTTTGGCATTGCCTTTCTTTGGGATTGGAATGAAAACTGACCTTTTCCAGTCCTGTGGCCAATGGTGAGTTTTCCAAATTTGCTGGCATATTGAGTGCAGCACTTTCACAGTGTCATCTTTAAGGATTTGAAATAGCTCAACTGGAATTCCATCACCTCCACTAGCTTTGTTTGTAGTGATGTTTCCTAAGGCCCACTTAACTTTGCATTCCAGGATGTCTGGCTCTAGGTGAATGATCACACCATCATGATTATCTGGGTCACAAAGATTTTTTTTGTATAGTTCTGTGTATAGTTGCCACCTCTTCTTAGTATCTTCTGCTTCTGTTAGGTCCATAGCATTTCTGTCCTTTATTGTGCCCATCTTTGCATGAAATGTTCTCTTGGTATCTCTAATTTTCTTGAAGAGATCTCTAGTCTTTCCATGCTATTGTTTTCCTCTATTTCTTTGCACTGATCACTGGGGAAGGCTTTCTTGTCTCTCCTTGCTATTGTTTGGAACTCTGCATTCAAATGGGTATATCTTTCCTTTTCTCCTTTGCCTTTCATTTCTCTTCTTTTCATAGCTGTTTGTAAGGTCTCCTCAGACAACCATTTAGCCTTTTTGTATTTCTTTTTTTGGGGATGGTCTTGATCACTGCCTCATGTACAATGTCAAGAACCTCCGTTCATAGTTCTTTAGGCACTCTGTGTATCAAATCTAATCCCTTGAATCTATTTGTCATTTCCACTGTATAGTTATAAGGGATTTGATTTAGGTCATACCTGAATGGTCTAGTGGTTTTCCCTACTTTCTTCAATTTAAGTCTGAATTTGGCAATAAGGAGTTCATGATCTGAGCCACAGTCAGCTCCTGGTCTTGTTTTAGCTGACTATATAGAGCTTCTTCATCTTTGGCTGCAAAGAATATAATCAGTCTGATTTCAGTATTGACCATCTGGTGATGTCCATGTGAAGGGTCTTCTCTTGTGTTGTTGGAAGAGGGTGTTTGCTATGACCAGTGCATTCTCTTGGCAAAACTCTATTAACCTTTGCCCTGCTTCATTCTGTACTCCAAGGCCAAATTTGCCTGTTACTCCAGATATTTCTTGACTTTCTACTTTTGCATTCCAGTCCCCTATAATGAAAAGGACATCTTTTTTTAGGTGTTAGTTCTAAAAGGTCTTGTAGGTCTTTATAGAACCATTCAACTTCAGCTTCCTCAGCATTATTTGTGGGGGCATAGACTCAGATTACTATGATATTGAATAGTTTGCCTCAGAAATGAACAGAAATCATTCTGTCATTTTTGAGATTGCATCTGAGTACTGCATTTTGGATTCTTTTTTTGACTTGATGGCTACTCCGTTTCTTTTAAAGGATTCTTGCCCACAGTAGTACATATGGTGGTCATCTGAGTTAGATTCACCCATTTCACCTCATTTTAGTTAGCTGATTCCTAAAAGGTCTACATTCACCCTTGCCATCTCCTGTTTGACCATTTCCAATTTGCCTTGATTCCTGGACCTCACATTCTAGGTTCCTATGCAATATTGTTCTTTACAGCATTGGACTTTACTTCCATCAGCGGTCACATCCACGACTGGGTGTTGTTTTTACTTTGGCTCCATCTCCTCATTCTTTCTGAATGAATTTATTGAATATTCAATCACTCAGCCATATTCCTTACAGCAATACTTTGGAAATGTATTAGTTGCTACTATTAGTTGGTAATTTGGATGGGTACACTAAATAATTATGTTTTATAGCCCCATTTGTATTGATATTATTCCCCCCCTTTTTTAACAGTTACTTATTTTACAAATTAGGAATATATAGTGTAAAATATAACTCACACTTTTATATTATCAATAAAGATTAACAAGATTAATATTTCCCGTTTTTTTCCAAAATCATAATCTTTACTGAGAGATATGAAGTCACCTTTCTACTCCTTCCCAGCACTATATTCTCCTCATTTCCTCTCCAGAGTCAACCTCTATTTTGAATTTGGAATGTGTTTCCAAATTCTTTCATTTTCTCATATTAAATCTTAACTTCTTATGTTTATGCATGAATAATTTAAAAATTATATACATGGTAACATACTACATGTTGATATGTTGAAAATCTATTTGTTTTCATACCTTTTGATATAGTGCCTACATTTTAATTGACCTTTCCTTGAATATATCTCTTTGGAACAAATGGAATTACTGGGTTGTATAATTGTGCTTTTAAAAACTTCATTAGGTAATACTGAATTGTTCTCCAAAGTGGCAGTAGTAATTTATTCTCCCACTAGCATATAGAGAGTTCCTGTGATTTCCAACATATTTGGCAATATTTTGTTAGTAATACACTTTAAAAATTGCATTTCCCCCCCAACTTTTAACTGTTTTCAATTTTTTAATTGATTTATTATATTCAGTTAAAAATCTTTTTCTTGACAACCATATAAATTTGTCTGTTTTTTACCAGGCAGCATTTTTATTATGGTAAATGCATGGCAGATATGTTTAAGAAAACTATTCTTAAACATGTTATCCTCTCAAGTTATATAATTAAATTTGATAAACATTTTATAGATAAAATTACCGTATATATTTAAGATTGTGCTGTGCTTAGTCACTCAGTTGTGTCCCACTCTTTGCGACCCTATGGACTATAGACAGCCAGGCTCCTCTGTCCATGGGATTCTTCAGGCAAGAATACTGGAGTGGGTTGCCATGCCCTCCTCAGGGGATCTTTTCAATCAAGGGATTGAACTCAGGTCTCCTGCATTGCAGGCAGATTTTTACCTGAGCCACCAGGGAAGCCCTATTTGAGATTAATTTATTTCAATTCAGTGACCTACATTAAGTCCAAGCTATAGTCTAAATAAATTATATTCTTGCATATTATAAATGAACTTGTTTATTGTGCATATTATCTATAAAATCAATCCATCTATCCATAATTTATAATGAATAATATAGGCAGGTTCAACTTCCAGAATGTTTATTTTGTGTTACTTGTATACTTTGCTTCCTATTGCTGTCCTTCACATTATTACAGTTTGCCCTGAAGATAAATTCACAGCTTGAACTTTTCATTTAGTTAATTGGTACTTGTTTTTGCCACTGAGTTGTTCTCATTCAACTGGGTAATGAAACTGAAAATTGCTTCCTTGCAGAATCTCATTTAATGAAGACAAACCATAAACATGTCAGTACTTTGCTTAAAACTGATATGGAGATAAGATAGCCCTTGACCTTAGATCAAAAAGTCAGGCCTGAGAGTGAACATTTTGCTATGGCAACATGAGGAGGTCAGCAAATTCTTTCCTTAAGAAGCAACTAAAAAGTCAACTAGACATTTTGTCAAAAACAACCATTTCAGGGCTCTGGAAATCTACCAAAGGTGTGCAACAGTGAGAAGTGTTAATTCATGAAAAACGACTGAACTTCAGGAGAGTTCAGTAGGAAGCAGTGACATTTTTGCCTGGGGCTATTCCCCTTGCTTCCCAGTTGGATAATGCAATTATTGTACCAGGGTGGGGCAGGCTGGGAAAACCAGAAACTTCACTTTTGGATGGGTCTTTTTTGATTTGGAATGGAAGGTGAAAAACCTGTACTCAGCAGTGTTGTCAGTAAAAGTAGTGAACTTGATAGCAAGTCACTGGGCCAGCAGCTTGGCTAGACTGAGGCTGTCATTCTGGTTTTAGCAAGAGGCTACCATGACCTAGACAAAATTTTAATGAGAGTATCCAAGAAATGAGGTATAGGAGGGCTTGATAACTTTCCTCATATCCCTGGCTAACTGGAAGTCTGCATAAATGTTCATGAAAGACTGAACAGAATCCAGACTTTTTATATGTTCATCCACAGATGACAATCAAGACAGTCTGATGTTAGGAAAACCTGGAGCACACCTGAAAACTACTGAACTTTTAATATGCTCCCCAACTTGCACACAGACCCTTGGGCAGAGGTTGAAAGTATTTCTTGGATTAAAGTGTTTGAGTACAACCTATAACCAATATCTGGTTGGTCACAATCTATGTAGATACAAGGCCAATCCCTAGCAAGCCAACCTTAAAAATTAAAACAAGAATTTGAAAATCTCCCTAAGTTTAGACATCAGCAGTGGCATACCACAACTGAGACATATTCAACAGATTTAGTTTAGGCAAGTTACTAAAGCAAAGGATCTTTGAATCATGATAGACCTTGAGCTTACCTGGTATTTTTTTCAGAAAAAAATCAATCCTTGCTAGAATTAGTGAGAAAAATGATAATGCTTTTCCTAATAGACCAATCAGAAGGTGCTGGACTTTTATTCCATTTGAGTAGTAAACTATAAATTCCTATAAAACCCAAAAGATTAATATGGAGACAGATGGAGAACCATTACCATTGCTTTTAGCTACAGAAAGTACTCAATGTGGGGCTTCCCTGGTGGCTCAGCAGTAAAGAATCCACCTGCCAGTATAGGAGACATGGGTTTGATCCCTGGGTGGGGAAGATCCCCTGGAGAAGGAAATGGCAATGTATTCCAGTATTTGTGCCTGAAAAATCACATGGACAGAGGAGTCTGTTGTGTTACAGTCCATGAGGTCTCAGGAGTTGGGCATGACTTAGCCATTCAACAACAATTACTCAGTGTACAAATTTAGTAGTTAAATTATATTCTTTTCTGCTTCTATATATAAGTGCCATTTGTCATAAGCAGTCATACTGACAATCTGCAAAATTGATTAGAAAGTCACTGGGCTGGCAAATAAGAGTACATGCTTTAGCCTAGATATATCAGTACATGGGCAAAATAGTGCATTGCTAAAGCTTCAGTACTTTGGCCACCTCATGCAAAGAGTTGACTCATTGGAAAAGACTCTGATGCTGGGAGGGATTTGAGGCAGGAGGAAAAGGGGACGACAGAGCATGAGATGGCTGGATGGCATCACCGACTCAATGGACGTGAGTTTGAGTGAACTCTGGGAGATGGTGATGGACAGGGAGGCCTGGTGTGCTGCGATTCATGGGGTTGCAAAGAGTCGGACACAACTGAGCGACTCAACTGAAATGAACTGAAGCTTCAGTTCTATATTACAGGGGTAAAAACTGTTACCTATGACCAACTGAAAATAAACAATTTTAAAAACAGCTAGAATGGACTTCCCTGGTGGTGCAGTGAATAAGAATCCATCTGCCAATGCAGGGGATATGGGTTCGATTCCTGGTCCCGGAAGATTCCACATGCCATGGAGCATGTACCACACAGGCACCACAACTACTGAGTCCATGCTCTAAAGCCTGTGACTTGCAACTACTGAAGCCCTTATGCCTAGAGCCTGGGCTCTGCAACAAGAGACGCCACCAGCAACGAGATGAGCCCATGTACTGCAATGAACAGTAGACCTGCTCACTGCAACTAGAGAAAGCCCTCTCAAAGCAACAAAGACCAAGTGCAGCCAAAAAAATAATTTCTTAAAGTGTTTTAAAAACAGCCAGAATAGAAACAAAACATATCAAAATCCTGATGCCCAGACTTGTAAGGTGTACATGTACTAACAAGATGCTATAGACTGCACATTTGCGTCCTCCCAAAATTTATTTGTTAAATCCTAACACTCAATGTGATATTTGAGTTGGAGCCTTTGGGAATTGATTAGATCATGAGAGTAGAGCCCTCATGAATAGGATCAGTGCCTTTATTAAAAAAAAAAAAATCCCATAGTGCTCCTTTTTGTTCCTTCTACCATGTGAGGACACAGTAAGAAGATGGCTATCTATGAACCAGGAAGTGAGTTCTTACACTGAATCGATCTTGATTTTGGACTTCTCAGCCTCCAGAATTATGTTAAATAAATTTCTGCTTATAAGCTGCCCAGTCTATGATATTCTGTTATAGCAGTCCATATAGTCCACATGGACTAAGATGCAAGGTATATAGGGAATTTGAAGATTTTGACTAATTTAAAAGAAATACTTAGATATAGGAGATATAGTACAATTTTATTGTATGTGATACCATTTGTGATAGGCAGAATTCTAGATGGCCTTTAAGATCTGACCCCTGGTAAACACACACCTTATCCCAATTATTCAATCCAACAGTAATCTAGGTGCTGCTGTAAAGGAATTTTGCAGATACAGTTAATGCCCCAAATCAGCTGACCCTGAGATTGAGAGATAATCCAGGTGGGACAACTTTAATCAAACAAACTTTAAAGCAAAGATTTTTCTATGGCTGGTCACAGAAAAGGAAATGAGAGATATCAGATATCAAGCAGACTTGCTGTTTCTGATTGAAGATGAAGAAGACTGCGTGGCAAGGAATGTGGGCAACCTCTAGGAGCTAAGAGTGGTCCTGGCTGATCAGAAGCAAGGAATAGGACTTCCATAGGAGGACTTCCAAATAGGAGGAATTTTGCCTCCTCCAAGGATAAACTGGCTTTTCCCCAGATCTCCCATACAAGAACTCAGCTTGGCTTATATCTTGATATTCTGAGGAGAGAGCCCAGTCAGGCTAAGCTGGACTCCTGACCTACAAAAAGTAAGTTAGTAAACGGGTGCTGTTATAAGCCTCTAAGTTTGTGATAATTTTTTACATGGCAATAATAACTAACACTTCATTTAATTGGAAATAACAGTTACCATTTTATTTCCCTTTTTAAGGTCCAGGTCTGAAATGATTTCATGATATTTATTAGCCTTTATGAAATTTAAATTAAAATATTCTGTACTATAGTTCACTAATGGAGGGCAAATGGGGATATATAAACACATTTTATATCTCAACATTTCCTTCAGGGCAGTACACTGGCATTTTGTTCCCTTGGGAAATCTATTTTAATGAAGTAACCTTGGTACTAATCCTGAAATATTTATGTTTCAGTCAAAGCTTAATCTATAGACTCAAAAATATTTGATTGCTTATTCATTTGAGAAGGATTATAGCTATTTGAACAGGAAATACTCCCTATGTGCTCTAAATAGAATTGTAAGACCTGCACTATTTTCATGGATGACAACATCAATCTGATTAACTACTGCAACTTACCCTGGGTGTGTGACACTGATTATTCATCCAGGGTCTGTGTTGGTGACATTGACAGCCTTTACTCATGATGACTGATATGAGTCATGACACTGTGACTGATGGAGAGCACTGCCAGAAAGTTTCTCCATGGATCCATAAAGCCTGTAGTTACTGCCAAACACGTTTTTGATTTAAATTTGGAGGTGACTCATTTGAATTAGTGCATGACTACCAATGACTCTCAGGGAAGAGCATGGAAAAGTACAGGACTGTCTATAATCTAATTTAGCCTCAATCAAAGCAACAGTTCTCGTTTAGTCTCAATTAAGGAACTCTCCAATGGTTAGCACTCATTTCCAGGACCATGAAGTTTTGGTTTCCTAGGCTGATTTTTGTAGCAAATTGCTTTGTGACCTTGAACAAGTTAAGTATCTTTTCTTCTTTTAAAATAGTAACAAAATTGAAATATCTGAAGCTCTCTCATGAAGTGTTCTGGAAATTCATTTTTTAAACAGCAGTGAGAGACTCAGAGGGATGAGATGTAAAGCCAAATCATCACAAATAATAAAATTAATAGCTCACCAAATGTTTGTTACTTTTCATGTTAAATCAGTACTTAAAAATAACATTCTTGGCAATAAATGGTGACGGTATCTCTCACAGTGACTGGAAAGAAGGTACTAAAATATCAAGAGAGTTAGCCTGACAGGAATTTCATAATCCATTTAAAATTTTTTAAAACTTTTGTTATAAAAATTTTCAAGTGTAACATTGTCAAGTAGAGGAATAGTATAATGAACTGCAAGCACTCTTAAACCTTAGAAACTCTTAAAGTTTCAATAATTATCAGCTCATTTCAGATCTTGTTGGGAGTATATAATCATCTCAGATTATTTTGAAGAAATTCCTACATGATATCAATTTATCTCAGAGTCCAGCTTGTTAGATAAGATACAGTAAATTCCAATGTGTTTCCAAATGGGTTTCAATCTAAAAAAATTATTGCACTCATTAATCATTACTCACTTGAACCAATAAAAATCAATAAAAATAAAAATTCATTAAAAAAAAGTACAGAACCAAGAGATTCTTTTGAAATGTAGAAAATAAGTAGGCAGTACTAAAGATTTATTTATCATGTCATAGTGTAGAAACCACTACTATTCAAGGGAAACCACTAAAAAACCAAATAAACTTAAAAAATTTTTTAAATTGAAGGATAATCGCTTTTCAACACTGTGTTTGTTTCTGCCATACATCAAAATGAATCAGACATATGTCCCCTCCCTCGTGGCCCTCCCTCCCACCTCCCACTCCATCCCACACGTCTAGGTTTTCACAGAGCACCAGTTTGAGCTCCCTGAGTCATACAGCAAATTCCTACTGGCTATACACCAGACAAAATTTTCAAGGCAAGAAGTAACATCTATTCCAACTATTGCAAGAAAAAATACAATGCTTTTAGTAAATTTTAACTAATGAGACTTTGCTTTGAATTTTAGCATTTGCTTCTTAGATCATACACTTATTTGCTTGCTTACAAACATCCCTGACTTATTTTTATCTACTCTAACTATATAACTTTTAGAATGATGTGGTTCCAAGTTAAATTAAATTCATCCCATATATGTGGACAATAGGAGCTACATACTTTCTATGTTGCATTGCTGTGTTTTCACAGCACATTTTAGCCTGACTTCTCTATCATTAATAAAACATATTTCAGAGTGGTTTCAATGTTAAAAAATTGTTACTAAAATTTTATGTACTTAAATATACTCTTCCTATCTTTATGACAGTTTAAATATTCCTTTTACAAATGAGCACCTTACTAAGATTTCCAAAATATGAACTCAAATCAAAGTCTTAGGAAATAGGACTTTTATGATGAAGAAGTCTAGTGTACAGGAGATTGCTGGCTCATGGAAAAAGTGCCAAAATAGCATTTAAACTAGAAGATAGATCATGGTCAATATTGGGCTAGTTAAATGACATGAAACTGAAATCAAATCCACGTAGGTACAGAAATAAAACTTTCTTTACTCTTCTATAGAAATTTCACTTACTGAATGGAAGGAAATTAGAGTAATTGACCTGCTGTCTGTCCTGCTTGAGTGCAGAGAGGGAGACCCTTTAGGAAAGAGAAAAGCATCAGGTGACCTGATGTAATTTCAGTTGAAATTCTGAAAAATATACTAATGTATTTTTATCTCTGAAATGCTCTTAGCAGAATGTCCCTCACTAAGGATTAACTATCTAAGTAGAACCCAAGGGCTAAGACACGGCTTCCTGGAGAATGTTACCATAAAGGCTTTTCAATATTCTGAAGTGTAGAATGAACTTGTTTTATAATCTAAACATGTTCTTCAATGAAGAACTCCCCAAATCTCATCTATTCTGGGCCAGTGACACATGTCCTAGATGGGGATGGAAAGACATAGGGAACTGCCTTTGATGATTTAGATTTCTGTTTGCTTTAACTGAATCTCATTTAGAACTTTTTTACTTTTGTTGTTATGGTTGACCTAGTCGTAAAGAAGCCCACCTGCCAATGCAGGAGACATAAGACACTTGGGTTCAATCTGTGAGTCAGAAAGATCCCCTGGAGAAGGAAATAGCAACCACCCCAGTATTCTGGCCTGAGGAGTCCCCCAGACAGAGGAGCCTGATGGGCTATAGTCCATGGGGTCGCAAAGAGTCAAATACAACTGAATGACTGAGCACACAATTTTTTAATGCACGTATGGTTGATTTACCATTTTTTAATTTAAGTATGGTTTATATTAGTTTTAGGTATACAAAATAGTGGTTCAGTCCTTTTGCAGATTATACTCCATTACAGGTTATTGCAAAGTAGTGGATATAATTTCTTGTGCTACAGTATACTCTCGTTGTTTATGTAGTTTATATTCAGTAGTTTATATCTGTCGGGCCTCCAACAGATTTGGCCCTTCCTGCCCCCTTTCCCCTTTGGTAACCGCACATTTTGTTTTCTGTTTGTGTGTCTTTCTGTTTTGCATGTACATTCATTTGTATTATTTTTTAGATTCTGCATAAGTGACGTCTCTAGGCATAATATTCTCTAGGTCCCTTCACATTGCTGCAAAGGGCAGTACTTCTTTCCTTTCTTTGGTTGAGTTGTATTCCAGTGTGTGTGTCCGTGTGTATGTGTGTTTGTGTTTACACACTCCACATCCTCTTAATCTATTGGTCTGTTGATGGGCACTTGGGTTGCTGTTGAGTCTTGGCTATGGTAAATAGTGCAGCTACGAATTTGGTGTGCATCTTGTCAAGGGCTTCCCAGGTGGCTCAGTGGTAAAGAATTCACCTGCCAGTGTAGGAGATGCAGTCGATGCAGGTTCGATCTCCGGGTAGGGAGGATTCACTGGAGGAGGAAATGGCAACCTACTCCAGTATTCTTGCCTGGAAAATCCCATGGACAGAGGAGCCTGGCAGGCTTCAGTCCATAGTGTCACAAGAATCAGATGGGACTGAGCATGAATTCATGCGCAGACCTTTTCAAATTAGAGTTTTTGTTTTTTTCCAGATATACACCCAGGAGTGGGATTGCTGGATCATATGGTAGTTCTATTTTTAAGTTTTTGAGGAATTTCTATATTGTTTTCCACAGTGGGTGTACCAATTTATATTCCCACCAACAGTGTACAAGCGTTCCCTTTTCTCCATATCCTCTCCAAAATTTATTTGTAGGCATATAAATGATAGCCATTCTCATATGTATGAGGCATTATCTCATTGTTTTGATTTTAATTTCTTTAATAACTAATGTGTGCGTCCTAAGTCACTTCAGTCATGTTCGACTCTTTGCGATACTATGAACTGTGGCTCACCAGGCTACTCTGTCCATGGGGATTCTCCAGGCAAGAATAGTGGAGTGGGTTGTCATGCCCTTCTCCAGGGGATCTTCCCAACCCAGGGATTGAACCTGTGTCTGTTAGGTTTTCTGTATTGGAAAACAGTTTCATTACCACTGGTACCACCTGGGAAGCCCAATAACTAGTAATGCTGAGCATTTTTTCACATGCCTGTTAGCCATCTCTGTTTTTTGGGTGGAAATGTCTGTTCAGGTCTTCTACCCATTTTCTGATTTTTTAAAAATATTGAGTTGTATAAGTTGTTTGTGTATTTTGAATATCAATTACCTGACAGTTGCATCATTTGCAGACATTTTTCTCATTTTGTAGGTAGATTGGCTTTTTGTTGTTTCAGTGGTCTCCTTTGCTGTGAAAAAGCTTTTACATTTAATTAGATCTCACTTGTTTATTTTTGCTTTTTTTCTTATGCCTTAGGAGACTGATTCAAGAGAACATTGCCACAATTTTATGTCCAAGTGTGTTCTGCCTATGTTTTCTTCTAGGAGCTTTATGGTTTCAGGCCATATGTTTAGGTCCTTAAACCATTTTGAGTTTATTTTTGTATATCATATATCCCTTATAAATAAGGAAAGTTTCTAATCTCATTGTTTTACATGTGACTGTCTAGTTTTCCCCAGAGAAGGCAATGGCACCCCACTCCAGTACTCTTGCCTGGAAAATCCCATGGGTGGAGGAGCCTGTTAGGCTGCAGTCCATGGGGTCGCTAAGAGTCGGACATGACTGAGCGACTTCACTTTCACTTTTCACTTTCATGCATTGGAAAAGGAAATGGCAACCCACTCCAGTGTTCTTGCTTGGAGAATCCCAGGGACGGGGGAGCCTGGTGGGCTGCCGTCTATGGGGTCGCACAGAGTCGGACACGACTGAAGCGACTTAGCAGCAGCAGCAGCAGTCTAGTTTTCCCAGTGCTACTTGTTGAAGAAACTGTCTCCATTGTGTATATTCTTGCTTCCTTTGTAATAGATTGGTTAACCAAAAGCGTGTAGGTTTGTCTCTGGGCTTTCTATTTTGTTCCATTGATCTATGTGTCTGTTTTTGTGCTAATATGAACTATTTGCTTACTGTAACTTTTTTGTTTTTAGTATAGTCTAAGTTCTGGGGGGTTTAACCTGCAAATTTGTTCTTTTTTTTTTTTTCAAGACTGCTTAGGCAATTTGAGATCTTTTTTGTTTCCATGTGAATTTTAGGATTATTTGTATTAATTTTCCAAAAAATGTCATGGGTAGTTTGATAGGGGTTGCATTAAATCTTCAGATTACTTTTGATAATATGGCCATTTTAACAGCATTAATTCTTCCATCTGAGAATGCAAGATACCTTTCCATTTCTTTGAATCATCTTTAATTTCTTTTATCAATGTTTTATAGTTTTTCAGAGTATAGGTCTTTCACTTCCTTGGCTAGGTTTCTTCCTAGGTAATTTTTTATGATTTTTAAATGGTATTTTTTTTTTAACTTTCCCTTTCTGATATTTCATTATTAGTGCATACACATGCAACGTATTAATTTTGTATCCATCACTTTGCTGAATTCATTTATTAGTTTCAGTAATTTCTGGGGTGCAGATTTTAGGGTTCTGTATGTAGAGTAGCATATTCAAAAGCCGAGACATTACTTTGCATTGCAAGGTCCGTCTAGTCAAGGCTATGGTTTTCCAGTGGTCATGTATGGATGTGAGAGTTGGACTGTGAAGAAAGCTGAGCACCAAAGAATTGATGCTTTTGAACTGTGGTGTTGGAGAAGACTCTTGAGAGTCCCTTGGACTGCAAGGAGATCCAACCAGTCCATTCTAAAGGAGACTAGTCCTGGGTGCTCTTTAGAAGGACTGATGCTAAAGCTGAAACTCCAATACTTTGGCCACCTTGTGCGAAGAGTTGACTCATTGGAAAAGACTCTGATGCTGGGAGGGATTGGGGGCAGGAGGAAAAGGGGACGACAGAGGATGAGATGGCTGGATGGCATAACTGACTCGATGGACATGAGTTTGGGTGAACTCATGGGAGTTGGTGATAGACAGGGAGGCCTGACGTGCTGCAATTCATAGCGTTGCAAAGAGTCGGACACGACTGAGTGACTGAACTGAACTTATGTAGAGTATCATGCCACCTGAAAATTGTAACAGTTTTCCCTTTTCCCTTCCAATTTGGATGCCTTTTATTTCTTTTTCTTGTCTAATTGCTGTGGCTAGAACTTCCAATACTATGGTAAGTGGAAGTGGTGAGAGTAAGCATTCTTTCTTTCTTCCTGAATTTAGTGGAAAGGCTTTAAGCTTTTCACTACTGAGTATGATGTTGGCTGTGTTTAATAGCCTTTATTATGTTGGGATATGTTCTCTTTATACCTGCTTTGATGAGAGCTTTATCATGAATGTGTGTTGAATTTTGTCAAATTCTTTTACAGTGTCTACTGAGATGATCGTGTGATTTCATCCTTTTACTAATGTGGTATATCGCCTTGATTGATTTATGGATGTTCAGGCCTTAGAATAAAATCCAACTTGATCCATGGCATATGATCCCCAACCCCCCTTTTTAAATGTATTACTGGATTTGGTTTTGCTGATATTTTGTTGGGGATTTTTGCATCTATATTCATCAAAGATATTGGCCTGTAACTTTCTTCTTTCATAGTGTCTTTGTCTAGTTCTGGTTTCAGGGTAATGCTGGATTTGTGGAATGAATTTGGGAGTATTTCCTCCTCTTTAATTTTTTGGACTAGTTTGAGATAAATAGATACTGGCTTTTCTCTAAATGTTTGGTGGATTCCCCTGTGAAGCCATCTGGTCCTGGACTTTAGTTTGCTAGTTTTGTTTGTTTTTTTTTTTTAATTACAAATTCAATTTTCTTTCTAAGGATTGGTCTGTTCAAATTGTCTGTTTCTTTTTGACTCAGTCTCTTGGCAGGCTGTATGTTTCTAGAAATATGTACATTTCTTTTAGGTCATTCAGTTTGTTGGCATGTGACTGTTCATAGTATTCTCATGATTTTTTTGCTATGAGTCATTATTTCTTCTCTTTCAGTTATTATTTTATTTGGGTACTCTCTCTTTGCTTCTTGGTAAGCCTGGCCAAAAGCATGCGGCTGTGAACTTCCCTTGAACTGCTTTTGCTGCACCCCGTATATTTTGGAAAGTTGTATTCCCATTTTCATTTGCCTTGAGGTATTTTTAAATTTTCTCTTGATTTCATTATTGACCCATTGGCTTTTTAGTAGCCTTTTGTTTGGTCTCTGCACGTTTGTTTGTTCCTGTTTTTGTTTCTATAGCTAATTTCTACTTTCATACCATTGTAATTTGGAAAAAAATGTTTGATGTAATTTCTATTCTCTTGAATTTGTCAAGGCATTTGTAGAGTGGGGAAGGAACAGAATAATCTCTCTCTTTTTCTTATATGTAAAAGTTAGAAATATGTACAGAGACCAGCATAAAATAGGTTCATTTCATGTTGCCATACTTTCTCAGAATGCTAATCAGGTAGTTACCCTTTTCTCATCCTTTTCTCTCTAAAGACTGGAGACCCAATCATGCGTGTCCAACTTTACCTGAGCACGAGTTCAAGAGAAAAGATATTTGGTGGAACAAATCCAGATTTAAGCATTTCTTCTTTTAGTGGTAATTAATGCTTCTTAGAAAGTAAAGCAATGTAATTGAAATTTCAAACAAAATGAGTTATATGAATAGTCCTCCTATTTGTTTGGGATTTAGATAATCAATTTCTAAGGATGTGCTGCCCATTGTACAAATTTTTATAACTGAGTTTTACTTTTTCCCTGAACTCTTTCTTTGTAATATATACATCCTATGGGTTGTGCAGTTTATTGTGGGCTATTTCCTGCAGAATACACTTCTAGGTATTGCACCATACTGAGCTTTCTCATTTCCTACTTGCCTTTTCTGCCAAACACACCTTTCTCATATTACAGCTATCTACTGCCATTGGACTTCTCCTTTCTCTTTGTGTTTCTATCTTCTGTGCTAAAAGCTATTTTTACTCTTAGATTTTACTATTCCAGAATTGATGCCTAAAGGCCGTTAAGAATAATAATTATTTCTTAATATATAATCCAAGAAAATGACAATTCTAGACTTTATAACATTTTGTCTTAAATCTTTTTCTGCTCACTAGAAGTGAGTTATACAAACTCACGTTCTTTAAAATGAGATGAAATCAATTGGAGGAAGCAATCCCTTGCTACTAGATTTTGTTTTTAGAAAATTCATGAAGGATACAATCTTCCTTTCTATTGTCCTTTCCACCTCTAGTCCTATCCTCATTAATTTGGACTGCTTTGCTAGGTTAGTTTTTCTAAGGCTCAGCTGTGATTTTCATTTTCATGCACAAAAATGGAGAGCAGCTTCTCCGCACTGAATCAAGTCTATGCCCTGTGACTTGCCATTCAGGGCCTTTTATTTAACCTTACATTGACCTTAACCTTAACCTGCCTTTCCACTGGAACTTCTTTCTTCTCTCATGTATCCTTACACGAATTCACTGAATTACTCATTCTTTTCTGTACACACAATACATTCTTCAGCTCCAGGATTTTGAATTACTATGTTGGCTTCTGCCTGGATTGTCATTTTTTAAATCTCTTAGTGACCCATGTCCACTTTATATTTCATGATTTAATTAACTAATGATTATGATATCTCCAGAGACAAAATGTATTCTTTAAAGTTATTTTTGATTAAAGTATAATTGACACACAATATTAGTTTTAGATGTACAACATAGTGATCTGACATTTATATACATTACAAATTGATCACCATGGTAAGTCTAGTAACCCTCTGTCACCAGACAAAGAAGCAGTATGACTGACTATATTTTCTATGCTGTTTTACATTCCTCTGACATTTTATAAATGGAAGTTTGTGGCTCTTAATTCCCTTCATCTGTTTCACTCTGCACCCCCAAATCCTGCTCTTTTGTATCTAAGAGTCTGTTTCTATTTGTTCGTTTGTTTTGTTATTAAGATTCAACACAAAAGTATAATCATAGGGTATGTGTCTTTTTATGTCTGACTTATTTCACTTAGCATGGTACCTCTAGGTCCATCCATGTTGTTTCAAGAGGTAAAATTTAATACTTTATATGACTGAGTAATGTTTCATTGTTTCTATATACCATATCTTCTTCATCTAGTTAGCTATTGATGGACATTTACATTGTTTCCATATCTTGGCTATTATAAGTAATGCTGTGATCAGCATAGGGGTGCATATATCTTTTCAAAATAGTGCTTTTGTTTTCATCAGATGAATATCCAGAAGGAATCACAGGTTGTACAGCAGTTATGTTTTTAAGTTTTTGAGGAAACTTTATATTGTTTTCCATAGTGGTGGGACCAATTTAAACTCCCACCAACCGTACATAAAAATTCCTTTTTCTCCATATCTTTGCCAACAGTTGTTCTTTGTCTTTTTGATAACAGCCATTCTGACAGATGTGAGGTAATACCTCATTTTTATTTGCATCTCTGCAATGATTAGAGATGCTGAGCGTTTTTTCATGTGTGTGTTGGTCATCTATATGTCTTCAAGGGAGAAATCTCTATTTAGGTGCTCTGCCTCTTTTTTATTTATTTTATGTTGAGTTGCATGAGTTTCTTTATATATTTTAGGCAGTTGGATGGCATCACTGACTCAATAGACATGAGTTTCAACAAACTCCAGGAGTTGGTAATGGGCACAGAAGCCTAATATGCTGCAGTCTGCATGGTTGCAAAGAGTTGGACATGACCAAGAGACTGAACTGAATTGAACTGTGTTGACCACTTGTCAGATATATGATTTGGAAGTATTTCCTGCAGTTTGATAGGTTCTCCATTCATTTTGTTGATGGATTCATTTGTTATGCAGAAGTTGTTGGGTTTTATGTAGTCCCACTTTTTAATTTTTGCTTTTGTTGCCTTAGCTTTGGTGTCAGATACAAAAAAAATTATTGCCAAGATCAGCATCAAGGTGATTACCACCCATGTTTTCTTTAGGAGTTTTAAAGTTTTTGATCTTAAATTCAAGTCCTTAATTATTCTGAGTTAATTTTTGTGTGTGGTATAAGATGGTGGTCCAGTTTCATTCTTTTGCATGTGACTGCCCCGTGTTTCCAACACGACTTATTTAAGAGACTGTTCTTTCCTCATTGTATATTCTTTCCTCCTCCATTGTAAATTAATTGACCATATAAACTTGGGTTTATTTCTGGACTCTCTATTAGGTTCCATTGATCTATATGTCTGTTTTTGTGCCAAAACATACTGTTTCTACAGCTTTATAATATAGTTTGAAATCATGAAGTGCTTTGCCTCCACTTTGTTCTTTCTCATGAAGACTTTGCTTTTGTGTCAGTCTTTTGTGATTCCATACAAATTTTAGAATTGCTTGTTCTAGTTGTATGAAAAATGCTACTGTAATTTTGATAGGGGTTGCACTGAATCTGTAGATTGCTTTGCATAGTATGGACATTTTAACAATATTCATTCTTCCAATCTATGAGCATGGAATACCTTTCTATTTATTGGTATCTTCAGTTTCTTTTATCAGGGTCATATTTTTCAGTATACAGGTAAATTTTATTCTTTTTGATGCAGGTGTAAATGGGATTGTCAGTCTTTCTGATAGTTTGCTGTTAATATAGAGAAAGAAATGTAACAAAATTTTGCATGTTAATTTTATAGCCTGGAACTTTACTGAATTTATTAGTTAAAATATGTTTTCTGGTATTTTTAGGTTTTTTAATATATAAAATCACAACATTTGCATATAGTGACAGTTTCATTTCTTCCTTTCCAATTTTGATGACTTTTATCTCTTTTCTTATCTGATTGCTGTGGCTAGGTCTTCCAATACTACGTTGAATACAAGTAGTGAAAATGGACATTGTTGTTCCTGATCTAGAGGGAAAGTTTTCAGCTTTTCATCATTGAGTGAAGTGATTTAAGCTGTGAGTTTGTCATATATGCTTTTTATTATGGTGAGGGATGCTCCCTCTTTATCTGCTGTATTTAGAGTTTTTGTCATAAATAGATATTGAATTTTGTCAAACTCTTTTCCTATACCTATTGGGATGATCATGTGATATTTATCCTTTGTTTTGTTAATGTGGTGCAGATCACATCAGTCTGCAGATATTCAAGCATCCCTTGCATTCCTGAAATAAATCCCACTTGATCATGGTGTATAATTCTTTAAATATATTGTTGAATTAAGTTAATATTTTGTTAAGGTTTTTCATCTATGTCCAAAAGGATTTTTTTTTTTTTTTTTTGTACTCTTTTTTTGGTAATATCTTTTTCTGGTTTTGGTATCAGGGTAATGTTGTCTTCCTACAATAATTTTGGAAGCACTCCCCCCTCTTCAATTTTTTGAGAAAGATAGGTATTAACTCATCCTTAAATATATGATAGAGTTCACTTGTCCTGAACTTTTATTCAGTGATATTAAGTTACTGAACTTTTGTTTAGAGAGTTTAAATTTTTGAATCGACTTCACTACTAGAGATTAGTTTGTTAAAATTTTCTTTCATCCTGATTCGTTCTTGGAAGATCGTATGTTTCTAGAAATTTATTCGTTTTTTCTAGGTTGTCCCATTTTTGGGGCATATAATTATTTGTTATAATCTCTTACCTAATGACTTGATCTCTATGATCTAGTCTTTCTTATGATTCTTTGGATTTCTTTGGTGTCAATTGTAACTTCTCTTTCATTTATACTTTTATTTATTTGGGTCCACTGCCTTTTTTCTTGATGGGTCTGGCTAAACATTTATCAACTTTGTTCATCTTTCTTTTCACAGAAATAGCTGTTAGTTTTATTGTTCTTTTCTATTATCCTTTAAGTCTTATCTTTTATTTATTTTAGCTCTGTATTTATTATTTCCTTCCTTCCACATCCAGGCATCGTTTCCACTTTGGTCCAGTCTCTTTATTCTTTCTAGAGCTATTTCTTTTCCCCAGTAGCATATTGGACACCTACCTACTTGAGGGTATCATCTTCTGGTGCTATATCTTTTTGCCATTTCATACTGTTCATGGGGTTCTCAAGGCAAAAATAATGGAGTGGTTTGTCATTCCCTTCTCCAGTGGACCAGGTTTTGTCAGAACTCTCCACCATGACCCATCCTTCTTGAGTGGCCCTGCATGGCATGGCTCATAGCTTCATTCAGTTATATAAGGCTCTGATCCATGTGATAATTTTAATTAGCTTTCTGTAATTGTGGTTTTTGTTCTGGAAGCTGTGGGATGGTAGTTCTTGCTTCTGTCTGCGCTCTGATTGATGAAGAGGCTTGTGCAAGCTTCCTGAGGGGAGGGACTGGCTTAGGTTTAGGTTTAGGATTATTTATTTAAAATTTTTCTTGTTTCCTGAGGTAGGCCTGTATCATTTTAAGATTTTCTATTAGAGCTCCTTTTGCTCTGTCCCATAGATTTTGAAATATTGTGGTTCTACTTTTGTTCATTTCAAAATATTTTTTTATTTCCTTTTTGATTTTCATTGACCTATTGGTTGTTTAGAATTAGCCTCCCTATGTTTCTGTTTTTCCCAGTTTTCTTCCTTTAATTAATTTCTAGTTTCATACTCTGTGGTCACAAAGAAATGCTAGATATGATTTCACTTTTGTTAAATTTATGGAGACTTCTTTTCTGTGTATCATATGATCTATTCTGGACAGTGTTACATGTTCACTTGAAAAAAATGTGTGTTCTGCTGTTTGGGGGTGGAATATTGTGTATATTTATTCAGTCTGCTATAATATGTCATTAAAGGCTGATGTATCCTTTTTGATTTTCTCTCTAGATGATATATCCATTAATGTCTACCATTGGTGGGTAGGTTGAGTGAGGTTGCTGCTCAGTACCTTACCAGGGCGAGGTACATTGTGTTAGCTACATGTAAGAAGAATAAAAACACTTAAGAGGAACCATTCAGCCCTTCCACCCCTGGAGAAAGTTCTACCAGATCCCTGCCTCTCCAGCATGTGACCTGAAATTAGTTAATCCATCTCCTTGTTTGACCCAACTTGCTGCCTGTGCACTGGGACTTAGAGTTGGTGAGTTTATGCATGATTCTTCAAGAGTAAGGTCTTAGTACTCTCAGTACCCACAGCTCTTCAGCTGTCCCAGACATAAGCCTCATTGGTTTCCAAAGCCAGACATTATGGGAAAGCCAGACATTAGGGGGATTTGTCTTCCAAGTGCAGGTTCCCTAAGCTTGGGGCTTGGACCCCTTGCTTCTCAGAGAGGACTTGGCTGTAATTGTGATATCTCTTTTGATTGTGAATCACTGGATTCTGAGTCTGGTCTGGATTCTGAGTAGCCTGTGTCTCTGCCCCTCTTACCCATCTCAATGTGGCCTTTTATTTATATTTTTAGTTGTAGAAAATCTATTCTGCTAGTCTTCAGTTTGTTCTCAAAGATAGTTGTTCTATATGTAGTTACAGGTTTGGCATGTCCATGGGAGGTGACCTCAAGATTTTCATACTCTGCTGTCTTGATCTGGACATTTTATGATTTATCTTAAATATGTCTGTCTCCCTAAGCCTGAAATGTTTACAACTGTTTTCTCCAGATACTCAAAGTAAACCATCCTCATTCTAAAAATCAGTGGCACTTATTATATTTTATCTTGAGCTTAGTCACATTAAAAATTGAACATCTAACCCATGTCAAACACAATTTAGGCCCTAGGGATGTAGCAGTGAACAAAGTACACAAAAATTCTTGTCCTCATGGAGCTTATTCTGAAGTGTTATAACTGCCTAGGTGAGTTTTAAAATACTGATTTTATAATTACTTACATTGATAAGTGAAGAGAGAAGATCAAGTTTCAGCACATTTACATACTACTCATGTTTTTACGAAAGCAAAGATAAATGTTTTCATTAATAAATGTTGCTCTGTGACTGGAAAACGTGTGATCTTTCTTGCTATTATTCTACTTTGTTAAAATAAGAAATACAGTTGTTCTTGGGATATTGAGCAATAAGTGCTATTTAGGAGAGATGGATTAGTGAATCACAGGCTCTCCACTGTGACAGGAAAAGAGAGAATCCACATAAAAGAACTGCCAAATCCACCAGGCAGACCGACTCTTTCTGGTGTGCATCCTGTTGTTTCAGGTTCTTTTATGAGACTTGATTCGACTCCTCAGCTCTCCCTGGATAAGCAATAGAGACGAAAGCCCATACATACGCTTACCATGACCCAAGAGGAGTCATGGCATCATTTTTATTGTCATTGTTTTATTCCCTTTTAGCCCTGGTACCAAGGAATAGTTTGGTGGCTTCTTTGCTAATAGCAAGCTCAACAACAAACACCTTTCTCAAGAAATTGGTTGAGAATTAGGATGAATTTCTCTCTTTTCTGCTTTTCTCTTATAAAGTCCATTGTGACCCCATGAATTGCAGCATCTATTTTTTCATGTCTTACAGTGAGCTTGTACTAATGATTTTAATCAAGATTTCACTTTGCTCATGCTTCGTAAGACTCTCTCCAAATATATCTTGGAGTTCCTGATGAATGCTTCAGATATTTTCATCAGTAAGTTGGTTGAATGAACACGTGTTTTAGTAGGCAAAGTTGTTGCTTTTACTGAGTTATACAGTATCTTCTGAGACCTGTTAGTCATCTCAGAACTATTTTTGTTTCTTCTGGGTACCATGATGCTTACAGGTGCTGCTGTTGATTGCATCCTTGAGTATCAGCACATTCTGCAGGTGGCATGTCCATGTCACGCCTTGCTGTTCTAGCTCACTGGGCATCAAAACTAGCTACCAGGCAATGTCATCATGTTTTTCATCTCCAATTAGGTGCCACACTGATAAACCTGAATTTTTCATGGAACAAAAACCGTTCAACGGTCCATGGAGAAGTGAGGAGAGAGATTCTCTCCCTTTCCTATGTTTTCTTCTTTTGTAGGGGAGCGAGAACAAGCCTTCTACTCTTACACATTTCCAGGATAATTTGATGATACTTAATTTTCTGTTTCCCTTTCCTTTTTTCTTTCTTTCTTTTCTTCCTCCTTCTCTCTTTCCATTCTTACTTTTCTTCCTTCTTTCTTCTCTTTTTCCCTCCATCCCTCCCTCCTTCCTTTCTTCCTTCTCTGTCTGTCTCCTTTTTCTTCATGTTCTCTTCTTAAGAAATGGGTCTTAGTCCCTTTATTCTCTGCCTATAAATTGGCAGAACTTTTAAAATATTCTCCCTGTTCTTATGGTATAAATCATTTCCCAGAAACTTCTAAATCTCTCAAGTAAAGAGATCATGGAAGTCAAGCTCAACTGATTCAGTAGGTTCTATAATATAGAAAGAGCTCAAAGAGCAACTGTTGATGAATGAATAAAATAAACACAGCATATCAGCTAATTGCTATCTGAAATTACTCTACAGAGTTACTTTAGTGCATATTTTATTTCTTCTAAAGTTCATAAAAACTAGGTTTATTTTCATTTAACTTTGTGCCTTCTAAGGCTCCTCACTTAGTATTTTGTATGTAATGGCTTAAACAATTTTTAAGTAATGGATAATGTTTCTTCTACATTTGCACTAAATTTCATAGGAGTGAGATGTATCACAGAGTAAAACATAGCTGATAAATAGGATGTAGTCCTGGAGAAGGCGATGGCACCCCACTCCAGTACTCTTGCCTGGAAAATCCCATGGATGGAGGAGCCTGGTGGGCTGCAGTCCATGGGGTTGCGAAGAGTCTGACATGACTGAGTGACTTCACTTTCACTTTTGATTTTCATGCATTGGAGAAGGAAGTGGCAACCCACTCCAGTGTTCTTGCCTGGAGAATCCCAGGGACGGGGGAGCCTGGTAGGCTGCCGTCTATGGGGTCGCACAGAGTCGGACATGACTGAAGCGACTTAGCAGCAGCAGCAGCAGCAGGATATAGTCCAAAGTTCAGACTTGGGTAGCTTTATTATTGCTTGCATCCTATAGGTTGTGCTAATGAGCTCAGTAGTGGTCAACTCTGCAACCCCATGGACTGTAGCCTGCCAGGTTCCTCTGTCCATGGAATTTTTCAAGGCGAGAATACTGGAGTGTGTTGCCATTTCCTTCTCCAATACTATGCTGCTGCTGCTGCTAAGTTGCTTCAGTCGTGTCTGACTCTGTGCAACCCCATGGACTGCAGCCTACCAGGCTTCTCCGTCCATGGGATTCTCCAGGCAAGAACACTGGAGTGGGTTGCCATTTCTTTCTCCAATGCATGAAAGTGAAAAGTGAAAGTGAAGTCGCTCAGTGGTGTCTGACTCTTAGCGACCCCATGGACTGCAGCCTACCAGGCTCCTCCATCCATGGGATTTTCCGGGCAACAGTACTGGAGTGGGGTGCCATTGCCTTCTCCCTCCAATACTATAGGTTAATTTTTGTTAAATGGTTACCTTTAATCTTAAGGGATAGGTATCTCTGTAGCCTTCTAATTTTAAAGTTTCTTTGTTAACTAACTGTTCACATTTGACATTTGCAAAGCAGTTTTTTGCTTATGTGATTCCTATCATCAGGTCTGTTTATTTCTCTCCCTTGGTTCTTGCCTCATTGCAATAAAAGTTTGGAACAATGGACTAAAGGGTTTAAAACAACAGACAAGTTGCAGCGCAGTTACAGCCCAAGCAGACAGATCTTTTATTAAGCAGCCACTCCCAAGACATGGGAGCAGGTCAACCCCAAAGAAGTCATTGTAAGGATTCCTTTGGCTTCCCCCTTTTTATACTTCCTGTCTCCATGCTTTGGTTCTGCCCTGGGTAAAAATAGAGCTTGTACTCACCACCAGTCAGGAGAGGGAATGCAAGTGGGCATAGGCTCAAGGCCAATTGACAGTTGCAAGTTACGTGACAGGCTCTGTTGTGCATGTCTTCCCATAATTCAGTCTGTTATAATAAGATGCATATATGCGTAGAATATTTATGAACCCTTAATGGGCTCCTAAGGCTGCCTAAGGTTACTTAAGGAAGCCCCTGTGGTTAGTGTGTATCCACTTTGTGCTCTCCTGGGCCTGTCTGGGCTTAGAGATCAGCTTGCATCCTTTTCCCTTAGGCCACCCCTTGTTGCTCATGCCTAACTTCCTACCTAACACTATCATAATGAACAATTTTTTTCCCTAAACAAATGAAAAAAAATTAGATATTAAGTCAATATAATACAAAGCCAACAGTCACAAAACGTTATCATCATTTTAAAAGAAAATAAATATTTTTGCCCAGGGTCTTTATGCTAAATGTTACTTATATTCTGTGTTTGTTATGATTATTTAGAAGCTAGAAATATTATTTAAATATTATTTAAAAGCTAGAAATATTTAAAATTTCTCCTAGTGGCAGTAGATTATTATTTTGTATAATAGTTCATCTAATAATACATGGATGCTGTTAAGGTGGATGGACTATAGGAACAGCAATAAAGATGACCTACAGGAAAGTGTCCACTTGGTGACAAGAGAAGCTGAGTTTTAAAATTCGTGAAAAGAATAAGACCCATAAATGGGCTAAGTTGTTTACCTGGAGCTGAAGTTATGACAAGTTAGGATGGGAAAATTTGAGGCGAGACAAGTGTGACAATATTAGCATGATTCTTTATAATCATGATTTGAATGGTATACCAGACAACTGGAATGTCTTTGTCTTATGTATCTAATCAGAATATTCATGTTATTTTTTGAAATCAAGGGTTTTAAAATTATAAAGAGTATTTCACTTGAGGATTACATTACAAGGAGATATGAATGAAAAAGTAATGAATGTATGGTGTGGAAGTTCCATAGTTTAGTGAATGGTATCCTTATGTTACTCAGGCCAGAAGAAAAAAAAATTTTTTTATCCTGAACATCAAATCCATCAACAAAGCCTCTTGATTTTACTTCTTCAATATCTTATAAATCTTCCCATTTCTTTCACCAAAATCATTGTAGTCCACATTACCATAATTTTCGTCTGAACTACTGAAATAGCCATTAAACTCATCTTCTTAAATATATTTTCTCTTTCCTCCAATCAGTTGTTTTGCACTATAGTTATTGAACTTTTCAAATGGCAAGCCCTACAATGTTATCTTCTTGTATAAAATCTGTCAGTGACTTCCAATGCTCTCAGAATACAAATTATTTCACATGTCCTACAAAGGTCATCAGGATTTGGTCTCTTTATCCCGTATTATCTAGCTACTGATAACTTAAATCTATAAATACAGCCCTGATTTGTCCCATAAACTTCCAGACACATGTGCAATTGCCAAAATGCATAAAACTGATTATTCTCTTGTCCCAGATTTTGGAGACCTTTGTAATATATTTCTTTCAAAGTATATGGCCATTTTGCTTAGGCTGTCACTTTTTTTTGGCATCCAATTTCTTATAATTTTTTTCTTATTGCTTTTAAAAATATCTCTAGGTTTGATATAACATGAAAGTCATTCTTACAAATGACTTTTGCACACCTTTCAGGAATTTCAATGGTTGAAAATCAGTCATCCTATACAATAATCCCATTAGAGGAGTGATAATCCCATTGCAAAATATTATCAGTGATTACCTGGAGATAGTTACAAGTAATTTTCCTTTTTATTTCTTTGCACATTTATATTTTCTAAATTTACGCAATAAACATGTTTTGTCTCTGATGATAAGTAATAACAACTCTTTTTAAAAGGTCAATGTTTAAACTGAATTAAGAGTATTGGCTTGGGTGTGTGCTAAGTTGCTTCAGTCATGTCTGCCTCTTTGCAACCCCAGGGACTGTATCCCACCAAGCTCCTCTGTCCATGGGATTCTCCAGGCAATAATACTGGAGTGGGTTACCATGGACTCCTCCAGGGGATCTTCCCAACCCAGGGATTGAACCCATGTCTCCTGCATTTCCTGCAGGCAGGTTATTTACCACTAGCGCCACCTGGGATAGAATTAAATATTAACGCAAACTCTGAGGATAGGTAGCCATTATAAAGTCTGTATAAAATATGAAAAAACATAAAGGAACTAGAAAGCATCTAAAATTAGAATCTGTAGGCAGTTTTACTCTTGAAAAACTATCCATAGAGGGTAAAAACAGAGTTTGTAGCTATTTTTCCTGTAGGTTCTTGTCAGTTGCTATCTACAACAGCAGAAAACTACCTACTTATAGGTGTAGGTGACAAAAACAAAACAGCTTAGGGCTGGAAGGGTTTCTGGAAGTTTAAGAGAATGATCTGTGAGAGAGCTACAGAATGCAAAAGACCTCAGACTGAGAATAACTTGCCTAAATCTCTGACTGACAGCTAACTTATATATCTTTGGGGAAGGATCTAGTGGGATTATCCCCAAAGAGATAGAGATCAGGGAGAAAACTAGCCTTGAAAATTAGAACTCCTGTGGATGGGATTTGTGAATTTCCTGGTATTTTTGTTGTTGTTCAGTTGCTCAGTCATGTCTGACTCTTTGCAACCCCATGGACTGTTGCATGCCAGGCTTCCCTGTCCTTCACTATCTCCCAGAGTTTGCTCACATTTCATGTTCATTGAATCGGTGATGCCATCCAACTGTCTCATCCTCTGTTTCCCCCTTCTTCTCCTGCCTTCAATCTTTCCCAGCATCAGGGTCTTTTCCAATGAGTCGACTCCTCACATCAGGTCACCAAAGTATTGGAGTTTCAGCTTCAGCATCAGTCCTTCCAATGAATATTCAGGGTTGACTTGCTTTAGGATTGACTAGTTTGATCTCCTTGCAGTCCAAGGGACTCTCAAGAGTCTTCTCCAATACCAGAGTTTTAAAGCATCAATTCTTTAGTGCTCAGCCTTCTTTATGGTTCAACTCTCACACATGTACATGACTACTGTATAAACCATAGCTTTGACTATTACGGACCATTGTCAGCAAAGTGATGTCTATTTTTTAATATGCTGTCTAGGATTGTCATAGCTTTTCTTCTAAGGAGCAAGTATCTTTTAATTGCAGGGATGCAGTCACTGTCCACAGGTATTTTAACTGAATATATTTCCAAAACGATGTCCAGCTTGGTGGTAGACAGCTGAAGCCTTATGGGTTTGAGGTATCAGAGAACAGATCTTGAAGCTGGAAGAGAAGTTAAAACTTAACTTCTCTTTGTGGGAGAATTCCACAAAGCAAGGTGACCCTAGAATAAGTCCCCAAATCTGAGTATATACTCTTTTCAAATATTGGTTTCCTGCTAAGCTGTGCAGATGTAGGGGACACTCTCAGGGTTCCAGGCTATGAAATGTAGCACTGGGAAGTTGTAAAAATTAAGCAGAGATTTGTAAAATTCAAGGTAGACAGAATTTGCATTTTAACTCTGGAGTAGGTAATTCCCTATTATAGTAACATCAATGAAACACAGTAGAAAACAAGAAAACAAAAGCAAAACAGTAATAAAAAACAAACCTCAGAAGAACCCAACAGATTACATCTACACAGTCTTAGTTTTCATCTTAAAAAACACTAGACCTGCCAAGAAACAGGGAAGAATGACCTGCATGTAGGAGGGAAAATGCAATCAATAGAAATTGACTTTGAGTCTGTCCAGAAGTTGCACTTAGAAGATAACAGATTCAAAACTGCTAGTATACGTGTGTTCAAAAATTAAAAGGCACACGATTAAATAATAAGAAAAAGTGAGTGAAGAATTGGGGGAAAATCAAGAGAGAAACTGAAGCAAAAAAAGATATTCTGGAGCTGATAATTACATTAACTAAAAGGAAAAATTGACATATAGTCTCAACAGAATTTGGGAGTGGGAAGAAAAAATAGTAAGCTTGAAATTAGATCTATAAAAATTATTTAATATAACAAGGAACGTTTATTTATTTAATTATTATTATTATTTTTACAAAAACTGAGCAGAGAAACTTAGAAGGCTGTGGGACAATATCCATCAGCCCAATATATGTGCAACTTATATTCCAGAAGCAAAGAAGGGAGAGAAGGGTCAACAACCAAGAAAAATCTTGAAAGCAGATAGAAAAGAATAAGACCTTACATTCAAGGGAATAGCAGTACAATTGATGATTGACCTGTCATCAGAAAAAAGAATCTGGAAAACATTAGGGTAACAGGTTCAATTTGATGAAATTGTCCACCAAGAATTATATATCCAATAAATCTAGCATGGCTGCTGTAAAATTTCCAAAGAAAGTTTTTTAGACTGGAGGGAAAGGACACAGATGGTAACTTAGAGCTACACGAAGAAATAAAGTACACAGGAAATGATAAATAGGTTGATAAATATAAAACAGTAGCACTTTCTTTTTCTATCTTTAATTCTTTAAAAGACATATGGTGACTCAGAGCAAAAGTTAAGACACTGAGTTATTGGGTTTATAATATATGTAAATATGATACTGCACTGGTGGTGTAGTTGCTAAGTCATGTCTGACTCTTGCAACCCCATGGACTAGAGCCCACCAGGCTCCTCTGTCTGAAATAGATCATAACAATAACACAGGGGATGGAGCTAACTATAGATATACAGCTGAAAGTTTCTAGTATTTTGTGTTAAATAATTAAACTTAAGCTCTAAGAAGATTGTCCTGACCTGCCTCTTGAGAAACCTGTATGCAGCTCAGGAAGCAACAGTTAGAACTGGACATGGAACAACAGAGTGATTGCAAATAGGAAAAGGAGTACGTCAAGGCTGTATATTGTCACCCTGCTTATTTAACTTCTGTGAAGAGTACATCATGAGAAATGCTGGGCTGGAAGAACCACAAGCTGGAATCAAGATTGCCGGGAGAAATATCAATAACCTCAGATATGCAGATGACACCACCCTTATTGCAGAAAGTGAAGAAGAACTAAAAAGCCTCTTGATAAAAGTGAAAGAGAAGAGTGAAAAAGTTGGCTTAAAGCTCAACATTCAGAAAACAAAGATCATGGCATCTGATCCCATCACTTCATGGGAAATAGATGGGGAAACAGTGGAAACAGTGTCAGACTTTATTTTCTTGGGCTCCAAAATCACTGCAGTTGTTGATTGCAGCCATGAAGTTAAAAGATGCCTACTCCTTGGAAAGAAAGTTATGACCAACCTAGATAGCATATTGAAAAGCAGAGACATTACTTTGCCAACAAAGGTCCATCTAGCCAAGGCTATGGTTTTTCCAGTGGTCATGTATGGATGTGAGAGTTGGACTGTGAAGAAAGCTGAGCGCCGAAGAATTGATGCTTTTGGTGTTGGAGAAGACTG
>NW_011494753.1:13923767-13929833 GCF_000754665.1 Bison bison bison | reverse complement strand
CTGAAGGAGATCAGCCCTGGGATTTCTTTGGAAGGAATGATGCTAAAGCTGAAACTCCAGTACTTTGGCCACCTTGTGCGAAGAGTTGACTCATTGGAAAAGTCTCTGATGCTGGGAGGGATTAGGGGTGGGAGGAGAAGGGGATGACAGAGGATGAGATGGCTGGATGGCATCACTGACTTGATGTCCGTGAGTCTGAGTGAACTCCGGGAGTTGGTGATGGACAGGGAGGCCTGGCGTGCTGAGATTCATGGGGTCGCAGAGTCGGACATGACTAAGTGACTGAACTGAACTGAACTGAAGAAGATTGTGATGTGTTAAAGATGAATGTTATAATTTCTGATAGAGATTAAAATGAAATAAAGAGATAGAGCTGGGAAAAGAGAAGAATACTAAAAATAAGTCTGAGTAACAAAAAACAAAGCAGGAAAGGAGGAAAAAAAGAGCACAGGTTCAGTAGTTGTACCTCACAGGCTTAGTTGCTCTTCATGTGGGATCCTCCCGAATCAGCGATGGAAACCATGTGCCCTGCACTGGCAGGCAGATTCTTCATCATTGAGCCACCAGAGAAGCCCCAAAACTGACAGTCTAAACACATCTCTCTCAGTTAGCAAGAGAACAATTTCACAACAAAGAATTAACAAAGGACATAAATTATTTGACCAATTCTGTGGAACATCATGGGCTTTCCAGGTGGCTCAGTGATAAAGAATCCACCTTCCAATATAGGAGTCATGGGTTTGATTCCTGAGGGGTGGGGAAGATCTCCTGGAGAAGGAAATGGCTACCCAATCCAGTATTCTTGCCTGGGAAATACCATGGATGGAGGATCCTGGTGGGCTAAAGTCCATGAGTTTGCAAAAGTGTTGAACACAACTTAGCAACTGAACAGCAATAACAACATGAAGCACCATAATGCTGTATAGTTTTAGGTTTTTTTATTTGGTCTATGATGCAGTTTGGGTACACTTTTTGGTATAGAATATGAGCTATGAAGAGAAATTCAATCTTCTGCATATGCTGGAAACATGTGGAAAAGAAAACCATTTCTACATAGAATTGACTTTGCATCTTTATGTAAATTAAGTAACTATTTATGTGTAGATCTTTTCATACTGTTCATGGGGTTCTCAAGGCAATAAAACTGAAGTGGTTTGCCATTCCCTTCTCCAGTGGATCACATTTTATCAGAACTCTCCACCATGACCCATCCACCCATCCATGTGGCCCTACATGGCATGGCTCATAGTTTCATCGAGTTAGACAAGGCTGTGGTCCATGTAATCAGATTGGTTAGTTTTCTGTGATTGTGGTTTTCAGTCTGTCTGCCCTCTGATGAAGAAGGATAAGAGGCTTATGGAAGCTTCCTGATGGGAGAGTGACCCAGGGGGAAACTGGGTCTTGTTCTGATGGGCAGGGCCATGCTCAGTAAATCTTTAATCCAATTTTCTGTTGATGGGTGGGGCTGTGTTCCCTCCCTGTTGTTTACCTGGGGCTAAATTATGGTGGAGGTAATGAAGATAATGGCAACTTCCTTCAAAAGGTCCCATGCCTGCATTGATACACTCAGTGCCCCCAACCCTGCAGCAGGCCACTGCCAGCCCACACCTCTGCAGGAGACTCCTGGACACTCACAGGCAAGTCTGGGTCAGTCTCTTGAGGGGTCACTGCTCCTTTCACCTGGGTCCTGGTATGCACAACCTTCTTGTACCCTCCAAGAGTCTGTTTCCCCAGTCTTGTGTAAGTTCTGGTGGCTCTATGGTGGTGTTAATGGCAACCTCCTCTAAGAGAACTTATGCTCCACCCAGGTCTAATGCACCCAGAGCCCCTACAACTGCAGCAGTCTACTGCTGACCCATACCTCCACAGGAGACACTCAAACACAGTTCTGTCTCAGTCTCTGTGGGGTCTCTGGGTCCTGGTGTGCACAAAGTTGTTTGAGCCCTCTGAGCGTCTCTGACGGGTATGGGGTTTGATTCTAAATGCAATTTCGCCCCTCCTACCATCTTGCTGGGGCTTCTCCTTTGCCCTTGGACATGGGGTATCTCCTCAAAGTTGCTCCAGCGCCACACAGCCGCTACTCCATTGCCTACCTGGATCCATGGCAGCTGCTCTGGGGTCCTGGGCGGGCTGTGGGAGTTTCCTGACAACATCCATTGGATCATCAAAAAGCAAGAGAGTTCCAGAAAAACATCTACTGCTGCTTTATTGACTATGCCAAAACCTTTGACTGTGTGGATCACAACAACATGTGGAACATTCTTAAAGAGATGAGAATACCAAACCACCTGACCTGCCTCCTGAGAAATCTGTATGTGGGTCAGGAAGCAACAGTTAGAACTGGACATGGAACAACAGACTGGTTCCAAATTGGGAAAGGAGTATTTCAAGGCTGTATATTGTCACCCTGCTTATTTAACTTCTATGCAGAATACATCATGAGAAATGCTGAGCTGGGTGAAGCACAAGCTGGAATCAAGATTTCTGGGAGAAATATCAATAACCTCAGATATGCAGATGACACCACCCTTATGGCAGAAAGCGAAGAAGAACTAAAGAGGCTCTTGATGAAAGTGAAAAAGGAGAGTGAAAAAGTTGGCTTAAAACTCAACCTTCAGAAAATGAAGATCATGGCATTTGACCCCATCACTTCATGGCAAATAGATGGGGAAGCAGTGGAAACAGTGACAGGCTTTATTATTTTGGGCTCCAAATCATTGCGAATGGTGACTATAGCCATGAAATAAAAAGATGCTTTCTCATTGGAAGAAAAGTTATGACCAACCTAGACAGCATATTAAAAAGCAAGATATTACTTTGCCAACAAAGGTCCATCTAGTCAAGGCTATGGTTTTTCCAGTAGTCATGTATGGATGTTAAAGTTAGACTGTAAAGAAAGCTGAGCACTGAAGAATTGGTGCTTTTGAACTAGGGTGTTGGAGAAAACTCTTGAGAGTCCCTTGGACTGCCAGGAGATCCAATCAATCCATCCTAAAGGAGATCAGTTCTGGGTGTTCATTGGCCACCTGATGCGAAGAACTGACTCATTTGAAAAGACCCTGATGCTGAGAACAATTAAGGGAAGGAGGAGAAGGGGACAACAGAGGATGAGATGGCATGAGATGCATGGCGTCACTGACTCAATGAACATGAGTCTGAGTAAACTCCAGGAGTTGGTGATGGACAGGGAGGCCTGGTGTGCTGCGATTCATGGGATTGCAAAGAGTTGGACACGACTGAGCGACTGAACTGAACTATGTGTAGATCTATTACTGGACTTTTTATTGCACTCCCTTCACATATAATCTTATAGGCAATTTTTTTTTTTCTCGAAAACCACATACTACATGTCTACCTTCTGATAAGTATGGAAATCAGGTTGTGTAAGTCATTCAAATTATTCTATTTCAGAATTGTTTTGACTATTGTAGTTCCTTTTCCTGGACATACAGATTTTTGAAACAACTTGTTAAGATCTAAAACAAAACAAAACAAAACAAAACAAATACATAAAAGAATTGTTGCAGTTTTTATTGGAAATACATTGTGTGTGAGTTTGGAAAGAATGGACATCTTAACAATATTGAATTTTTCAATGCAGGAGTATGGTATATATTGTACCATTAATTTAGGTCTTATTTAATTTCTTTAATTAGTGTTTTATAATCTTGTACATAAATACTGCATGCATTTTATAAGATTTTTGCCTGTGGTATATGACCTTTGGTGTCATTGTAAATTATAATTTTTATTTCAATTTCCAGTTATTCATTGCTGCTATATAGAATAATATTGATATTTTCATATTGTCCTTGTTTTTTTTGCAGTCTTGATAAGCCTGTTTTTTAGTGCTAGCTTTTTTTTTTAAGATTCTTTTGGAATTTTCCATGTAGACAATGTTGTTTTCAGAGAATGGGGACAGTTTTCTTTCTTTCTTTCTAATCTGTTTCTTTTTCTTTTTGTCTTATCAATACTCTGAGTAGGACAACCAATGAGATGTCGGCTAGGACTGGTGAGAGCAAAAATCCCTGCCTTTGTTCCCAATCATAAAGAAAGGAAGCATTTGTCTTTTACTATTCAGTATAATTTTAGCTGTAGGTTTTTTTTTGTAGATGCCCTTTAAAACTTGGTGATGATCCCTACTATTACCAGTTTGCTCAGAGCTTTATCAGGAAGGGATGTAGAGTCTGTCAAAGAGCTTTTCTGTGTCTATTGAGATAACTATTGGCTTTTTCTTCATATTCTGTTGATATGGTGAATTACAGTCAATCTTCATTATTCATAGATTCTGTATTTCTGAATTTGCCTACTTCTAAAAATTTTTCTCTAATCCCCACATCAACATGTGGTGATTTTGCAGCATTTGTAGATGTACACAAAGCAGGAAAAATTTGAATCCCCTAGTGTGCATGGTCCCAGCTATGGTCAAAAAAAGTGATGCCTTACCATTTTTTCAACTGTCATACTGTAATTAAGCATCATTTTCATGGTCTCTTTATTGCCACATTTTCCACTTTTTTGAGCTCTTTATTGATAGTTTTACTTACTAAAATGGCTCCCAAGCATACTGCTCAAGTGCTATCTAGTGTTCCTAAGTGTTATGCAGTAAAGAAAAAAATACACGTGCGAGATAATTTTTATTTCAGGCATGAGCTATAGTGCTGTTCACTGTGAAGTCAGTGTTAATAGATCAACAACATACTAAGTAAGGGGTCTTAAAACAGAAACACTCATAAAGTTATATATTAATTTGTTGATAAATATTTACCAGTGAAACCACATGGGTCTGTAGATTGCTTTGCTGGAGAGTTTTTAGGTATAAATTGAATTTCTTTAATACATCTAGAAATATTGAGTTTATTTCTTCTTCAGTGAGCATTGGGAGTTTGAGTCTTTCAAAGAATTTTACTATGTAAGTATTTGAATTTATGGGTGTAGAGATGTTGGTAGTATTTTCTTGTTAACATATCACAATATGGTCTTTTTGATTTCTGACATTTGTAATTTGCTTATTTTCTCCTTTTTCTTGGTTCGCCTGACTAGAGGCTTATCAGTTTTATTGAGTTTTTTTCCCCCAAGGAACATGCACTTGGTTTTATTTATTTCCTCAATTTTTTTGTTGTTCTCAATTTCATTGATTTCTGCTTTTATTTTTATTTTCTTCCTTCTACTTGCTTGGAATTTAATTTTCTTTTATTCTAAAATTTCTTAAAGTAGAGATTTTAGAAAGTTGACTTAAGATATTTTCTATCACCTAATATATGCATTTAATGTATAAATTTCACTCAAAGCACTGCTTTAGCTTCCTGAATCTCCCACGTTTTAATGTTATGTAGTTACTGAATTTCTATTTGTTCTATTAATTACTGAGAGAGGAGTTGTAAAGTCTCCAACTGTAACTGTGGATTCTCGTCTTCAGTGTTATTAGTTGTACCTCATATTGTGAAGCACTTTTGTTAGGCCCATAAATATGTAGAATTATTACTTCGTTTTGGATATTTGCTTTTATGATATATAAATATAACCACTCTTTTATTCTGATTAGTGTGTACTAGAGATAGCTTTACCTATACTTTTACTTTAATGTACTTTAATGTGGCTGGATGAAAATCTACCATCCTTTTAACAGTTTTTATTGGCTTAATTGGATACTGATTCCTTTTCCCCTCTTTTTCTCTGACTTCTTTTGGATTGAGTATTTTTATGATTCCATTTTATTGTTATTGTCAATTTATTCAAATGCCTTTTACATTTTTCCCAGAAGTTGCTTTGGAATTTACTATATATATATATATATAAAATTAATCTGAATTTATCTTCAATTAGTATTAAACCACTTCACATGTAGTATACAGACCATAAAAGGGGATATTCTGAATTTCTTCCTTTGGTCCTTTGTACTCTTACTATCGGAGAAGGCAATGGCACCCCACTCCAGTACTCTTGCTTGGAAAATCCCATGGATGGAGGAGCCTGGGAGGCTGCGGTCCATGGGGTCGCTAAGAGTCGGACACGACTGAGAGATTTCACTTTCACTTTTCACTTTCATGCATTGGAGAAGGAAAT
>NW_011494753.1:13921621-13923667 GCF_000754665.1 Bison bison bison | reverse complement strand
CAGTTCAGTTCAGCAGTTGCTCAGTCATGTCCGACTCTTTGCGACCCTATGAATCGCAGCACGCCAGGCCTCCCTGTCCATCACCATCTCCCGGAGTTCACTCAAACTCATATCCATCGAGTCGGTTATGCCATCCAGCCATCTCATTCTCTGTCGTCCCCTCTTCCTCCTGCTCCCAGTCCCTCCCAGCATCAGGTCTTTTCCAGTGAGTCAACTCTTCGCATGAGGTGGCCAAAATACTGGAGTTTCAGCTTTATCACCATTCTCTCCAAAGAACACCCAGGGCCGATCTCCTTTAGAATGGAGGTTGGATCTGCTGGCAGTCCAACGGACTCTCAAGAGTCTTCTCCAACGCCACAGTTCAAAAGCATCAAATCTTCGGCGTTCAGCTGTCTTCACAGTCCAACTCTCACATCCATACATGACCACTGGAAAAACCATAGCCTTGGCTAGACGGACCTTTGTTGGCAAAGTAATGTCTCTGCTTTTCAATATGCTATCTAGGTTGGTCATAACTTTTCTTCCAGGGAGTAAGTGTCTTTTAATTTCATGGCTGCAGTCACCATCTGCAGTGATTTTGAAGCCCCCCCAAAATAAAGTCTGACACTGTTCCCACTATTTCCCCATCTATTTCCCATGAAGTGATGAGTCCGGATGCCATGATCTTCGTTTTCTGAATGTTGAGCTTTAAGCCAACTTTTCCACTCTCCACTTTCACTTTCATCAAGAAGCTTTTGAGTTCCTCTTCACTTTCTGCCATAAGGGTGGTGTTATCTGCATATCTGAGGTTATTGATATTTCTCTCAGCAATCTTGATTCCAGCTTGTGCTTCTTCCAGCCCGTTTCTCATGATGTACTCTGCATAGAAGTTAAATAAGCAGAGTGACAATATACAGTACTCTGTCCTTATTTTTGTTTGGTCAGTAATTTATCTTTTAGAACAATGGAAAATAAGAAAAAAAATAATTTTATTTTTATCTTCATTTATGACATTTCCAGTGTTCTTTGTTTCTTGATGTGGATACAAGTGTTTCTCTAGTATCATATTTCTCTTGCCTGGAACATTTCCTTTAACTTCTGTTACAGTACAAATCAGCTAGCAGTGAATTTTCTAAAGCTTTCTTTCTCTGATCATGTCTTATGTTTGAAAAATATTTTTAGAAGATAGGATTCTTAGTTAACAGTTTTTTTCCCCTTTCATCACATTAAAGACATTACTGTATTGTTTTCTGGCTTGCATGGTTTATAATGAGAAGTTTACTGTAATTCTCATCTTTATTCCTCTGTTATGTGCCTTTATTTTATTTAAAATTGTTTTATTTTATATTGGAGTATAGTTGATTAACAGTGTGTTAGTTTCAGGTGGATAGCAAAGTGATTCAGTTGTACATATACATATATCTATTCTTTTTTGAATTATTTTCCCATTTAGATTATTACAGAGTATTGAGCACAGTAATTTATTTTATGCAGTAGGTCCTTGTTGGTTATCTATTTTAAATATAGTAGTCTGTACATGTCAATCTCAGACTCCCAATCTATCCCTCTTTTCCACTGTTACCCCCTGGTAAACATGTTTGTTCTCTAAGTCTGTGAGTCTGATTCTATTTTAAAAATAAGTTCATTTTAAGATTTTAATATTTCACCTGTAAGAGAGATCATATGATTTTTGTGTGTGTGCCTTTAATTTGGCTTTTCTCAAGGTATTCTACTTCTCATCTGAGTAGTTTGAATATGAAAAGTCTAAGTGTGCATATATTTTATATTCATCCTGCCTAATATTCATTGAGATTCTCAGATCTGTGTTTTGGAAAATTGTCAGCCATTATCTCTTCAAATATTTACTTTTCCTAGTTTTATTTCTATCTTCTTTTAAGATTTTAATAACATAGATGCTAGGCTATTAATATTGTCCCATAGCTCTGGTTTGTACTCCTCTGTTATTGCTGTTCTTATCTCCTGCTTGTGGTTCAGTCTGGATTATTTCTATTGATTTGTTTTCAAGTTCACTGATTCTTTTCTTGTATCAAATCTACTGATGAATTT
>NW_011494753.1:13909557-13921521 GCF_000754665.1 Bison bison bison | reverse complement strand
TCTCCACTGAATTTTCCTACTGAGCTATCCTCATCCTATTACTCTTTATATCTTTAATTAATATCTAATTGAAGCTATTGTATCCTGATCCTCGCCTACGCCGTCTCTCCTTCGAATACCCTGGATCAGCCGGGGCTGGTCCCCGGCAGGTGGCTCTATCTTTTTTCCTTTAATATCAATATTATTAAATTATTAATTAAAATTATAAATTATTATTAAAATCAATATTATTTCTATTGATTTGTTTTCAAGTTTACTGATTCTTTTCTTGTATCAAATCTACTGATGAATTTATCAAAGGCACTCTTCATTTGTTTCCATTATTTCATTTCAAGCATGTCCATTTAAATTTCTTTTAATTTCCTTTTTCTGCTGAACTTTCTTAACAGATAATGAATGTCCTCTACATTCGTATTGAAGCTTTTACATACTAATCATAGTTATTTAAAATTTTCTGTTACACTTCTCATATTTAGGAAGCCTTGTTTTGTTGATTGTTTTGTCTCTTGAAAATGACTTTTTTGTTTCTTCTTATATCTTTACTTTTTTGTTGAAAACTGATACCCTGTGTAGGAAAATATAGATAGAAGTGAATAGATTTTTATGCTTTAAAAAAAAAAAAAGATTTCTGAAACTGAAGCCATGTTTATTGGGAGACCGGGGCATGCCAGGATCGGGGGTGTGTGTCCGTCGGGGGAGGGAGGTGTAGAGACTGGTACCTAACACCTCCTCGGGGACTCATTCCTGGATGTAGAGGTTGCTGGGGGCAGTGGGATCATTTGCTGGGCGTGTCTCTACCACCACAGGCCTGGGGGAGCCAAGCAGACAGAAG
This sequence comes from Bison bison bison, assembly GCF_000754665.1. NCBI lineage: Eukaryota > Metazoa > Chordata > Mammalia > Artiodactyla > Bovidae > Bison > Bison bison. Next base: position 13,920,689 of record NW_011494753.1, on the reverse strand, counting down.
GTGAGAGTGGGGTCTCTGAGTTCCTGCAGCAGCTGGTCTGAGCCTAGAGCTCACACCTGCACTCCATGCTTCCGAAGGCCTGGAGCCGACTGCCGACCATAGCCACAGCCTCCACTGCTTCAGTCATGGGGATCTCTGGAGTTCGAAGCCCCCGGACCGGGGCCCCCTCTGGGGTCACCAGCTTCAGGGACCCGCCCATCAACACCATCAGCTTGTCTTCCTCGACCTGAGTCACCCATACTGGTCTCTTGTGCTCTGCTTGAGAGACCGGGGTTCAGGCACCAACTCCACCGCATTACGCCTTCCTCCGCTAGGCGCTAAACCGAACCCATTACAGAATTCCCCACCTATGGTTAAAAATGAGTTTTTTTTTTTTTTTTTTTTTTGTCTAGGCCTCTTGTACAAAGGGTTGAGTCAGTTAATCAGGAATTGTGGTGGGTTTGGTTTATTTTGTTGCTATGGTTAGCCTCTGTACACCACAGGCTTTAAAGTCCTCTCTCAGTTATTGTGTTTAAGGTGGGGCTTGTCTTGCCACAGGAATTTTCTCAATATTTGCTTTTTTCTCAGCTTCAGGTCTTCCCTTTGAACTTATACATCAGACAGGGACTTTCTTTACCCTTTTGTGCTTTTTCCAGACAGAAGACTGCTGTTCCTTGATGCTTACTAGTCTCGTGGTGGGGGCAGAAAGACACAGGCATTCTTCATTGTTTTGGTTTAACATCAGTCTTCCTTAGGAACTGTGTCCTCAGCTCTCCTTGGGGGCAAGAGGGTCTTCTTACTGATCCACCCCTCTTTCCTCTACTTGTTCATTAGTTTTGCTGAAGAGAATATAATGTATCAATGCTCAATATACTGCTATTTTTGAAATCTATTCTATTGAATAGATTTTATTGGATATTTGGGGTGTTTCCAGTTCAGGTCTGTTATGAATAGAGCTGCGGTATATATTCTTGGACATGACTTTCGGTGAACATATGTATGTTATTTCTTGAGTATAGGTGGCACTCAAAGTGTAAGTTGCTCAGTTGTGTCCAACTCTTGACCCCATGGATTCTAGCCTGCTAGGCTCCTTTGTCCATGGAATTCTCCAGGCAAGAATACTGGAGTGGAGTTCCCTCCAGAATACTGGGGTTCCCTTCTCCAGCAGATCTTCCCAACCCAGAGATCAAACCCAGGTCTCCCACATTGCAGGTGGATTCTTTACCATCTGAGCCACCAGGGAAGCCCTAGAGTTTGCCTGTCAAAGCAGGAGACACAAGAGACATGGGCTTGATCCCTGGATCAGGAAGATCCCCTGGAGTAGGAAATGGCAACCCCACTCTTAGTATTCTTGCCTGGAAAATTCTATGGGCAAAGGACCCTGGAAGGCTACAGTCCTTGGAAATGCAAAGAATCAGACATGACTGAGCGACTGGGCTCATATTTATATCTATGAGATAAACTACTGAATACTTTGCTATGCGTATAACTTGGGACTTCAGGAAACCGTGCCTAACAATTTTCAGAGTCCTTATACTGATATATACATCTATTAGCAATGTAAGCTAGTTTAAGTTTCTCTAAATTCTTACTGTACTTGGAATTTTCTCTTCTTTCCATTAAGGAATTCTGGGGAATGTTAAATTGCTTTAGGCTTATCTCCTGACTCATGAAGTTGGCCACTTTTTCACATGTTGGGTATTTGGTTAGCCTCTTTTCCAAATTGCCTAATCAAGTCTTTTATTCATATTTCTACAACTGACATTTTGTTTATATTTCCATGACTGGTGCAGAATACAAAGATCAGATATGGACTGTATACATATGTCAACTAACTTAAGATTCTACAGTATAGTAGAGGGGCTGTCTTTTTCGGTAAATGTGGGTGGTAGGATTATGGATGACTTTAATTCTTTTATCTTTCAATTTTCCCCTAAATATTCTATAACGAATATATATAACTTTAATTAACATAAAGATTAAAAACTAAAAATTGTCTTGTCAAATATTGTTTGCTGATATATATTGATATGTACACTCTGGTTTTGATCCATGAATTGACTCAATCAGCAGCATCATAAAACTGGGCTAGATTTAAAATTTTTAAGATGACAAGAGGAGGAATTATGTATCTTTTATTCAGTATTCTTTTTACAGTGTGATAACATGAATGTATGAATGCATGGGTAGATAATGACTTGGAGAAATCCCCTTTTGTGATTAATGAATAATCTCAATATTTACTACCCATAAGTACTATTATAATATTTATTTTTAATGTACTGTTAAATCATTGGCCTCAGATCTGTGTTAGCTTAATTGTAAAGGTTAAATATATGGGTTATATAATTTTTAAGGGCATTAACTGAAATGGTGGTTGTATTCTTGGAAAGAAATTATGTCCTTGTTGAGTCCTTCCAGATGTTAAGTAGTATAGCATTTTAAATAGAGAAGAGATTGATTTTTAATTGCTGATGGCTTATCATTTTTATTATCATTGTTCACCTTACTATATCTCTTTTAAATATGTGATTTTGCCTTTTGGGAATAGAATTTACTAGGATTCATATCAGATGTTATGTAGGGTTTAAAAATAGTAAACTTTGAATATCAATTTTACAAAATATGAAACTCCTTTACAAAATTTTTATTTAGGACAGGACATAGCTTTGTGGGTCTAATACAAGTATTATGCAATTTTAAAGCTAATAGTTGTTATATCATGAGAGATGTTTACTATAATGTTCTCTCCAAAGTCAATTAAAAAAAAAGTTTTATATTAGAATAGAATTGGGTACAAGTTAGCAACTGAACAACAATATTAGAATAGGAAAGGTCATGAGAAAAGTGGTTGGATTTGTTACTTACAAGTTATCTAAATGAAACACATATATACTATCCCACCAAAATAATTTGTCTGATTTGGTTACTATTAGCACACCCTCAAATATAACTCACTAAATAATATGTCTGCAAACCCACTGATTGTAGACATTGACAATGCAAAATGTAAAGCTAACAGTAACTAAAGCTCTTCAGAAGTATGGTAGCCTTTGCAAATTGTTTGGAATTAATTTGTTTTGAGTAAACGGAAATTAGTCTGTTAAATGAAGCATGTAAAAAAGGATTACAAAGGGGTAGGAGACCATCTCACCAGGATAGCATAAAACCCACACATTTGTATGAGTCAGGAGAAGAACTGTCCTTTAAAAATGATCTGATTCCTTCCAATTGCCTGAGCTTTGTGCCTCCTGATGTGATCCAGAGATCTGGCAAAGTAGAAACATATTTAGAGTCTAACTCATTAGAATATTGAACTCATCCGTCAGCCTGATTGACAAGGTCTTAGACAAAGCATTTTGCCTGGCACATAACCTGCACTGAGGTTTTCCTATGGCTGTAATGTAGCACACCTGACAGATGTTTGAGTCATTTAACACAGCAGGAGGTACTCATAAACATCACAGCCTGGCATTCAACACGATATGGATTATTTTTCTTTTGTCTGCCTGAACTTATATGGCTTATAATCGACAAAGGATTTAGGCATAAGGAGCTAAAACACAGGGTGTGATATCATTTATATGCAATATTTCTCTTGCTATAAAGTTTACCAAATGTCCCATAAACTGAGATACTTTTTGGCACAGGTTAAACACATTTCACATGTTTCCCTTTTCATGATCAGAATTGGTTTAAAAAAGTGTCGAGGGCACTGTCTGAGCATTATTTGCTCATGGAGTAAAGATAACACATCGCCTATTTATTTTCTTGATAGTTCCTTAATGATATGATGGGTGTTCTTAAAGCCATGTTAATTTTTCACTTCAACATGGTGGTGATGGAGTAGAACAGCTATAATGACACTATCTCAAAATTTCCAGTAACTGTGTCTGGATCAGAGGAAGAAAGGCAAAAAATAAATATACACCATTTGTAGTTTAAAAGTTATATGTCCTAAGGGATGGAGATGGATGCTATTAATTTAAATGTCATGCTTGCATAGAATGAAGCATGGTGGTTTTAAATTTGGCTTTATTAAAGTTTCTTTTTTAGCTCAAGTTTCACATTTGGTAAATAGCAATTGGAAAAAGTGTTCACTGATAAAGTTTATTTAGGTCCTTTGGGGAGCAGTAACAGGCAGGGTGCACAGTACTTTCAGAATAGCATTTTATTGCGTTTACAAATTATTACATAATCAAAATAATCTTGCAGTCTACAACTACATTGGGACCTCAGAAATAGGGAAATTAATAATATCTTAAAGGAACAAATAAATACCATAATTGAACCATGGCATGTCCCTAGCATATATCACACTTATTTTAGAAGTCGTTTTTTGTAAGTCTTTTTTGTTGGAAAAAGATTCTAGTTTTGTTCTGCAGAGGTCATGGGTTTTTTTTTTTCAGTTTGCTTTAGGGTTCAGTGATTTGCTGGATACAGCTGCACATGCAGATGCAAAGTCTGTTTCATCCTGGAAAATAACCATGGTTTAGTATTTGTGTGTCAGGATAAGCTTGTAGAAGTTAATGAAAACATTCTTTAAGGCTGTGTTCCAAAATGAGGTATAGCTGAAATTCAGAAACCACATATATTTCAGAAAGACTGAAATTAATCAAACAACTTGTCTTCCAATGTTTTATTTATTCCTGTTGGTAGCTACAGCATTCTGTTTTCCTAATACTCATACTCTAACCCCTGTAATTCCAGGCCACTGACCCATACTGACATTTGAGTTTTTGGTCTTTCGATGGTGATATTTTGAGTAAGACTTTTTCTTAGCTAGCTTCAAGATTATATGTTCTGCCCTGCTAGCTCCTTTGGGAAGGAACTTCTAAAGTCCTATGTGATCTGTATACATATATCTCTGCTTTTGTTTTCATTTTCAATGAATTCATACAGAAGGGAAGAAATCAGAACTTTGAAATAATATAAATGGAGTCTACACTCTGGGCATTGACTGTATGCTAGTCCCCTCAAGTGGAAAGATTTTCCTTCAGATTCGAACTCCATTTCTGTTTCCTTAGGAAGGTGTGATGCAAAGAGCAGACTCATGGGAAAAGACCCAGATTCTGGGAAAGATTGAGGGCAAGAGGAGAAGGGTGTGATGGAAGATGAGATACTTAGATAGCATCACTGACTCAATGGACATGAGTTTGAGCAAACTCTGGAGATAGTGATGGACAGGGAAGGTTGGCTGCAGTCCATGGGGTCACAAAGAATGAAACATGACTTAGCGGCTGAACAACAAAGGGAGACCTAACCTGATCTTTCTGACTAGCTCAGGTCCCCCTCTTATGTGCTTTCAAAATACAATATAACACTCCTTTTTAATGAGTGTCTCCATTACAGTTTCACATTTATTTTTGGTTATTTGATTACTGTTTGCCTTTCCCACTAAACAATGGGGATTGTGTCTGTTTTTCTCATCCTTGTATCCTTGATGCTTCACAAGTGGTGGGGACTCAGTGAATGGTTGTTGAACAAATACATTTTGTAAACCACCTACTTGATTTTATTTATATAATTTTAAAATGTTTAATTATAATTTTGAAACATCCTTAAAACATGTAATATTCTTCCAATATTTTGCTTGCTGTATATTGTATGGTTTTGGCAGACCAATCACAGACTCTTTCCTTCCCCACTATAAATCGACTGAGAGATATACATCCAAAATTCAGACATGGATTGGAGGACATGGCTTAAATGTGTGGCATGGTGGTGTTACTAATTCTTTGTCTTTGCTCATTTCAACCTCATTGGACTGTTTTTTCCCAAGTAGCAACAGTCAGGTTCCTACTTGGGAACAAAGGGCAGTAAAAATTACCTTTGATCAAAGGATAACTAAGGCATGGGAAACACCTCAAAGGGGAAAATGCTAGGAAAGGGTTTAGAGAGGATTCAAGAGATCTTGAAGGTGAAGGAAGTAAACAGGGTGCAAACAATAACCCTCAGTAGTCATTTACTCTTTTCACCTGATTGAAAAATAAGAATCATTGAGCAAGAAGAGAAACTCTAGATTCTTGCTCCATTTTCCTATGTTCAGGCATTAAGTTAGAAGACTGAACTATCTGTGAAGTTTTAAAAATACATCATCTGGAAAAATGAAGTGTCCTTCTGTGAACTTTGATATTTGAGGCTTAAAATTTTCAGATATGGTATTCGCTTTTTTGGTATTACAGCAGATCCCCAACCATTTCTCTAGTGTCCTTCCTCATCACCATGACACTGAAGTCATCATTATAAAGCAAGCAATATATACACCAGAGCACTGTTAATACTTTACATCTGCAGCCTCATTTCATCTGGGAGAGAGTAGAGTGCAGATGCACACTGTTTGCTTCTAGAACCCCTGTCTCTGAATCCCTCCATTTCTTTTCCCGGCTATCACCAGTCTAGCCCAGGTCATTCCCATCTTCTACCTTGATTTTTGTCACAACCTCCTCTCATGACCCTAGTTTCCTCTCTTGGCTTTCTGCATTCTATCCTCAACATTGAAACTGGAGTGATCTTTCAAAACTTTCAATCAAATGGTGTCACACCTTTGCCTAATATCCCCAGTGACTGATTAGCCCAACTGCATGATGCAGCTCTGTCTTCTCTAGCATTGTCTCTTGTCACGTTTCCCTGTTCTTTTCTCACTGATTCAATTCTTATGATGTGTCTTCATCCCATCTGATGTAAATTATTGTTTGTTTTTCATTTGTATCATTATTTTTACATGTTGAGTCTTAGAGTTTTTATTTAAATATAACTTCCTGCTGGAAGTGTCCCTGACCCCCACTCTTCTCTCAAATATGGATTAAATTCTCTGCTATACGCTCCCACTGAAACTTGTACTTCCTCTATCACAGTACATGTCCTGGAGCTTCATAATTTTCTGTTTATTTGTCGGAACCCCAGACTACAAAATATCAAGTCATGGTCCATTTCTGTTTTGTAACCAGTATCTCTTAGTGCCCAATAAAGAGCATATTATATAGTTGATGCTCTATTAATACTTTCTAAGGGAATTGAATGTTGAAGAGTTTGTACAGTATTATTCTATAAATATAAACAATTCTGAATGTCTATTATAGCCAATTTAAGTTAAATGAAGAGCTTGACAATTTTATCAGTGTAAATGGCCAATTTTGATAATTTGACACATTAGGATCTTGCTTTTGCCCATCTGGAGTATTTTGACAATTATTTAAAATAATTTGTTAATAAAGATAGCATCTTCAAATTGCAGCCTTATCATCTTTTTCTAATCTGTCACAATATATTGAGATTTGAAAAAGCCTGAATTTCTAAAACTTTGATTAATACAAATATACCTTCTTCAAATCATATTTGCTCATGAGTATTACAGTGTTCTAAAACTAGACTCTTTTCTCCTTAGCTCTGACTAGTCATTTATCACTTTTTATCTGCAGAGCATGGTTCTCCATGCTTAAGTTAATTATAATTTTCTACAATTTGCCTGTAGCTGAATATCATCCCTGTTCTCTCTAGGTCACTTTGAATTCTTCTGTTATCTTTTAAAACCTTCTAATTGAAGCTATCCTGCACATGGCCATTAGAATAACCTTCTTAATGTATTCAGTGAATTTCTTTCAGTACTTATAGAGCTTGGTTTCAAAATCTGAAGCATGATATATTTTCCTTCCAATTAAATCATTGTAGAATCTCTGTTTTATAAATCAGATGTGTGTGGCTGTGGATGGGTGCTTGGCAAGTAGCCATCCCTGGAAGAAAAAGGTGATACTAGTTTTAAGAACAGGATAGTCAGGATAAAAAGAAGTCACAGTGTTTATAGAGTTAAGGCAGGGGAGATCTGAGCAAGAATCTTGAAACTATGGGAGAGGACAAAGATAAAGCTAATTTTCAAGATATTTTGTGGTTTTAGGCAATGAGGGACTCTCATCCTTCACTGTTTCTTCAAGAAAATATGTTGAACCAACAGATCTGATGGGATATGGATTATACCTCTCACTACTAAAAACACATGTTGAAGCTCCAATCTCAAGATCAGTAACAAAAACAGTCACCTGGAAAGTAGCTTTACTTTTTTCATTCACTTTCCCTTTAGTATTTATTCAGGAGAGGCAATTATTCCCTCTCATGAATGAAAATTCAGGCAGGCCCATGATTTTCAGCTCTGTTTTTGGGAAAAAAATCATGGTCATTTCAAATTTCAAATATAGTTGTTATCCTGTAATTGAAAGTAGCTGGTTGTTGTTGTGGTTCAGTTGCTAGGTCATGTCTGACTCTGCAATGCCATGGACTGCAGCACACCAGGCTCCCCTGTCCTTCACTATCTCCTGGAGTTTGCTCAAAGGCATGTCCATTGAGTTTGTGATGGTATTTAACCATCTAATCTTCTGTCTCCCTCTTCTTTTGTCTTCAATCTTCCCCAGCATCAGGGTCTTTTCTAAAGAGTCAGCTCTTCACATCAGGTGGCCAAAGTACTGGAGCTTCAGCATCAGTCCTTCTAATGAATATTTAGGGTTGATTTCCTTTAGGATTAACTTTGATCTCCTTGATGTCCAAGGGACTCTCAAGAGTCTTCTCCAGCACCATAATTTGAAAGCATCACTTCTTTGGTGCTCAGCCTTCTTTATGGTCCAACTCTCACATCTGTACATGACTGCTGGAAAAACCATAACTTTGACTAGATGGACCTTTGTTTGATTAGATGGAACTTTGTTGGCAACCTAGACAGCATATTAAAAAGCAGAGACATTACTTTGCCAACAAAGGTCCATCTAGTCAAGGCTATGGTTCTTCCAGTAGTCATGTGTGAATGTGAGAGTTGGACTGTGAAGAAAGCTGAGTGCTGAAAAATTGATGCTTTTGAACTGTGGTGTTGGAGAAGACTCTTGAGAGTCCCTTGGACTGCAGGGAGATCCACCCAGTCCATTCTGAAGGAGATCAGCCCTGGGATTTCTTTGGAAGGACTGGTGTTGAAGCTGAAACTCCAATACTTAGCCACCTGATGGGAAGAGCTGATTCTTTTGAAAAGACCCCGATGCTGGGAAAGATTGAAGGTGGAAGACGAAGGATATGACAGAGGATGAGATGGTTGGATGGCATCACTAATTCAATGGGCATGAGTTTGAGTAGACTCTGGGAGTTGGTGATGGACAGGGAGGCCTGGCATGCTGCAGTGCATGGGGTTGCAAAGAGTCAAACATGACTGAGTGACTGAACTGAACTGAACCTTTGTTGGCAAAGTGATGTCTTTGCTTTTTAATATGCTGTCTAGCTGGTGCCATGTTATATTCAAACTTTGAGTTAAAGTTAAATTTCTCCCCAGTTGGGTCTTTTGCACATAAGCCTTCATTTTCACCCTTACTTTCTTGTTTTACTGACTTTTCCAACCCTGCTGAGGCAGGGAAAGAAAGGGTGAGGAAGAGAAGCAGGGGTGTTTTTGGATCTGGCTTTGGTTGTTGCTTCTTTGGTGTTTACATTGGTTCTTGGAAGACTGACATTCTGGGGGACACTCAATACCCATTTTTCTGATTAAGGTAGATGAACTCTCCGTGGACTTATCACTTATGCTTTTTCTTGGCCCTTGGGAATTTTGTGATTTGCTTGCATGTTCTCTCAGCAGAAGTCCTTTTGCCCCTTCTGGTATACAAAATACAACCTTTAATTCTTTAAGTTCCTCTTACCACGAAGCAGAATCTGCCTCCCTAGTCTATGAATCTGGGTTGGCTTTGAGGTTTGCTTTGATAGAATGGAATGTTCTGGAAGTGACATTATGTGACTTCTAAGCTTTGGCTTCATTCTCTTGAAATACTTCTGTCATCATTTGAGGAAGCCTGAGAGGAAATACGTCTTGGAGAGAGGAAGACCAAGTCAGCCATTCTAACATTTCTGTCATTTCAGTTGAGGCTCCTTAGATGTGAGTGAGGCCACCCTTCCACTCTCCTGCCCCATCCAAGACAGCTGACTTTCCAGTCAGTCCACAAAGCTGAGGAAATAAGACTTAAAAAAAAAATTCTTATTTATTTATTTCTTTTAACACCAAAAACATTTTGTATTGGGGTATAGCTGATTAACAATGTGATAGTGTCAGGTGAACAACGAAGGGATTCAGCCATACATATATATGTCACATACATACGGCTGTATTTAAAATGGATAACCAACAAAAACCTATTGCAAAGCACATGGAGCTCTGCTTCGTGTTATGTGCCGGCCTGGATGGGGAGATTCGATAAATGAAGATGTTATTTTAAGCAATAGTCTGGGGTTGTTACACACACACTTCTAGGGGATTTTGCTGTTTAGGCCTAGAAATATCTCACGTCCTTGTGCGTACTTTGTCCTGACACATTTGGGGGGTGCAGGCTGAATTCTATGCAACCACCTCTTCTGTTAGATGATTTAGCTCTTCCCTTCTGGGTTCTCAAGGCAAGAGTTAGGCACCAGTCCATCATATCCTCCTAAGGAAAGGGGCTTATTTCCTGAGAGTTGTTGTGGAAACTTCTCTGATTAGATTTTGATTTAGGAAGTATTATCCCATTTCTCTTGCTTTGCCAAAGAAACCATCTTCAAATTGTTTTTTTTTCTTCCTGTGTTGAAAAAAGATATAGTATTATATACGTGGCTTTAAAATACTTGTTTATAATTATCTATAATTCTGAAATTTAAGAAGTTGTAAAAAAGTAAAGGATGAACAAACCTCTCTCTCTCTCTCTCTCTCTCTCTCTATATATATATATATATATATACATATATCTATATATACAAATATATGAGGTGGGCATGGCAATCCACTACAGTATTCTTGCCTGGAGAATCCCATGGACAGAGGAGCCTGGCAGGCTACAGTCCATAGGGCTGCAAAAGTCAGATACGACTGAAGCAACTTAGCACAGCACATACAAATATATATAGATATAGATGTCTATCTGTCTTACATATTTATTTGGCAATAATACCCCTCTGATGCAGGTCAGGAAGCAACAGTTAGAACTGGACATGGAACAACAGACTGGTTCCAAATAGGAAAAGGAATACGAAAAGGCTGTATATTGTCACCCTGCTTATTTAACTTATATGCAGAGTACATCATGAGAAATGCTGGACTGGAAGAAACAGAAGCTGGAATCAAGGTTGCTGGGAGAAATATCAGTAACCTCTGATACGCAGATGAC
>NW_011494753.1:13905967-13909457 GCF_000754665.1 Bison bison bison | reverse complement strand
ATAGATGGGGAAACAGTGGAAACTGTCAGACTTTATTTTTGGGCTCCAAAATCACTGCAGATGGTGACTGCAGCCATGAAATTAAAAGACGCTTATTCCTTGGAAGGAAAGTTATGTCCAACCTAGATAGCATATTCAAAAGCAGAGACATTACTTTGCCAACAAAGATCCGTCTAGTCAAGGCTATGGTTTTTCCAGTGGTCATGTATGGATGTGAGAGTTGGACTGTGAAGAAAGCTGAGCACCGAAGATTTGATGCTTTTGAACTGTGGTGTTGGAGAAGACTCTTGAGAGTCCCTTGGACTGCAGGGAGATCCACCCAGTCCATTCTGAAGGAGATCAGCCCTGGGATTTCTTTGGAAGGAATGATGCTAAAGCTGAAACTCCAGTACTTTGGCCACCTCGTGTGAAGAGTTGACTCATTGGAAAAGACTCTGATGCTGGGAGAGATCGGGGGCAGGAGGAGAAGGGGACGACAGGACGAGATGGCTGTATAGCATCACTGACTCGATGGACATGAGTCTGGGTGAACTCCAGGAGTTGGTGATGGACAGGGAGGCCTGGCGTGCTGCGATTCATGGGATTGCAGAGAGTCAGACACGACTGAGCAACTGAACTGAACTGAACTGAAACTAATCTGAGGCTATTTATAATATATTCTACTTGAGAATATGCATACATTTTGCTGCAGAAATATTGATATATATATAATATACACCAAGGGGGTTATATAATAAAATACAGTATACTACCTTTTTAAGAAAAGGTAGTATAAAAATTATATATATAAAAAATTATGAAATACATATCTGAAATAGTTAATATTATGTATCATCTTGACTGAATCAAGCTGTCCACAGATTTCGCCAAATTTATCTCCTTGTGTGTGTGTGTGTGCGAAGTGTTTCTGGGTGAGATTACGATTTGAATCAGCAGACTGAGTGAGTGAAGCAGATCATCCTTCCCAGTTTGGGTGGAAATCATCCAATCCTTTAAGAGCTCTAGAGAATGAGACAGAGAAAGCAATGGCAACCCACTCCAGTACTCTTGCCTGGAAAATCCCATGGATGGAGGAGCCTGGTAGGCTGCAGTCCATGGGGTCGCTAAGAGTTGGGCACGACTGAGCAACTTTACTTTCACTTTTCACTTTCATGCATTGGAGAAGGAAATGGCAACCCACTCCAGTATTCTTGCCTGGAGAATCCCAGGGACAGAGGAGCCTAGTGGGCTGCCGTCTACGGGGTCACACAGAGTGGGCCACGACTGAAGTGACTTAGCAGCAGAAGCAGAGAATGAAAAGGTGGAGGAAGAGAGTACTGGTTCACTTTGATTGACTACTTCAGCTAGATATCAATATTCTCCTGCACTTGGATCAGGCCTCTACTGTGGCTAACCTGGTTCCCAGGTCTTCAGACTTAAACTGAAAGTGTAGTACTGGCTTTCCTGGGCCTCCAGCTTGCAGATGGTAGGTGATGGGATATCTTAGGTCCCATAACTGTGTGAGCCAATTCTGTATAATAAATTCTTTTCTCCATTCCTCCTTCTCTCTCTCTCCCCAATATATTCTGTTGGTTCTGTTTCCTTTGGAGAACCCTGACTAGCACAACATCCTTCCTGAAATATTTCAGAAAAGAGGCTTTGTGGCTGCACAGCAGCAATGATATTTTTTTCTTTGAATCTTTGCATCCTGATTGAGCACCTCATTTTGATGTCTGATATCTATTGTCTTATTGTGCTGGTCAAAATTCCCCATTTTAATAATTTTTATATATAAATTAACATTTTTCTTCAAGTTCCAGCACTGGATTTATGTTTCTTTTAGAAGAGTTACCATGTATATATGTTCAGTCACTAAGTCATGTCCAACTCTTTGTAACCCCATGAACTGCAGCATGCTAGGCTTCCCTGTCCTTCACCGTCTCCCAGAGTTTTTTACTCAAACTCATGTCCATTGAGCTGACTGTGGCTTGGATCATGAACTCCTTATTGCCAAATTCATATTTAAATTGAAGAAAGTGGGGAAAACCACTAGACCATTTCAGGTATGACCTAAATCAAATCCCTTATGACTATACAGTGGAAGTGAGAAATAGATTTAAGGGACTAGATCTGATAGACAGAGTGCCTGATGAACTATGGATGGAGGTTTGTGACAGTGTATAAGAGACAGGAAGCAAGACCATCCCCAAGAAAAATAAATGCAAAAAAGCAAAATGGCTGTCTGAGGAGGCCTTACAAATAGCTGTAAAAAGAAGAGAAGTGAAAAGCAAAAGAGAAAAGGAAAGATATACCTATTTGAATGCAGAGTTCTAAAGAATAGCAAGGAGAGAAGCCTTCCTCAGTGATCATTGCAAAGAAATGGAGGAAAACAACAGAATGGAAAAGACTAGAGATCTATTCAAGAAAATTAGAGATACTAAGGGAACATTTCATGCAAAGATGGGCTCAGTAAAGGACAGATATTGTATGGACCTAACAGAAGCAGAAGATAGTAAGAAGAGATGGCAAGACTACACAGAAGAACTGTACAAAAAAGATCTTCATAGCCCAGATAATCACAATGGTGTGATCACTCACCTAGAGCCAGACATCCTGGAATGTGAAGTCAGGTGGGCCTTAGGAAGCATCACTATGAACAAAGCTAGTAGAGGTGATGGAATTCCAGTTGAGCTATTTCAAATCCTGAAAGATGATGCTGTGAAAGTGCTGCACTCAATATGCCAACAATTTGGAAAACTCAGCAGTGGCCACAGGACTGGAAAAGATCAGTTTTCATTCCGGTCCTTTAGAAAGGTAATTCCAAAGAATGCTAAAACTACCACACAATTGCACTCATCTCACATGCTAGTAAAGTAATGCTCAAAATTCTCCAAGCCAGGCTTCAGCAATATGTGAACTGTGAACTTCCAGATGTTCAAGCTGGTTTTAGAAAAGGCAGAGGAACCAGAGATCAAATTGCCAACATCCGCTGGATCATTGAAAAAGCAAGAGAGTTCCAGAAAAACATCTACTTCTGCTTTATTGATTATGCCAAAGCCTTTGACTGTGGATCACAATAACTTGTGGAAAATTCTTCAAGAGATGGGAATATTGGATCACCTGATCTGCCTCTTGAGAAATTTGTATGCAGGTCAGGAAGCAACAGTTAGAACTGGACATGGAACAACGGACTGGTTCCAAATAGGTAAAGGAGTACGTCAAGGCTGTATATTGTCACCTTGCTTATTTAACTTATATGCAGAGTTTATCATGAGTTTATCATGAGAAATGCTGTGTTGGAGGGAGCACAAGCTGGAATCAAGATTGCCGGGAGAAATATCAATAACCTCAGATATGCAGATGACACCACATTTATGGCAGAAAGTGAAGAAGAACTAAAGAGTCTCTTGATGAAAGTGAAAGAGGAGAGTGAAAAAGTTGGCTTAAAGCTCAACATTCAGAAAACGAAGATCATGGCATCTGGTCCTATCACTTCATGGGAAATAGATGG